>NC_087580.1:17669498-18037157 GCF_036250125.1 Pseudopipra pipra | reverse complement strand
GGGGGGCGTCCTCCTCCATGGGGACGTCGCTGACCAGCGAGAGGTCGCAGCCGCGGGCGGTGTCCTCCTCCATGGAGACGTCGCTGGCCAGCGAGAGGTCGCAGCCTCGGGCGGTGTCCTCCTCCATGGGGACGTCGGTGGCCAGTGAGAGGTCGCAGCCGCGGGGGGCGTCCTCCTCCATGGAGACGTCACTGGCCAGGCTGATGTTAAGTGCCGGGGTGACGTCCACATCCATGGGGGTGCTCCCGTCTGGGGGGCTGCCACTGCCCAGGGGTGTCCCGGAGGGGTTGGCTGAACTGGCAGGGCTGCGCTGGCTGTGCCGCGCTGCTGGGACCGGGGCCACTGCTCTCCCCTGATGGTGGTAGGGCTGCAGTTGACCCTGGGGGGCACGTTGGTCTGCCCCAGCCAGGGGCTTCCCACTGCCCTGGGGCCCCCCCCGGGCAGTGTTGGATGTTACAGCAACGCCAGGGCTGCTTGCCAGTGGGGCTGGTGGAGGCAGGTTGGCTGAGCCTGTGAGAAAGAGCAAAGCCTGGAAGTCACATCCCGAGCTGGGGCCGTCAGGCGCTTGGAGGACTGAGGAGGAGGAGGAGGAGGAGGGCGAGGTGCAGGGGAGGAAGGGCTGTGAATGTCCCCACCGTGCACTGCGGGGCTTTCGGGGTCAGGCTCTGTCCTCACCTTTGGTGCCGGAGCTTTGGGGGGAGCGGAAGAGCTGCACGAGCCGGGTCAGGGCTGATCTCCAGCTCACAGAGCGGCGCCACAGAGCTGACAGGGCCATGGTCCGTCACGCTCGGTGGCCGGTCGCTTCTGTTGACTGGACACAGGTCTGGATGCTCCTCTTGGAGCGTCTCCAGGGATGGAATGTCGGGCCTCCCATTGTGTCATAGAGACAGCAGTAATGCTGGGGCTTCCCTGAGGTGCTGTTCAAGGCACGAACCCCACTCTGACACGAACAAGTGCCAGAGCAGAATTACCGTTTATTCAAACTGCCCAGGTTTAAATACCACGCCTGAACATGTCACGTGACCCTCTAACCAATGACAATCAAATATTGTCTGAGAACCCGGGAGACCACAACTCCCATGGTTCATTGCTACATTCTTCCTGCCACATCTCCCTCCTCTTTTTATTAACAAGTTGAGAAACACTATGTTTTTAACATTCTTATTAGAACCAATCTTATTTCAACTAATTATAAAAAACAGGGCCTATCGTCACAAGGCCTTTATTGAACTGTTGACAACTTTATTGGTTCGTGCAATATTCAAGCAATCTCAAATTACCCAGGGTTTGTAGGTGTGGATAACCTTTTATCTGAGGGTGACTTTGTGTAATGGCATCATCTTTATTTAAAAGGGAAATGCGTTGGGTTGTAGATGTTGTGTCTGAGGTGGTGTTGTCTGAAGTAGTGTTTAAGATGTCTTGCTATAAAGTGTACTTGCTTTCACACACACATACATGCTTCCACTCAACTTTCTCATTCATACTCCGGTGGCCACCGTTTCATTCTCTCCTTACACATGCACTCTTAAACCCTTTATTGTGTTTGACTCATGGAGTTTTGGTTCTGTATTGGTTACTGTTTATGTGTTTCTTTTGGTTCTGCATTGGTTACTGTTTATATGTTTCTTTTGGTTCTGTTGTATCATTTACTGCTTCTTTGTGATTCTCCCTGTTTTAAGGAAATGTTAATGTAGATTTACACACATAGGGAACAGACCCATATCTCTTTTCCCCCTTTTTTTTTTTTTTTTTCTCCCCACTGTGTGATGTGTTTACTATTGTTGGTCGTGTTTCTTCTAATCCAAATCCTTCACTTATTTCTTCTGGTGGTTGCTCCTGTTGTGGTGGAGGGCTAATATAAGGCCTGACACATCTAGAAGGGACCCACTGTAATTTGGTACCCTTGGATACACAGGCATATCCCCTTCCCCATGTTATGAGATCTACTGGTCCTGACCATTGCCCAGATATTAGATCTTTGATCATAACTGGTGGTTTGGAAGATGAAAGTATTTGAGTTTTATGTTGGCGTTCATACCTGCTATGGTCTGTATCATCACAGTTTAAGAAATTTAGAACATATGACGCTTTCCGTAAGCGTTCCTGGGGGCTATGTACCGACTCCCCTCTTTTTTGTCTTTGAAGCATTTCTTTTAGTGTACGGTGAGCTCTTTCTACAATCGCTTGTCCTGTGGGTGAATGCGGTATACCTATGGAATGGAGTATTCCCCAATCTGTGAGAAATGTTTTGATTTTTTCAGAACAATGAGCAGGGCCATTGTCGGTTTTTATGGTTTTTGGAATTCCTAGGATTGCGAAACAACTGAGCCAGTGTCTGATAACGTCTTTGGCTTTTTCTCCCGTGTGTGCTGTTGCATTAATGTATCTGGAATACATGTCTACTGTAACATGGACATATTTTAGTTTACCGAATTCAGCTATATGTGTAAGGTCTGTCTGCCAGATTTCATTGGCTGTTATGCCCCTGGGATTAACCCCTTCCTTAGCTGGCATGGGGGTAATTCGCTGGCAGTCAGAGCATGACATAATTATGTCTCTGGTCTGGTTTATTGTAATTTGGAATTGTCTCTTTAATGAACGTGCATTTTGGTGGAAGAACTGGTGTGAGACTTTAGCCTGTTCCAGAATTTTGGGAACTGTAGTTGCCATAGCAGTTGCATCAGCTTTTTGATTGCCCTCTGCTATGGGTCCTGGAAGTTCTGTGTGTGACCGAGTGTGCATTATGTAAAAATCAAATTTTCTGTGGTTGATAAGAAACCATATGGTACGAATTTCTGTAAATAAGTGAGGATTAGTGACATCTCGAAGGAAGGAGGCTTCGAGACGTGAGACCAACCCTGCTGCATAGTGAGAATCTGTGACAACATTCATAGGTTGATCATGGAACAATTCAAATGCCATGCGGATAGCTGCTAGTTCTAAAACCTGTACAGAACCTTGGTCCAAGGTTTGTACCTTATTGTCCCATTGTCCTGTGGCAGGGTTCTTCCATGTCACGATGGCTTTTTTCGATCGTCCAGATGCATCAGTGAAGACTGTGACTCCATTTACTGGTCGTAGTTTGCAGCGACGCGTGGCCATCAGGGGTAGATTTCCTATTTCCGCCCAGAGTTTATGTTTCGGGAAGTGAATGGAAATATTACCGTGGAAGTCCGCTAATGCAGTCTGAAACCCAGCGTCCTCTGCAAGAAGCCAGTCTAAGTTGTCTTTTGTGGCTGGAATGTAGATCGTCTCAGGATCCCTTCCATCCATCTCCTGCAGATGTCCTCTACCTTTCATAATGAGCTTAGCAAGCATGTCATTAACGGTCCAAACAGTCTTAGGTGGAGAGTGGGGAAGAAATAACCATTCTAGAATTCTCAAAGGGTCAGATTCTGCCTGATCCCATTGGAAAAGGACAGCAAAAGGTTGGAACTTGCTGGATATGATGGCGAGGCGAATGTGCAGGTCAGGGGGTTGTCGTCTGCTTTGCCTGTTTTCGACAGCTTGGGAGCATACTTCCAGAGCTTGTTTTGCTTCTGGGGTTAGGGATCGAATAGATGTGAGAGTTGGGTCACCTTTAAGTAGCTCGAAGAGGGGGTGCAATTCCTCTGTTGTGATGCCCAAGACAGGCCTCAGCCAGTTAATGGCTCCTAAAAGCCCTTGCAAATCATTCAGGGTCATAGTGTCCGTTACTTTGAAAGTCACTGGTTGTGGCATGATTTCCTGTTGAGTGATCCTCCATCCGAGGTAGGTCCAAGGTTGGGTGCGTTGAATTTTTTCTGGGGCAAGCTGCAGACCTGCTTTTTGGATGGCGTCAGTTAAGGCAGTCAAGGTGGATTGTAGTTCAGTCCCGTGTTTTGCTGCTATCAGGATGTTTGATATTCCTGTCTTTGCCTCCCATTCTAATTGTTCAATTTGGGTATAGGTCAATTTATGCATGTTTGTGTTTTGAGTAGATCTAGAGGTGTGTATTGCTGTATGTTGCAACTTTGTGGAGCATCTTTGGGCTTGTGTTGTATGAAGGTTTTGTTTGTTTTGCTTTCTCAAGGCTCTTGCAGTGACTGTGTATAAAGAGTTATGTGTTTCTGCAGTTGAAATTGTAACTGGTTGTTTGTTTGCTACTTGTTTAAGTTTGGCTTTCCATGTTGTGTATGGCATATTGTCTAACAGCATTTTAAAATAGTGAGAAGTAAATACTTGATTTGGGGCCCCTCTTATTATTATTCGTACCCTCTGTAACACAAAAGAACTTTTTATAATAGCAGATCATCTGTCAATTAGTAAAGTTGTCCTTCTGTGACTTAGAAAATTAAACATGGTAGTTGATAGCTGTATGTCTGCTGTGTTTTGCAATGCTACCTCTAGGTTGTTGGTTCTGTCAGGAGGTGGATGGTGTTGTCCCAGCTGAAATTCTCGCAGTACAAAACCAACCACTGTCATTGCCAGCAACGCCGTCAGTACACGTGCTGTCCACTTCAACGTTGGTAGCTTTGACTTTGCTGATGGTCTGGGCTTGGGTAGGCAGATGTTCTGTGTGCTTTCCCAGTCTACATCTTCTTCCTCGAGCTGAAGTAGTAGCTGTAGCCATGTTTGCTGTTCTTCCTCTTTTGCAGGATTCAAAACTGCTTGTCCTTTTTCTGGTTCTCTTGTCTCACTGAGTTCAGTTTGCCACAGCTCAGCTAAGCTTTCTAGGGAGTCAATATCTCTTCTTCCTCCTCCATCAGGCCATCTTCGGCATAGAAGCTGTTCTGAGGCTGGTGAGGGCTGTGGGTTGGTTTCTGGGTAGGAGAGCCACAGTGATGCTTTAACTGTTGTGCATTTGTTGTGAGTTGGTTGAACTGGTGGTGACGGAAGAGGCACTTTCACTTCCGCCTCACGGCCGGAGTAAGCTTGCTGCGTCCATGTTGCTGCGTGGTTGTTCTGCAGCGGTCTCATGGCCGCTGCGCAGCCAAAGGGTGTTAGTGGAGCGCCCTGGCTAAAGGGAGCTAGCAGATTCTCTTCTGTGTCCTCTATAGACTCGCTGTCTATTTGTCCGTCACAGTCATCCTCCCCCCTTCCCGGCGAAATGCCTGAACCTGGGGGTGGCGGCTTCACTTCCGGCACACGGCAGGGGCAACATGGCGGTGCCTCCGGTGCCACTCTCCTTCTGCACATTGACTGTGCAACCACCGTGTAGCGGTCGCCCCGTAACGGTCCAGGGGTCGGCGCTGCTCTGTAATGGTCCTCGGCTCCAGCAGCACTGCTTGCTGCTCTGTATGGCATGGTCTCAGCTGCAGCCATGGGCGCTGGCATAAAGCCAGCATCCCCCCCGGCTGCCATGCTCATGCTGCCAGCCCCCAAGCCATGCTCCTTCACACCACACGCTGCCACTGCACTGTTCCCCCCAAGGGCTCCCCCTCCCCCCCATCCCCCCTGACCAACGTGCATTCCCCCCCTGCCCCACTCGGTCGGTGGGGGGGCTGGGGTTGAAGGGGGGGGGGTTGAGGGGAAAGGAGTGAAGGGGGGGGAAGTCCACTCTCCCGGGTGCATTTGCCTTTCTGTAGTGCTTATTCAAGGCTATCATAATGTCTTTCCATGTAGCCAAATTCTTGAGGGTGTCTGTTTTTCCCTCACTGGCTTTTTCAATAATTTTGTTCCCTATTTTCCTCCAAGATGACACTTGACAAGGTCCAGTCAGAGGTAATGCAGGTTCAGGCAACGAAATCCAATATAACAAGTCCCATAACTTACTTTCTTCTATGGTTGTTCTTGTAAAAGTTGAGAGACAGCTTCTGCTGTTTGTTTGATTTTTGGAGTAATTCCCTCCTGACGGGTAAACCACCCTCCCATATTCGCCAATTTTTGGTTACCTCTGTGCGGAAGCTCTGTTGTCCTTTCTTCTGGTCCTTTTTTCTTCCTTTTTTGTTCCTTTTTGCAGAGGTAACCCAGCGCGCTGAATTCTTTCTTTTCTTCCTTTTGGTTTTGGCGATATGGACACCCCCGGACAGGTTCCCCAGAGCTTCTGCTCCTGGTTGCCGGTAACCTGCTGAAGACCCTGTTCGGGCTCCATTTGAGGTGCTGTTCAAGGCACGAACCCCACTCTGACACGAACAAGTGCCAGAGCAGAAATACCATTTATTCAAACTGCCCAGGTTTAAATACCACGCCTGAACATGTCACGTGACCCTCTAACCAAAGACAATCAAATATTGTCTGAGAACCCGGGAGACCACAACTCCCATGGTTCATTGCTACATTCTTCCTGCCACACTTCCCTTCTTCTGCCCCACCCCCAACAGCTTTGCCAGCTCTTCCTGGCCAGAGGAAGGCTTAACCAAAGAGCTCGAATCACATAACATCCTGCCTTGGAAGGGACCCACAAGGGTCGCCCAGTCCAACTCCTGGCCCTGTGCAGGACAGCACAGCCATCCCACCGTGTGCCTGAGAGCGTTGTCCAAACGCTCCTTGAGCTCTGGCAGCCTTGGGGCCGTGACCACTGCCCTGGGCAGCCCGTTCCAGTGCCCGACCACCCTCCGGGGAAAGCACCAGGGCAGTTGAAGTCTCCACGAGAAGCAGGGACTGTGACCTGGAGGCTGCTTCAAGCTGCCTGTAGAGGTCTCCTCCCCATCTTGCTCCTGCTCAGGAGGCCTGGAGCAAACCCCCACAGCAGTGTGCCCATTCCCAGCCTGCCCGCCCTTTGATCCTGACCCATCAACTCCTGAGTGGCTCGCCATCCCCCCCAAGACAGAGGTCGAGACCTTCCGAGTGTCACCTCCCCGAGATCTACGGATGTCGTCTCCCTGGGCTCCTGTGAGGCCCCGCATGTGGTTGCCAGCGCATTCTTCCCTCTCCCTTATGGGCCCTGTCCAATGCAGCCCCAGGGCAGCCCGGAGGAGCCCTGTCTGGGGCTGCGCTGGGGTGACCGGGGACACGGTGGGCTCACTGGGAGCAGCCTTCCAAAGCCCCAGAGCGGCAGGATGGTGCCCAGGCTCTGCTCAGGGCTGCTTTGGGCGTGGGGCCGTCTGCGCGAGTCCTGCACGGGACCCATGTGTCCTGGCTGCCACGCCAAAGGGCTGCTTCCCCAGGCGAAGGGGACAGGGGAGTGACCCTGCGTGAGAGCCTGCACCTCTGGCAGTGACTCAGGCCCGGGGTGCCCTTTGGGTGCCCTTGGTGCCCTTTGGGCCTTGCTGGATCTGCTTGCTGCCATTTGCTGGGGCCACCCTGCACTCCCTCCCCATTCCAGGCAGACACAGGCAGGTGTTGGAATAAAATCTTTTCTTCCGTAACCAGAAGAAAACTGTTAACTATATCTACGGAACGGCGGAGGGGGTCAGACAGAAATGCACACAAATCAACAGGATTGGCAAAAATGTCCGCTTTATTAGAGGACAGACAGCTCATATGCTGCCTGCGACACACAGACATGTGGTTCTTCCCCAGGTTACATTGGATACATAAGGCAAACATACTGTGGTGTACAGTACTAATTGGATATCAGCAGGTGTCCATAAGCCTTGTTTTCCTGCCAGAACAACTCCTCCTTCACCTTGGCACAAGGCCTGCGCCATATTAGTGGCGCAGTATTTTTTACTCTCTGCACCCAGCCATGCCAAGGGGAAGGTCTCAGAAATGCAACTGAAATTGTTCACACAATTTCTGTCCACCGACATCTACGTCTACATCTATCTCTACATCTTCCCTACATCTCTATCTACATCTTCCCCACATAAACACCCTCCCTCCCTCCCGCTGGGATAGATCCCCAAACGATCTATCCCTCCAACTGGCATAGATCCCCAAACGATCTATGCCTCAACCTGGGATAGGTCCCCAAACGACCTATCCCTCAAACAGGGATAGGTCCCCAAACGACCTATCCCTTTAATAGGCCTAAGCCAATCTTCCTGCCCCAGCCCCGGCTGCGGGAGCCTTGATCTTCATGGCAGGTCCTGGCTCAGAGCCCCCCTTCCTCTTCGCCCCGCGCCTTTCCAGCTTGGCGTCTCCACTGTTCGTGGGCGCGGGGACGCTGCTGCCACCATCCTGACTGGTCCCTGCAGCCCCCGGGGAGGAAGCCAAGTGCCCCTGAGTCCCCTGCGGCAGGACCTTCCCACTCAGCAGAGCGCGGCTGGTTGGAGTCACCCCAGGCTCCCTGGTGGCTTGGAGCTGGGGTGCGGCTGAGTGGCTGGCGGTGGTGTGCCTGGGCGGGGAGGTGTCCTCCTCCATGGCGACATCGCTGGCCAGCGAGAGGTCGCAGCCTCAAGGGGCGTCCTCCTCCATGGCGACATCGCTGGCCAGCGAGAGGTCGCAGCCTCTGGGGGCGTCCTCCTCCATGGGGACGTCGCTGGCCAGCGAGAGGTCGCAGCCGCGGGCGGTGTCCTCCTCCATGGGGACGTCGGTGGCCAGTGAGAGGTCGCAGCCGCGGGGGGCGTCCTCCTCCATGGAGACGTCACTGGCCAGGCTGATGTTAAGTGCCGGGGTGACGTCCACATCCATGGGGGTGCTCCCGTCTGGGGGGCTGCCACTGCCCAGGGGTGTCCCGGAGGGGTTGGCTGAGCTGGCAGGGCTGCTCTGGCTGTGCCGTGCTGCTGGGACCGGGGCCACTGCTCTCCCCTGATGGTGGTAGGGCTGCAGTTGACCCTGGGGGGCACGTTGGTCTGCCCCAGCCAGGGGCTTCCCACTGCCCTGGGGCCCCCCCCGGGCAGTGTTGGATGTTACAGCAACGCCAGGGCTGCTTGCCAGTGGGGCTGGTGGAGGCAGGTTGGCTGAGCCTGTGAGAAAGAGCAAAGCCTGGAAGTCACATCCCGAGCTGGGGCCATCAGGCGCTGAGAGGACTGAGGAGGAGGAGGAGGAGGGCGAGGTGCAGGGGAGGAAGGGCTGTGAATGTCCCCACCGTGCACTGCGGGGCTTTCGGGGTCAGGCTCTGTCCTCACCTTTGGTGCCGGAGCTTTGGGGGGAGCGGAAGAGCTGCACGAGCCGGGTCAGGGCTGATCTCCAGCTCACAGAGCGGCGCCACAGAGCTGACAGGGCCATGGTCAGTCACGCTCGGTGGCCGGTCGCTTCTGTTGACTGGACACAGGTCTGGATGCTCCTCTTGGAGCGTCTCCAGGGATGGAATGTCGGGCCTCCCATTGTGTCATAGAGACAGCAGTAATGCTGGGGCTTCCCTTCTTCTGCCCCACCCCCAACAGCTTTGCCAGCTCTTCCTGGCCAGAGGAAGCCTTAACCAAAGAGCTCGAATCACATAACATCCTGCCTTGGAAGGGACCCACAAGGGTCGCCCAGTCCAACTCCTGGCCTTGTGCAGGACAGCACAGCCATCCCACCGTGTGCCTGAGAGCGTTGTCCAAACGCTCCTTGAGCTCTGGCAGCCTTGGGGCCGTGACCACTGCCCTGGGCAGCCCGTTCCAGTGCCCGACCACCCTCCAGGGAAAGCACCTTTTCCTAATGTCCAACCTAAGCCTCCGCTGACACAGCTCCGGCCGTTCCCTCGGCTCCTGTCCCTGGTCCCACAGAGCAGAAATGGTCGCTGCCCCTTGGCAGGAAGCTGCAGCCCCCCAGGAGATCTGACCTCAGTCTCCTCTTCTCCAGGCTCAACAGCCCCAGTGACCTCAGACCTCAAGTGCAAGGTCCTGCACCTGGCTCAGGGCTTGGCTGGTGCCACCTGGCACAACATCAGCTTGCAAATTTTGCAACACAACAGGGAGGACCAAGAAGGCTTTGGCTAAGAGAGACTGTTTCCAAGGGACTGGAGCGACAGACCAAGGGGCAATGGCTTGGCGCTGGCAGAGGGCAGGCTTAGATGGCATATGGGAAAGAAAGCCTTCCCGGGGAGAGTGGTGGGGCCCTGGCACAGGTTGTCCAGAGAAGCTGTGGCTGCCCCATCCCTGCAAGTGTTCAGGGCCAGGTTGGACGCGGCTTGGAGCAAGCTGGTCTAGCGGAAGGTGTCCCTGCCCGTGGCAGAGGGGTGGTTGGAAGCAGATGAGCTTTCAGGTCCCTTCCTTCCAACACCAACTGCTCTAGGAGTCTTGAAAAACAGGAGACTTCTGCAGAAGCCAGGAGGTGAATAAAAACATTTGCCACTTAAACACAAAGTCTTGTTACCAAGGGGCATCACCTGATTCTGGGGACTACTCTCATGACTTCTCACCACTGGAAGCTGACATTGCTGAAAGCCATAGAAATTGACCTAAAATTGACCAAACAATCCGACAAAAGCTCCCTGATGGAAGGATCCTGGAGCAAGCATATCATCCTGGAGGCAATGACAGGGCAATTTCTGCGCCTCTGCCGTAAACCTGTCAGTTCTGGCCCTGCCCTGGGGAGGTTTTTTTCGACTCTCCATTCCACGGGAAGACAAGTGCGGACAAGAAGAACAGGGTTCTGTCCGCTCAGGGTCAAAGGCGCTTTATAGGTCTGTGCTGTGATCTGTTGGAGTTGAGCTCCTGTCTAGAAAACGAGGGCTTTCGGGACTGCTCAGCATCTGGCTCCTCCCGTGGAATCAGATGTTCCAAGCAGGGAAGGGGATGTCCAAGAGGGGTTCTGCCCACTTGAATTTCTGAACTTGTGGAGCTCTCCTGGCGCTTCTGGGCGTAGTGATTCCGTGGATGTCAATTGGCTGTTCTGGAGAAAAGCTGGGGATTAAAAGGAGTAGTGAGAGAACCAGACTGAAAATGGGTGAAGGTGTTGCAGGAAGTGAAGCTGGGCAGCAAGAGCAGTGAGTGAGGGGAAAAAAGGGATTTCAGGCAAGAAGGAAGAAGATCCCTGAAGAGGCTCAAGGCAGCTCTCCTCAGCTCCACGCTTCTAGTCTTACAGGCTGCCTTGCTTCCTCCTCCCGCCGTCCCGAGCTCCACTCTTAGCACTAGGAAGGTGCTCTTGCAAAGGGTGTAGTGCAGTCACGGTTGGCAGTGAGAAGCGACAAGTCACTGGTTGCTCAGTTGTCAGTTCCCAAGAGGTGCCGTTTGCCCGGAGACAGGGGGCCCAGTCAGCAGCACAGAAGGTCTCAGGTGGCCACGTCCTCCCTTTTGAAGCGGCCTCCACTTTGAAAAATGGCAGTGGCCTTCCGAGCCACCTCATCGGGACGTAGTGGGGGGCACAGAGCAGGCGTGTCGGGAAGCCTGTAAGCCCAGAGTATCTCAGCCAGTGGAGAAACGGGCAGGGAGCAGCGCTGCGGGCAAAGGTGTGGGAACCCAAACCCAGCTTTCAGCAAAGGAAAACAAGGGCTGACAAAAACCTCGTGATCTGAAGGAGCTGGACCCTTCTCAGAAGACCTGTTAAAGTTCTACCTCATGGATCAAGCTTGGCTCCAGCAGAAATCAGAAAGGACGTTTCAGATGATTGTATCAAACCATGTCTAAACCCCTGTAATCCCTCTGTCCCCCATGTAATCCTACTAGAAGAAAAATTAACTGTTTGGAAATTGCAGTAAAAATTTGTGTAACTCCCCAATTAACATAGGTTGTCCCCTTCATTAACATACAGCCCCAGATGCCTTTACAATAGTGTTCTCGTGTTCAATAAACTATTCCAGTTCCCCATACTGGGATCGTGTCTAGCTTTTATTTTTCAGACCACCACTCAAAGGGGCTAAAAGGGGGCTGCGACCTCCACTGAGCTGAGCCACCTCACTGCGGTTTGTCCAGTGAAGTCTCCCTTTTATTGCAATAAAAGTTTATTTTTTTTCGTCGGCTCCTCGATCTCCTGGCTATTTCTGTGTTTCCCACTGGCTGGAATTTCAGACGACCACAATCCCATGGTCTCTACAGCCCCGGCTGTCCCGCACCTTCCCGTCTCCAACAAGGTCTTTGCTGTGTGTTAGGAAGAGGTGGAGCAGCACAGCGTTCCTTTGGCTTGTCAGAGGCTCCAGCCCCCTGGGCCAGGAAGTTGTCGTCACCGCTTTCCGGGAACCTGCTGGACTCTTGGTGCTTGGCTGTGTTGCTTCTCCAGCTGCCGCCAGGGCAGTTGAAGTCTCCACGAGAAGCAGGGACTGTGACCTGGAGGCTGCTTCAAGCTGCCTGTAGAGGTCTCCTCCCCATCTTGCTCCTGCTCAGGAGGCCTGGAGCAAACCCCCACAGCAGTGTGCCCATTCCCAGCCTGCCCGCCCTTTGATCCTGACCCATCAACTCCTGAGTGGCTCGCCATCCCCCCCAAGACAGAGGTCGAGACCTTCCGAGTGTCACCTCCCCGAGATCTACGGATGTCATCTCCCTGGGCTCCTGTGAGGCCCCGCATGTGGTTGCCAGCGCATTCTTCCCTCTCCCTTATGGGCCCTGTCCAATGCAGCCCCAGGGCAGCCCGGAGGAGCCCTGTCTGGGGCTGCGCTGGGGTGACCGGGGACACGGTGGGCTCACTGGGAGCAGCCTTCCAAAGCCCCAGAGCGGCAGGATGGTGCCCAGGCTCTGCTCAGGGCTGCTTTGGGCGTGGGGCCGTCTGCGCGAGTCCTGCACGGGACCCATGTGTCCTGGCTGCCACGCCAAAGGGCTGCTTCCCCAGGCGAAGGGGACAGGGGAGTGACCCTGCGTGAGAGCCTGCACCTCTGGCAGTGACTCAGGCCCGGGGTGCCCTTTGGGTGCCCTTGGTGCCCTTTGGGCCTTGCTGGATCTGCTTGCTGCCATTTGCTGGGGCCACCCTGCACTCCCTCCCCATTCCAGGCAGACACAGGCAGGTGTTGGAATAAAATCTTTTCTTCCGTAACCAGAAGAAAACTGTTAACTATATCTACGGAACGGCGGAGGGGGTCAGACAGAAATGCACACAAATCAACAGGATTGGCAAAAATGTCCGCTTTATTAGAGGACAGACAGCTTATATGCTGCCTATGACACACAGACATGTGGTTCTTCCCCAGGTTACATTGGATACATAAGGCAAACATACTGTGGTGTACAGTACTAATTGGATATCAGCAGGTGTCCATAAGCCTTGTTTTCCTGCCAGAACAACTCCTCCTTCACCTTGGCACAAGGCCTGCGCCATAGAAGTGGCGCAGTATTTTTTACTCTCTGCACCCAGCCATGCCAAGGGGAAGGTCTCAGAAATGCAACTGAAATTGTTCACACAATTTCTGTCCACCGACATCTACGTCTACATCTATCTCTACATCTTCCCTACATCTCTATCTACATCTTCCCCACATAAACACCCTCCCTCCCTCCCGCTGGGATAGATCCCCAAACGATCTATCCCTCCAACTGGCATAGATCCCCAAACGATCTATGCCTCAACCTGGGATAGGTCCCCAAACGACCTATCCCTCAAACAGGGATAGGTCCCCAAACGACCTATCCCTTTAACAGGCCTAAGCCAATCTTCCTGCCCCAGCCCCGGCTGCGGGAGCCTTGATCTTCATGGCAGGCCCTGGCTCAGAGCCCCCCTTCCTCTTCGCCCCGCGCCTTTCCAGCTTGGTGTCTCCGCGGTCCGTGGGGGCGGGGACGCTGCTGCCACCATCCTGGCTGGTCCCTGCAGCCCCCGGGGAGGAAGCCAAGTGCCCCTGAGTCCCCTGCGGCAGGACCTTCCCACTCAGCAGAGCGCGGCTGGTTGGAGTCACCCCAGGCTCCCTGGTGGCTTGGAGCTGGGGTGCGGCTGAGTGGCTGGCGGTGGTGTGCCTGGGCGGGGAGGTGTCCTCCTCCATGGCGACATCGCTGGCCAGCGAGAGGTCGCAGCCTCGGGGGGCGTCCTCCTCCATGGAGACGTCACTGGCCAGCGAGAGGTCGCAGCCGCGGGCGGTGTCCTCCTCCATGGGGACGTCGGTGGCCAGTGAGAGGTCGCAGCCGCGGGGGACGTCCTCCTCCATGGAGACGTCACTGGCCAGGCTGATGTTAAGTGCCGGGGTGACGTCCACATCCATGGGGGTGCTCCCGTCTGGGGGGCTGCCACTGCCCAGGGGTGTCCCGGAGGGGTTGGCTGAGCTGGCAGGGCTGCGCTGGCTGTGCCGCGCTGCTGGGACCGGGGCCACTGCTCTCCCCTGATGGTGGTAGGGCTGCAGTTGACCCTGGGGGGCACGTTGGTCTGCCCCAGCCAGGGGCTTCCCTCTGCCCTGGGGCCCCCCCCGGGCAGTGTTGGATGTTACAGCAACGCCAGGGCTGCTTGCCAGTGGGGCTGGTGGAGGCAGGTTGGCTGAGCCTGTGAGAAAGAGCAAAGCCTGGAAGTCACATCCCGAGCTGGGGCCATCAGGCGCTGAGAGGACTGAGGAGGAGGAGGAGGAGGAGGGCGAGGTGCAGAGGAGGAAGGGCTGTGAATGTCCCCACCGTGCACTGCGGGGCTTTCGGGGTCAGGCTCTGTCCTCACCTTTGGTGCCGGAGCTTTGGGGGGAGCGGAAGAGCTGCACGAGCCGGGTCAGGGCTGATCTCCAGCTCACAGAGCGGCGCCACAGAGCTGACAGGGCCATGGTCCGTCACGCTCGGTGGCCGGTCGCTTCTGTTGACTGGACACAGGTCTGGATGCTCCTCTTGGAGCGTCTCCAGGGATGGAATGTCGGGCCTCCCATTGTGTCATAGAGACAGCAGTAATGCTGGGGCTTCCCTGAGGTGCTGTTCAAGGCACGAACCCCACTCTGACACGAACAAGTGCCAGAGCAGAATTACCGTTTATTCAAACTGCCCAGGTTTAAATACCACGCCTGAACATGTCACGTGACCCTCTAACCAATGACAATCAAATATTGTCTGAGAACCCGGGAGACCACAACTCCCATGGTTCATTGCTACATTCTTCCTACCACATCTCCCTCCTCTTTTTATTAACAAGTTGAGAAACACTATGTTTTTAACATTCTTATTAGAACCAATCTTATTTCAACTAATTATAAAAAACAGGGCCTATCGTCACAAGGCCTTTATTGAACTGTTGACAACTTTATTGGTTCGTGCAATATTCAAGCAATCTCAAATTACCCAGGGTTTGTAGGTGTGGATAACCTTTTATCTGAGGGTGACTTTGTGTAATGGCATCATCTTTATTTTAAAGGGAAATGTGTTGGGTTGTAGATGTTGTGTCTGAGGTGGTGTTGTCTGAAGTAGTGTTTAAGATGTCTTGCTATAAAGTGTACTTGCTTTCACACACACATACATGCTTCCACTCAACTTTCTCATTCATACTCTGGTGGCCACCGTTTCATTCTCTCCTTACACATGCACTCTTAAACCCTTTATTGTGTTTGACTCATGGAGTTTTGGTTCTGTATTGGTTACTGTTTATGTGTTTCTTTTGGTTCTGCATTGGTTACTGTTTATATGTTTCTTTTGGTTCTGTTGTATCATTTACTGCTTCTTTGTGATTCTCCCTGTTTTAAGGAAATGTTAATGTAGATTTACACACATAGGGAACAGACCCATATCTCTTTTCCCCCTTTTTTTTTTTTTTTTTCTCCCCACTGTGTGATGTGTTTACTATTGTTGGTCGTGTTTCTTCTAATCCAAATCCTTCACTTATTTCTTCTGGTGGTTGCTCCTGTTGTGGTGGAGGGCTAATATAAGGCCTGACACATCTAGAAGGGACCCATTGTAATTTGGTACCCTTGGATACACAGGCATATCCCCTTCCCCATGTTATGAGATCTACTGGTCCTGACCATTGCCCAGATATTAGATCTTTGATCATAACTGGTGGTTTGGAAGATGAAAGTATTTGAGTTTTCTGTTGGCGTTCATACCTGCTATGGTCTGTATCATCACAGTTTAAGAAATTTAGAACATATGACGCTTTCCGTAAGCGTTCCTGGGGGCTATATACCGACTCCCCTCTTTTTTGTCTTTGAAGCATTTCTTTTAGTGTACGGTGAGCTCTTTCTACAATCGCTTGTCCTGTGGGTGAATGCGGTATACCTATGGAATGGAGTATTCCCCAATCTGTGAGAAATGTTTTGATTTTTTCAGAACAATGAGCAGGGCCATTGTCGGTTTTTATGGTTTTTGGAATTCCTAGGATTGCGAAACAACTGAGCCAGTGTCTGATAACGTCTTTGGCTTTTTCTCCCGTGTGTGCTGTTGCATTAATGTATCTGGAATACATGTCTACTGTAACATGGACATATTTTAGTTTACCGAATTCAGCTATATGTGTAAGGTCTGTCTGCCAGATTTCATTGGCTGTTATGCCCCTGGGATTAACCCCTTCCTTAGCTGGCATGGGGGTAATTCGCTGGCAGTCAGAGCATGACATAATTATGTCTCTGGTCTGGTTTATTGTAATTTGGAATTGTCTCTTTAATGAACGTGCATTTTGGTGGAAGAACTGGTGTGAGACTTTAGCCTGTTCCAGAATTTTGGGAACTGTAGTTGCCATAGCAGTTGCATCAGCTTTTTGATTGCCCTCTGCTATGGGTCCTGGAAGTTCTGTGTGTGACCGAGTGTGCATTATGTAAAAATCAAATTTTCTGTGGTTGATAAGAAACCATATGGTACGAATTTCTGTAAATAAGTGAGGATTAGTGACATCTCGAAGGAAGGAGGCTTCGAGACGTGAGACCAACCCTGCTGCATAGTGAGAATCTGTGACAACATTCATAGGTTGATCATGGAACAATTCAAATGCCATGCGGATAGCTGCTAGTTCTAAAACCTGTACAGAACCTTGGTCCAAGGTTTGTACCTTATTGTCCCATTGTCCTGTGGCAGGGTTCTTCCATGTCACGATGGCTTTTTTCGATCGTCCAGATGCATCAGTGAAGACTGTGACTCCATTTACTGGTTGTAGTTTGCAGCGACGCGTGGCCATCAGAGGTAGATTTCCTATTTCCGCCCAGAGTTTATGTTTCGGGAAGTGAATGGAAATATTACCGTGGAAGTCCGCTAATGCAGTCTGAAACCCAGCGTCCTCTGCAAGAAGCCAGTCTAAGTTGTCTTTTGTGGCTGGAATGTAGATCGTCTCAGGATCCCTTCCATCCATCTCCTGCAGATGTCCTCTACCTTTCATAATGAGCTTAGCAAGCATGTCATTAACGGTCCAAACAGTCTTAGGTGGAGAGTGGGGAAGAAATAACCATTCTAGAATTCTCAAAGGGTCAGATTCTGCCTGATCCCATTGGAAAAGGACAGCAAAAGGTTGGAACTTGCTGGATATGATGGCGAGGCGAATGTGCAGGTCAGGGGGTTGTCGTCTGCTTTGCCTGTTTTCGACAGCTTGGGAGCATACTTCCAGAGCTTGTTTTGCTTCTGGGGTTAGGGATCGAATAGATGTGAGAGTTGGGTCACCTTTAAGTAGCTCGAAGAGGGGGTGCAATTCCTCTGTTGTGATGCCCAAGACAGGCCTCAGCCAGTTAATAGCTCCTAAAAGCCCTTGCAAATCATTCAGGGTCATAGTGTCCGTTACTTTGAAAGTCACTGGTTGTGGCATGATTTCCTGTTGAGTGATCCTCCATCCGAGGTAGGTCCAAGGTTGGGTGCGTTGAATTTTTTCTGGGGCAAGCTGCAGACCTGCTTTTTGGATGGCGTCAGTTAAGGCAGTCAAGGTGGATTGTAGTTCAGTCCCGTGTTTTGCTGCTATCAGGATGTTTGATATTCCTGTCTTTGCCTCCCATTCTAATTGTTCAATTTGGGTATAGGTCAATTTATGCATGTTTGTGTTTTGAGTAGATCTAGAGGTGTGTATTGCTGTATGTTGCAACTTTGTGGAGCATCTTTGGGCTTGTGTTGTATGAAGGTTTTGTTTGTTTTGCTTTCTCAAGGCTCTTGCAGTGACTGTGTATAAAGAGTTATGTGTTTCTGCAGTTGAAATTGTAACTGGTTGTTTGTTTGCTACTTGTTTAAGTTTGGCTTTCCATGTTGTGTATGGCATCTTGTCTAACAGCATTTTAAAATAGTGAGAAGTAAATACTTGATTTGGGGCCCCTCTTATTATTATTCTTACCCTCTGTAACACAAAAGAACTTTTTATAATAGCAGATCATCTGTCAATTAGTAAAGTTGCCCTTCTGTGACTTAGAAAATTAAACATGGTAGTTGATAGCTGTATGTCTGCTGGGTTTTGCAATGCTACCTCTAGGTTGTTGGTTCTGTCAGGAGGTGGATGGTGTTGTCCCAGCTGAAATTCTCGCAGTACAAAACCAACCACTGTCATTGCCAGCAACGCCGTCAGTACACGTGCTGTCCACTTCAACGTTGGTAGCTTTGACTTTGCTGATGGTCTGGGCTTGGGTAGGCAGATGTTCTGTGTGCTTTCCCAGTCTACATCTTCTTCCTCGAGCTGAAGTAGTAGCCGTAGCCATGTTTGCTGTTCTTCCTCTTTTGCAGGATTCAAAACTGCTTGTCCTTTTTCTGGTTCTCTTGTCTCACTGAGTTCAGTTTGCCACAGCTCAGCTAAGCTTTCTAGGGAGTCAATATCTCTTCTTCCTCCTCCATCAGGCCATCTTCGGCATAGAAGCTGTTCTGAGGCTGGTGAGGGCTGTGGGTTGGTTTCTGGGTAGGAGAGCCACAGTGATGCTTTAACTGTTGTGCATTTGTTGTGAGTTGGTTGAACTGGTGGTGACGGAAGAGGCACTTTCACTTCCGCCTCACGGCCGGAGTAAGCTTGCTGCATCCATGTTGCTGCGTGGTTGTTCTGCAGCGGTCTCATGGCCGCTGCGCAGCCAAAGGGTGTTAGTGGAGCGCCCTGGCTAAAGGGAGCTAGCAGATTCTCTTCTGTGTCCTCTATAGACTCGCTGTCTATTTGTCCGTCACAGTCATCCTCCCCCCTTCCCGGCGAAATGCCTGAACCTGGGGGTGGCGGCTTCACTTCCGGCACACGGCAGGGGCAACATGGCGGTGCCTCCGGTGCCACTCTCCTTCTGCACATTGACTGTGCAACCACCGTGTCACGGTCGCCCCGTAACGGTCCAGGGGTCGGCGCTGCTCTGTAATGGTCCTCGGCTCCAACAGCACTGCTTGCTGCTCTGTATGGCATGGTCTCAGCTGCAGCCATGGGCGCTGGCATAAAGCCAGCATCCCCCCCGGCTGCCATGCTCATGCTGCCAGCCCCCAAGCCATGCTCCTTCACACCACACGCTGCCACTGCACTGTTCCCCCCAAGGGCTCCCCCTCCCCCTCATCCCCCCTGACCAACGTGCATTCCCCCCCTGCCCCACTCGGTCGGTGGGGGGGCTGGGGTTGAAGGGGGGGGGTTGAGGGGAAAGGAGTGAAGGGGGGGGAAGTCCACTCTCCCGGGTGCATTTGCCTTTCTGTAGTGCTTATTCAAGGCTATCATAATGTCTTTCCATGTAGGCAAATTCTTGAGGGCGTCTGTTTTTCCCTCACTGGCTTTTTCAATAATTTTGTTCCCTATTTTCCTCCAAGATGACACTTGACAAGGTCCAGTCAGAGGGAATGCAGGTTCAGGCAACGAAATCCAATATAACAAGTCCCATAACTTACTTTCTTCTATGGTTGTTCTTGTAAAAGTTGAGAGACAGCTTCAGCTGTTTGTTTGATTTTTGGAGTAATTCCCTCCTGACGGGTAAACCACCCTCCCATATTCGCCAATTTTTGGTTACCTCTGTGCGGAAGCTCTGTTGTCCTTTCTTCTGGTCCTTTTTTCTTCCTTTTTTGTTCCTTTTTGCAGAGGTAACCCAGCGCGCTGAATTCTTTCTTTTCTTCCTTTTGGTTTTGGCGATATGGACACCCCCGGACAGGTTCCCCAGAGCTTCTGCTCCTGGTTGCCGGTAACCTGCTGAAGACCCTGTTCGGGCTCCATTTGAGGTGCTGTTCAAGGCACGAACCCCACTCTGACACGAACAAGTGCCAGAGCAGAAATACCATTTATTCAAACTGCCCAGGTTTAAATACCACGCCTGAACATGTCACGTGACCCTCTAACCAAAGACAATCAAATATTGTCTGAGAACCCGGGAGACCACAACTCCCATGGTTCATTGCTACATTCTTCCTGCCACACTTCCCTTCTTCTGCCCCACCCCCAACAGCTTTGCCAGCTCTTCCTGGCCAGAGGAAGGCTTAACCAAAGAGCTCGAATCACATAACATCCTGCCTTGGAAGGGACCCACAAGGGTCGCCCAGTCCAACTCCTGGCCCTGTGCAGGACAGCACAGCCATCCCACCGTGTGCCTGAGAGCGTTGTCCAAACGCTCCTTGAGCTCTGGCAGCCTTGGGGCCGTGACCACTGCCCTGGGCAGCCCGTTCCAGTGCCCGACCACCCTCCGGGGAAAGCACCAGGGCAGTTGAAGTCTCCACGAGAAGCAGGGACTGTGACCTGGAGGCTGCTTCAAGCTGCCTGTAGAGGTCTCCTCCCCATCTTGCTCCTGCTCAGGAGGCCTGGAGCAAACCCCCACAGCAGTGTGCCCATTCCCAGCCTGCCCGCCCTTTGATCCTGACCCATCAACTCCTGAGTGGCTCGCCATCCCCCCCAAGACAGAGGTCGAGACCTTCCGAGTGTCACCTCCCCGAGATCTACGGATGTCGTCTCCCTGGGCTCCTGTGAGGCCCCGCATGTGGTTGCCAGCGCATTCTTCCCTCTCCCTTATGGGCCCTGTCCAATGCAGCCCCAGGGCAGCCCGGAGGAGCCCTGTCTGAGGCTGCGCTGGGGTGACCGGGGACACGGTGGGCTCACTGGGAGCAGCCTTCCAAAGCCCCAGAGCGGCAGGATGGTGCCCAGGCTCTGCTCAGGGCTGCTTTGGGCGTGGGGCCGTCTGCGCGAGTCCTGCACGGGACCCATGTGTCCTGGCTGCCACGCCAAAGGGCTGCTTCCCCAGGCGAAGGGGACAGGGGAGTGACCCTGCGTGAGAGCCTGCACCTCTGGCAGTGACTCAGGCCCGGGGTGCCCTTTGGGTGCCCTTGGTGCCCTTTGGGCCTTGCTGGATCTGCTTGCTGCCATTTGCTGGGGCCACCCTGCACTCCCTCCCCATTGCAGGCAGACACAGGCAGGTGTTGGAATAAAATCTTTTCTTCCGTAACCAGAAGAAAACTGTTAACTATATCTACGGAACGGCGGAGGGGGTCAGACAGAAATGCACACAAATCAACAGGATTGGCAAAAATGTCCGCTTTATTAGAGGACAGACAGCTCATATGCTGCCTGCGACACACAGACATGTGGTTCTTCCCCAGGTTACATTGGATACATAAGGCAAACATACTGTCGTGTACAGTACTAATTGGATATCAGCAGGTGTCCATAAGCCTTGTTTTCCTGCCAGAACAACTCCTCCTTCACCTTGGCACAAGGCCTGCGCCATATTAGTGGCGCAGTATTTTTTACTCTCTGCACCCAGCCATGCCAAGGGGAAGGTCTCAGAAATGCAACTGAAATTGTTCACACAATTTCTGTCCACCGACATCTACGTCTACATCTATCTCTACATCTTCCCTACATCTCTATCTACATCTTCCCCACATAAACACCCTCTCTCCCTCCCGCTGGGATAGATCCCCAAACGATCTATCCCTCCAACTGGCATAGATCCCCAAACGATCTATGCCTCAACCTGGGATAGGTCCCCAAACGACCTATCCCTTTAATAGGCCTAAGCCAATCTTCCTGCCCCAGCCCCGGCTGCGGGAGCCTTGATCTTCATGGCAGGCCCTGGCTCAGAGCCCCCCTTCCTCTTCGCCCCGCGCCTTTCCAGCTTGGCGTCTCCACTGTTCGTGGGCGCGGGGACGCTGCTGCCACCATCCTGGCTGGTCCCTGCAGCCCCCGGGGAGGAAGCCAAGTGCCCCTGAGTCCCCTGCGGCAGGACCTTCCCACTCAGCAGAGCGCGGCTGGTTGGAGTCACCCCAGGCTCCCTGGTGGCTTGGAGCTGGGGTGCGGCTGAGTGGCTGGCGGTGGTGTGTCTGGGCGGGGAGGTGTCCTCCTCCATGGCGACATCGCTGGCCAGCGAGAGGTCGCAGCCTCGGGGGGCGTCCTCCTCCATGGGGACGTCGCTGGCCAGCGAGAGGTCGCAGCCGCGGGCGGTGTCCTCCTCCATGGGGACGTCGGTGGCCAGTGAGAGGTCGCAGCCGCGGGGGGCGTCCTCCTCCATGGAGACGTCACTGGCCAGGCTGATGTTAAGTGCCGGGGTGACGTCCACATCCATGGGGGTGCTCCCGTCTGGGGGGCTGCCACTGCCCAGGGGTGTCCCGGAGGGGTTGGCTGAGCTGGCAGGGCTGCGCTGGCTGTGCCGCGCTGCTGGGACCGGGGCCACTGCTCTCCCCTGATGGTGGTAGGGCTGCAGTTGACCCTGGGGGGCACGTTGGTCTGCCCCAGCCAGGGGCTTCCCACTGCCCTGGGGCCCCCCCCGGGCAGTGTTGGATGGAACAGGAACGCCAGGGCTGCTTGCCAGTGGGGCTGGTGGAGGCAGGTTGGCTGAGCCTGTGAGAAAGAGCAAAGCCTGGAAGTCACATCCCGAGCTGGGGCCGTCAGGCGCTTGGAGGACTGAGGAGGAGGAGGAGGAGGAGGGCGAGGTGCAGAGGAGGAAGGGCTGTGAATGTCCCCACCGTGCACTGCGGGGCTTTCGGGGTCAGGCTCTGTCCTCACCTTTGGTGCCGGAGCTTTGGGGGGAGCGGAAGAGCTGCACGAGCCGGGTCAGGGCTGATCTCCAGCTCACAGAGCGGCGCCACAGAGCTGACAGGGCCATGGTCCGTCACGCTCGGTGGCCGGTCGCTTCTGTTGACTGGACACAGGTCTGGATGCTCCTCTTGGAGCGTCTCCAGGGATGGAATGTCGGGCCTCCCATTGTGTCATAGAGACAGCAGTAATGCTGGGGCTTCCCTGAGGTGCTGTTCAAGGCACGAACCCCACTCTGACACGAACAAGTGCCAGAGCAGAATTACCGTTTATTCAAACTGCCCAGGTTTAAATACCACACCTGAACATGTCACGTGACCCTCTAACCAATGACAATCAAATATTGTCTGAGAACCCGGGAGACCACAACTCCCATGGTTCATTGCTACATTCTTCCTGCCACATCTCCCTCCTCTTTTTATTAACAAGTTGAGAAACACTATGTTTTTAACATTCTTATTAGAACCAATCTTATTTCAACTAATTATAAAAAACAGGGCCTATCGTCACAAGGCCTTTATTGAACTGTTGACAACTTTATTGGTTCGTGCAATATTCAAGCAATCTCAAATTACCCAGGGTTTGTAGGTGTGGATAACCTTTTATCTGAGGGTGACTTTGTGTAATGGCATCATCTTTATTTAAAAGGGAAATGTGTTGGGTTGTAGATGTTGTGTCTGAGGTGGTGTTGTCTGAAGTAGTGTTTAAGATGTCTTGCTATAAAGTGTACTTGCTTTCACACACACATACATGCTTCCACTCAACTTTCTCATTCATACTCTGGTGGCCACCGTTTCATTCTCTCCTTACACATGCACTCTTAAACCCTTTATTGTGTTTGACTCATGGAGTTTTGGTTCTGTATTGGTTACTGTTTATGTGTTTCTTTTGGTTCTGCCTTGGTTACTGTTTATATGTTTCTTTTGGTTCTGTTGTATCATTTACTGCTTCTTTGTGATTCTCCCTGTTTTAAGGAAATGTTAATGTAGATTTACACACATAGGGAACAGACCCATATCTCTTTTCCCCTTTTTTTTTTTTTTTTTTTTTCTCCCCACTGTGTGATGTGTTTACTATTGTTGGTCGTGTTTCTTCTAATCCAAATCCTTCACTTATTTCTTCTGGTGGTTGCTCCTGTTGTGGTGGAGGGCTAATATAAGGCCTGACACATCTAGAAGGGACCCATTGTAATTTGGTCCCCTTGGATACACAGGCATATCCCCTTCCCCATGTTATGAGATCTACTGGTCCTGACCATTGCCCAGATATTAGATCTTTGATCATAACTGGTGGTTTGGAAGATGAAAGTATTTGAGTTTTCTGTTGGCGTTCATACCTGCTATGGTCTGTATCATCACAGTTTAAGAAATTTAGAACATATGACGCTTTCCGTAAGCGTTCCTGGGGGCTATATACCGACTCCCCTCTTTTTTGTCTTTGAAGCATTTCTTTTAGTGTACGGTGAGCTCTTTCTACAATCGCTTGTCCTGTGGGTGAATGCGGTATACCTATGGAATGGAGTATTCCCCAATCTGTGAGAAATGTTTTGATTTTTTCAGAACAATGAGCAGGGCCATTGTCGGTTTTTATGGTTTTTGGAATTCCTAGGATTGCGAAACAACTGAGCCAGTGTCTGATAACGTCTTTGGCTTTTTCTCCCGTGTGTGCTGTTGCATTAATGTATCTGGAATACATGTCTACTGTAACATGGACATATTTTAGTTTACCGAATTCAGCTATATGTGTAAGGTCTGTCTGCCAGATTTCATTGGCTGTTATGCCCCTGGGATTAACCCCTTCCTTAGCTGGCATGGGGGTAATTCGCTGGCAGTCAGAGCATGACATAATTATGTCTCTGGTCTGGTTTATTGTGATTTGGAATTGTCTCTTTAATGAACGTGCATTTTGGTGGAAGAACTGGTGTGAGACTTTAGCCTGTTCCAGAATTTTGGGAACTGTAGTTGCCATAGCAGTTGCATCAGCTTTTTGATTGCCCTCTGCTATGGGTCCTGGAAGTTCTGTGTGTGACCGAGTGTGCATTATGTAAAAATCAAATTTTCTGTGGTTGATAAGAAACCATATGGTACGAATTTCTGTAAATAAGTGAGGATTAGTGACATCTCGAAGGAAGGAGGCTTCGAGACGTGAGACCAACCCTGCTGCATAGTGAGAATCTGTGACAACATTCATAGGTTGATCATGGAACAATTCAAATGCCATGCGGATAGCTGCTAGTTCTAAAACCTGTACAGAACCTTGGTCCAAGGTTTGTACCTTATTGTCCCATTGTCCTGTGGCAGGGTTCTTCCATGTCACGATGGCTTTTTTCGATCGTCCAGATGCATCAGTGAAGACTGTGACTCCATTTACTGGTCGTAGTTTGCAGCGACGCGTGGCCATCAGGGGTAGATTTCCTATTTCCGCCCAGAGTTTATGTTTCGGGAAGTGAATGGAAATATTACCGTGGAAGTCCGCTAATGCAGTCTGAAACCCAGCGTCCTCTGCAAGAAGCCAGTCTAAGTTGTCTTTTGTGGCTGGAATGTAGATCGTCTCAGGATCCCTTCCATCCATCTCCTGCAGATGTCCTCTACCTTTCATAATGAGCTTAGCAAGCATGTCATTAACGGTCCAAACAGTCTTAGGTGGAGAGTGGGGAAGAAATAACCATTCTAGAATTCTCAAAGGGTCAGATTCTGCCTGATCCCATTGGAAAAGGACAGCAAAAGGTTGGAACTTGCTGGATATGATGGCGAGGCGAATGTGCAGGTCAGGGGGTTGTCGTCTGCTTTGCCTGTTTTCGACAGCTTGGGAGCATACTTCCAGAGCTTGTTTTGCTTCTGGGGTTAGGGATCGAATAGATGTGAGAGTTGGGTCACCTTTAAGTAGCTCGAAGAGGGGGTGCAATTCCTCTGTTGTGATGCCCAAGACAGGCCTCAGCCAGTTAATAGCTCCTAAAAGCCCTTGCAAATCATTCAGGGTCATAGTGTCCGTTACTTTGAAAGTCACTGGTTGTGGCATGATTTCCTGTTGAGTGATCCTCCATCCGAGGTAGGTCCAAGGTTGGGTGCGTTGAATTTTTTCTGGGGCAAGCTGCAGACCTGCTTTTTGGATGGCGTCAGTTAAGGCAGTCAAGGTGGATTGTAGTTCAGTCCCGTGTTTTGCTGCTATCAGGATGTTTGATATTCCTGTCTTTGCCTCCCATTCTAATTGTTCAATTTGGGTATAGGTCAATTTATGCATGTTTGTGTTTTGAGTAGATCTAGAGGTGTGTATTGCTGTATGTTGCAACTTTGTGGAGCATCTTTGGGCTTGTGTTGTATGAAGGTTTTGTTTGTTTTGCTTTCTCAAGGCTCTTGCAGTGACTGTGTATAAAGAGTTATGTGTTTCTGCAGTTGAAATTGTAACTGGTTGTTTGTTTGCTACTTGTTTAAGTTTGGCTTTCCATGTTGTGTATGGCATCTTGTCTAACAGCATTTTAAAATAGTGAGAAGTAAATACTTGATTTGGGGCCCCTCTTATTATTATTCTTACCCTCTGTAACACAAAAGAACTTTTTATAATAGCAGATCATCTGTCAATTAGTAAAGTTGCCCTTCTGTGACTTAGAAAATTAAACATGGTAGTTGATAGCTGTATGTCTGCTGGGTTTTGCAATGCTACCTCTAGGTTGTTGGTTCTGTCAGGAGGTGGATGGTGTTGTCCCAGCTGAAATTCTCGCAGTACAAAACCAACCACTGTCATTGCCAGCAACGCCGTCAGTACACGTGCTGTCCACTTCAACGTTGGTAGCTTTGACTTTGCTGATGGTCTGGGCTTGGGTAGGCAGATGTTCTGTGTGCTTTCCCAGTCTACATCTTCTTCCTCGAGCTGAAGTAGTAGCCGTAGCCATGTTTGCTGTTCTTCCTCTTTTGCAGGATTCAAAACTGCTTGTCCTTTTTCTGGTTCTCTTGTCTCACTGAGTTCAGTTTGCCACAGCTCAGCTAAGCTTTCTAGGGAGTCAATATCTCTTCTTCCTCCTCCATCAGGCCATCTTCGGCATAGAAGCTGTTCTGAGGCTGGTGAGGGCTGTGGGTTGGTTTCTGGGTAGGAGAGCCACAGTGATGCTTTAACTGTTGTGCATTTGTTGTGAGTTGGTTGAACTGGTGGTGACGGAAGAGGCACTTTCACTTCCGCCTCACGGCCGGAGTAAGCTTGCTGCATCCATGTTGCTGCGTGGTTGTTCTGCAGCGGTCTCATGGCCGCTGCGCAGCCAAAGGGTGTTAGTGGAGCGCCCTGGCTAAAGGGAGCTAGCAGATTCTCTTCTGTGTCCTCTATAGACTCGCTGTCTATTTGTCCGTCACAGTCATCCTCCCCCCTTCCCGGCGAAATGCCTGAACCTGGGGGTGGCGGCTTCACTTCCGGCACACGGCAGGGGCAACATGGCGGTGCCTCCGGTGCCACTCTCCTTCTGCACATTGACTGTGCAACCACCGTGTCACGGTCGCCCCGTAACGGTCCAGGGGTCGGCGCTGCTCTGTAATGGTCCTCGGCTCCAGCAGCACTGCTTGCTGCTCTGTATGGCATGGTCTCAGCTGCAGCCATGGGCGCTGGCATAAAGCCAGCATCCCCCCCGGCTGCCATGCTCATGCTGCCAGCCCCCAAGCCATGCTCCTTCACACCACACGCTGCCACTGCACTGTTCCCCCCAAGGGCTCCCCCTCCCCCTCATCCCCCCTGACCAACGTGCATTCCCCCCCTGCCCCACTCGGTCGGTGGGGGGGCTGGGGTTGAAGGGGGGGGGTTGAGGGGAAAGGAGTGAAGGGGGGGGAAGTCCACTCTCCCGGGTGCATTTGCCTTTCTGTAGTGCTTATTCAAGGCTATCATAATGTCTTTCCATGTAGGCAAATTCTTGAGGGCGTCTGTTTTTCCCTCACTGGCTTTTTCAATAATTTTGTTCCCTATTTTCCTCCAAGATGACACTTGACAAGGTCCAGTCAGAGGGAATGCAGGTTCAGGCAACGAAATCCAATATAACAAGTCCCATAACTTACTTTCTTCTATGGTTGTTCTTGTAAAAGTTGAGAGACAGCTTCAGCTGTTTGTTTGATTTTTGGAGTAATTCCCTCCTGACGGGTAAACCACCCTCCCATATTCGCCAATTTTTGGTTACCTCTGTGCGGAAGCTCTGTTGTCCTTTCTTCTGGTCCTTTTTTCTTCCTTTTTTGTTCCTTTTTGCAGAGGTAACCCAGCGCGCTGAATTCTTTCTTTTCTTCCTTTTGGTTTTGGCGATATGGACACCCCCGGACAGGTTCCCCAGAGCTTCTGCTCCTGGTTGCCGGTAACCTGCTGAAGACCCTGTTCGGGCTCCATTTGAGGTGCTGTTCAAGGCACGAACCCCACTCTGACACGAACAAGTGCCAGAGCAGAAATACCATTTATTCAAACTGCCTAGGTTTAAATACCACGCCTGAACATGTCACGTGACCCTCTAACCAAAGACAATCAAATATTGTCTGAGAACCCGGGAGACCACAACTCCCATGGTTCATTGCTACATTCTTCCTGCCACACTTCCCTTCTTCTGCCCCACCCCCAACAGCTTTGCCAGCTCTTCCTGGCCAGAGGAAGGCTTAACCAAAGAGCTCGAATCACATAACATCCTGCCTTGGAAGGGACCCACAAGGGTCGCCCAGTCCAACTCCTGGCCCTGTGCAGGACAGCACAGCCATCCCACCGTGTGCCTGAGAGCGTTGTCCAAACGCTCCTTGAGCTCTGGCAGCCTTGGGGCCGTGACCACTGCCCTGGGCAGCCCGTTCCAGTGCCCGACCACCCTCCGGGGAAAGCACCAGGGCAGTTGAAGTCTCCACGAGAAGCAGGGACTGTGACCTGGAGGCTGCTTCAAGCTGCCTGTAGAGGTCTCCTCCCCATCTTGCTCCTGCTCAGGAGGCCTGGAGCAAACCCCCACAGCAGTGTGCCCATTCCCAGCCTGCCCGCCCTTTGATCCTGACCCATCAACTCCTGAGTGGCTCGCCATCCCCCCCAAGACAGAGGTCGAGACCTTCCGAGTGTCACCTCCCCGAGATCTACGGATGTCGTCTCCCTGGGCTCCTGTGAGGCCCCGCATGTGGTTGCCAGCGCATTCTTCCCTCTCCCTTATGGGCCCTGTCCAATGCAGCCCCAGGGCAGCCCGGAGGAGCCCTGTCTGGGGCTGCGCTGGGGTGACCGGGGACACGGTGGGCTCACTGGGAGCAGCCTTCCAAAGCCCCAGAGCGGCAGGATGGTGCCCAGGCTCTGCTCAGGGCTGCTTTGGGCGTGGGGCCGTCTGCGCGAGTCCTGCACGGGACCCATGTGTCCTGGCTGCCACGCCAAAGGGCTGCTTCCCCAGGCGAAGGGGACAGGGGAGTGACCCTGCGTGAGAGCCTGCACCTCTGGCAGTGACTCAGGCCCGGGGTGCCCTTTGGGTGCCCTTGGTGCCCTTTGGGCCTTGCTGGATCTGCTTGCTGCCATTTGCTGGGGCCACCCTGCACTCCCTCCCCATTCCAGGCAGACACAGGCAGGTGTTGGAATAAAATCTTTTCTTCCGTAACCAGAAGAAAACTGTTAACTATATCTACGGAACGGCGGAGGGGGTCAGACAGAAATGCACACAAATCAACAGGATTGGCAAAAATGTCCGCTTTATTAGAGGACAGACAGCTCATATGCTGCCTGCGACACACAGACATGTGGTTCTTCCCCAGGTTACATTGGATACATAAGGCAAACATACTGTGGTGTACAGTACTAATTGGATATCAGCAGGTGTCCATAAGCCTTGTTTTCCTGCCAGAACAACTCCTCCTTCACCTTGGCACAAGGCCTGCGCCATAGAAGTGGCGCAGTATTTTTTACTCTCTGCACCCAGCCATGCCAAGGGGAAGGTCTCAGAAATGCAACTGAAATTGTTCACACAATTTCTGTCCACCGACATCTACGTCTACATCTATCTCTACATCTTCCCTACATCTCTATCTACATCTTCCCCACATAAACACCCTCCCTCCCTCCCGCTGGGATAGATCCCCAAACGATCTATCCCTCCAACTGGCATAGATCCCCAAACGATCTATGCCTCAACCTGGGATAGGTCCCCAAACGACCTATCCCTCAAACAGGGATAGGTCCCCAAACGACCTATCCCTTTAACAGGCCTAAGCCAATCTTCCTGCCCCAGCCCCGGCTGCGGGAGCCTTGATCTTGATGGCAGGCCCTGGCTCAGAGCCCCCCTTCCTCTTCGCCCCCCGCCTTTCCAGCTTGGCGTCTCCACTGTTCGTGGGCGCGGGGACGCTGCTGCCACCATCCTGGCTGGTCCCTGCAGCCCCCGGGGAGGAAGCCAAGTGCCCCTGAGTCCCCTG
This sequence comes from Pseudopipra pipra, assembly GCF_036250125.1. NCBI lineage: Eukaryota > Metazoa > Chordata > Aves > Passeriformes > Pipridae > Pseudopipra > Pseudopipra pipra. Next base: position 18,007,338 of record NC_087580.1, on the reverse strand, counting down.
CGGCAGGACCTTCCCACTCAGCAGAGCGCGGCTGGTTGGAGTCACCCCAGGCTCCCTGGTGGCTTGGAGCTGGGGTGCGGCTGAGGGGCTGGCGGTGGTGTGCCTGGGCGGGGAGGTGTCCTCCTCCATGGCGACATCGCTGGCCAGCGAGAGGTCGCAGCCTCGGGGGGCGTCCTCCTCCATGGGGACGTCACTGGCCAGCGAGAGGTCGCAGCCGCGGGCGGTGTCCTCCTCCATGGGGACGTCGGTGGCCAGCGAGAGGTCGCAGCCGCGGGGGGCGTCCTCCTCCATGGAGACGTCACTGGCCAGGCTGATGTTAAGTGCCGGGGGTGACGTCCACATCCATGGGGGTGCTCCCGTCTGGGGGGCTGCCACTGCCCAGGGGTGTCCCGGAGGGGTTGGCTGAGCTGGCAGGGCTGCGTTGGCTGTGCCGCGCTGCTGGGACCGGGGCCACTGCTCTCCCCTGATGGTGGTAGGGCTGCAGTTGACCCTGGGGGGCACGTTGGTCTGCCCCAGCCAGGGGCTTCCCACTGCCCTGGGGCCCCCCCCGGGCAGTGTTGGATGGAACAGGAACGCCAGGGCTGCTTGCCAGTGGGGCTGGTGGAGGCAGGTTGGCTGAGCCTGTGAGAAAGAGCAAAGCCTGGAAGTCACATCCCGAGCTGGGGTCGTCAGGCGCTTGGAGGACTGAGGAGGAGGAGGAGGAGGAGGGCGAGGTGCAGAGGAGGAAGGGCTGTGAATGTCCCCACCGTGCACTGCGGGGCTTTCGGGGTCAGGCTCTGTCCTCACCTTTGGTGCCGGAGCTTTGGGGGGAGCGGAAGAGCTGCACGAGCCGGGTCAGGGCTGATCTCCAGCTCACAGAGCGGCGCCACAGAGCTGACAGGGCCATGGTCCGTCACGCTCGGTGGCCGGTCGCTTCTGTTGACTGGACACAGGTCTGGATGCTCCTCTTGGAGCGTCTCCAGGGATGGAATGTCGGGCCTCCCATTGTGTCATAGAGACAGCAGTAATGCTGGGGCTTCCCTGAGGTGCTGTTCAAGGCACGAACCCCACTCTGACACGAACAAGTGCCAGAGCAGAATTACCGTTTATTCAAACTGCCCAGGTTTAAATACCACGCCTGAACATGTCACGTGACCCTCTAACCAATGACAATCAAATATTGTCTGAGAACCCGGGAGACCACAACTCCCATGGTTCATTGCTACATTCTTCCTGCCACATCTCCCTCCTCTTTTTATTAACAAGTTGAGAAACACTATGTTTTTAACATTCTTATTAGAACCAATCTTATTTCAACTAATTATAAAAAACAGGGCCTATCGTCACAAGGCCTTTATTGAACTGTTGACAACTTTATTGGTTCGTGCAATATTCAAGCAATCTCAAATTACCCAGGGTTTGTAGGTGTGGATAACCTTTTATCTGAGGGTGACTTTGTGTAATGGCATCATCTTTATTTTAAAGGGAAATGTGTTGGGTTGTTGATGTTGTGTCTGAGGTGGTGTTGTCTGAAGTAGTGTTTAAGATGTCTTGCTATAAAGTGTACTTGCTTTCACACACACATACATGCGTCCACTCAACTTTCTCATTCATACTCTGGTGGCCACCGTTTCATTCTCTCCTTACACATGCACTCTTAAACCCTTTATTGTGTTTGACTCATGGAGTTTTGGTTCTGTATTGGTTACTGTTTATGTGTTTCTTTTGGTTCTGCCTTGGTTACTGTTTATATGTTTCTTTTGGTTCTGTTGTATCATTTACTGCTTCTTTGTGATTCTCCCTGTTTTAAGGAAATGTTAATGTAGATTTACACACATAGGGAACAGACCCATATCTCTTTTCCCCCTTTTTTTTTTTTTTTTCTCCCCACTGTGTGATGTGTTTACTATTGTTGGTCGTGTTTCTTCTAATCCAAATCCTTCACTTATTTCTTCTGGTGGTTGCTCCTGTTGTGGTGGAGGGCTAATATAAGGCCTGACACATCTAGAAGGGACCCATTGTAATTTGGTCCCCTTGGATACACAGGCATATCCCCTTCCCCATGTTATGAGATCTACTGGTCCTGACCATTGCCCAGATATTAGATCTTTGATCATAACTGGTGGTTTGGAAGATGAAAGTATTTGAGTTTTCTGTTGGCGTTCATACCTGCTATGGTCTGTATCATCACAGTTTAAGAAATTTAGAACATATGACGCTTTCCGTAAGCGTTCCTGGGGGCTATATACCGACTCCCCTCTTTTTTGTCTTTGAAGCATTTCTTTTAGTGTACGGTGAGCTCTTTCTACAATCGCTTGTCCTGTGGGTGAATGCGGTATACCTATGGAATGGAGTATTCCCCAATCTGTGAGAAATGTTTTGATTTTTTCAGAACAATGAGCAGGGCCATTGTCGGTTTTTATGGTTTTTGGAATTCCTAGGATTGCGAAACAACTGAGCCAGTGTCTGATAACGTCTTTGGCTTTTTCTCCCGTGTGTGCTGTTGCATTAATGTATCTGGAATACATGTCTACTGTAACATGGACATATTTTAGTTTACCGAATTCAGCTATATGTGTAAGGTCTGTCTGCCAGATTTCATTGGCTGTTATGCCCCTGGGATTAACCCCTTCCTTAGCTGGCATGGGGGTAATTCGCTGGCAGTCAGAGCATGACATAATTATGTCTCTGGTCTGGTTTATTGTAATTTGGAATTGTCTCTTTAATGAACGTGCATTTTGGTGGAAGAACTGGTGTGAGACTTTAGCCTGTTCCAGAATTTTGGGAACTGTAGTTGCCATAGCAGTTGCATCAGCTTTTTGATTGCCCTCTGCTATGGGTCCTGGAAGTTCTGTGTGTGACCGAGTGTGCATTATGTAAAAATCAAATTTTCTGTGGTTGATAAGAAACCATATGGTACGAATTTCTGTAAATAAGTGAGGATTAGTGACATCTCGAAGGAAGAAGGCTTCGAGACGTGAGACCAACCCTGCTGCATAGTGAGAATCTGTGACAACATTCATAGGTTGATCATGGAACAATTCAAATGCCATGCGGATAGCTGCTAGTTCTAAAACCTGTACAGAACCTTGGTCCAAGGTTTGTACCTTATTGTCCCATTGTCCTGTGGCAGGGTTCTTCCATGTCACGATGGCTTTTTTCGATCGTCCAGATGCATCAGTGAAGACTGTGACTCCATTTACTGGTCGTAGTTTGCAGCGACGCGTGGCCATCAGGGGTAGATTTCCTATTTCCGCCCAGAGTTTATGTTTCGGGAAGTGAATGGAAATATTACCGTGGAAGTCCGCTAATGCAGTCTGAAACCCAGCGTCCTCTGCAAGAAGCCAGTCTAAGTTGTCTTTTGTGGCTGGAATGTAGATCGTCTCAGGATCCCTTCCATCCATCTCCTGCAGATGTCCTCTACCTTTCATAATGAGCTTAGCAAGCATGTCATTAACGGTCCAAACAGTCTTAGGTGGAGAGTGGGGAAGAAATAACCATTCTAGAATTCTCAAAGGGTCAGATTCTGCCTGATCCCATTGGAAAAGGACAGCAAAAGGTTGGAACTTGCTGGATATGATGGCGAGGCGAATGTGCAGGTCAGGGGGTTGTCGTCTGCTTTGCCTGTTTTCGACAGCTTGGGAGCATACTTCCAGAGCTTGTTTTGCTTCTGGGGTTAGGGATCGAATAGATGTGAGAGTTGGGTCACCTTTAAGTAGCTCGAAGAGGGGGTGCAATTCCTCTGTTGTGATGCCCAAGACAGGCCTCAGCCAGTTAATGGTTCCTAAAAGCCCTTGCAAATCATTCAGGGTCATAGTGTCCGTTACTTTGAAAGTCACTGGTTGTGGCATGATTTCCTGTTGAGTGATCCTCCATCCGAGGTAGGTCCAAGGTTGGGTGCGTTGAATTTTTTCTGGGGCAAGCTGCAGACCTGCTTTTTGGATGGCGTCAGTTAAGGCAGTCAAGGTGGATTGTAGTTCAGTCCCGTGTTTTGCTGCTATCAGGATGTTTGATATTCCTGTCTTTGCCTCCCATTCTAATTGTTCAATTTGGGTATAGGTCAATTTATGCATGTTTGTGTTTTGAGTAGATCTAGAGGTGTGTATTGCTGTATGTTGCAACTTTGTGGAGCATCTTTGGGCTTGTGTTGTATGAAGGTTTTGTTTGTTTTGCTTTCTCAAGGCTCTTGCAGTGACTGTGTATAAAGAGTTATGTGTTTCTGCAGTTGAAATTGTAACTGGTTGTTTGTTTGCTACTTGTTTAAGTTTGGCTTTCCATGTTGTGTATGGCATCTTGTCTAACAGCATTTTAAAATAGTGAGAAGTAAATACTTGATTTGGGGCCCCTCTTATTATTATTCTTACCCTCTGTAACACAAAAGAACTTTTTATAATAGCAGATCATCTGTCAATTAGTAAAGTTGTCCTTCTGTGACTTAGAAAATTAAACATGGTAGTTGATAGCTGTATGTCTGCTGGGTTTTGCAATGCTACCTCTAGGTTGTTGGTTCTGTCAGGAGGTGGATGGTGTTGTCCCAGCTGAAATTCTCGCAGTACAAAACCAACCACTGTCATTGCCAGCAACGCCGTCAGTACACGTGCTGTCCACTTCAACGTTGGTAGCTTTGACTTTGCTGATGGTCTGGGCTTGGGTAGGCAGATGTTCTGTGTGCTTTCCCAGTCTACATCTTCTTCCTCGAGCTGAAGTAGTAGCCGTAGCCATGTTTGCTGTTCTTCCTCTTTTGCAGGATTCAAAACTGCTTGTCCTTTTTCTGGTTCTCTTGTCTCACTGAGTTCAGTTTGCCACAGCTTCAGCTAAGCTTTCTAGGGAGTCAATATCTCTTCTTCCTCCTCCATCAGGCCATCTTCGGCATAGAAGCTGTTCTGAGGCTGGTGAGGGCTGTGGGTTGGTTTCTGGGTAGGAGAGCCACAGTGATGCTTTAACTGTTGTGCATTTGTTGTGAGTTGGTTGAACTGGTGGTGACGGAAGAGGCACTTTCACTTCCGCCTCACGGCCGGAGTAAGCTTGCTGCGTCCATGTTGCTGCGTGGTTGTTCTGCAGCGGTCTCATGGCCGCTGCGCAGCCAAAGGGTGTTAGTGGAGCGCCCTGGCTAAAGGGAGCTAGCAGATTCTCTTCTGTGTCCTCTATAGACTCGCTGTCTATTTGTCCGTCACAGTCATCCTCCCCCCTTCCCGGCGAAATGCCTGAACCTGGGGGTGGCGGCTTCACTTCCGGCACACGGCAGGGGCAACATGGCGGTGCCTCCGGTGCCACTCTCCTTCTGCACATTGACTGTGCAACCACCGTGTCACGGTCGCCCCGTAACGGTCCAGGGGTCGGCGCTGCTCTGTAATGGTCCTCGGCTCCAGCAGCACTGCTTGCTGCTCTGTATGGCATGGTCTCAGCTGCAGCCATGGGCGCTGGCATAAAGCCAGCATCCCCCCCGGCTGCCATGCTCATGCTGCCAGCCCCCAAGCCATGCTCCTTCACACCACACGCTGCCACTGCACTGTTCCCCCCAAGGGCTCCCCCTCCCCCTCATCCCCCCTGACCAACGTGCATTCCCCCCCTGCCCCACTCGGTCGGTGGGGGGGCTGGGGTTGAAGGGGGGGGGTTGAGGGGAAAGGAGTGAAGGGGGGGGAAGTCCACTCTCCCGGGTGCATTTGCCTTTCTGTAGTGCTTATTCAAGGCTATCATAATGTCTTTCCATGTAGGCAAATTCTTGAGGGCGTCTGTTTTTCCCTCACTGGCTTTTTCAATAATTTTGTTCCCTATTTTCCTCCAAGATGACACTTGACAAGGTCCAGTCAGAGGGAATGCAGGTTCAGGCAACGAAATCCAATATAACAAGTCCCATAACTTACTTTCTTCTATGGTTGTTCTTGTAAAAGTTGAGAGACAGCTTCAGCTGTTTGTTTGATTTTTGGAGTAATTCCCTCCTGACGGGTAAACCACCCTCCCATATTCGCCAATTTTTGGTTACCTCTGTGCGGAAGCTCTGTTGTCCTTTCTTCTGGTCCTTTTTTCTTCCTTTTTTGTTCCTTTTTGCAGAGGTAACCCAGCGCGCTGAATTCTTTCTTTTCTTCCTTTTGGTTTTGGCGATATGGACACCCCCGGACAGGTTCCCCAGAGCTTCTGCTCCTGGTTGCCGGTAACCTGCTGAAGACCCTGTTCGGGCTCCATTTGAGGTGCTGTTCAAGGCACGAACCCCACTCTGACACGAACAAGTGCCAGAGCAGAAATACCATTTATTCAAACTGCCCAGGTTTAAATACCACGCCTGAACATGTCACGTGACCCTCTAACCAAAGACAATCAAATATTGTCTGAGAACCCGGGAGACCACAACTCCCATGGTTCATTGCTACATTCTTCCTGCCACACTTCCCTTCTTCTGCCCCACCCCCAACAGCTTTGCCAGCTCTTCCTGGCCAGAGGAAGGCTTAACCAAAGAGCTCGAATCACATAACATCCTGCCTTGGAAGGGACCCACAAGGGTCGCCCAGTCCAACTCCTGGCCCTGTGCAGGACAGCACAGCCATCCCACCGTGTGCCTGAGAGCGTTGTCCAAACGCTCCTTGAGCTCTGGCAGCCTTGGGGCCGTGACCACTGCCCTGGGCAGCCCGTTCCAGTGCCCGACCACCCTCCGGGGAAAGCACCAGGGCAGTTGAAGTCTCCACGAGAAGCAGGGACTGTGACCTGGAGGCTACTTCAAGCTGCCTGTAGAGGTCTCCTCCCCATCTTGCTCCTGCTCAGGAGGCCTGGAGCAAACCCCCACAGCAGTGTGCCCATTCCCAGCCTGCCCGCCCTTTGATCCTGACCCATCAACTCCTGAGTGGCTCGCCATCCCCCCCAAGACAGAGGTCGAGACCTTCCGAGTGTCACCTCCCCGAGATCTACGGATGTCGTCTCCCTGGGCTCCTGTGAGGCCCCGCATGTGGTTGCCAGCGCATTCTTCCCTCTCCCTTATGGGCCCTGTCCAATGCAGCCCCAGGGCAGCCCGGAGGAGCCCTGTCTGGGGCTGCGCTGGGGTGACCGGGGACACGGTGGGCTCACTGGGAGCAGCCTTCCAAAGCCCCAGAGCGGCAGGATGGTGCCCAGGCTCTGCTCAGGGCTGCTTTGGGCGTGGGGCCGTCTGCGCGAGTCCTGCACGGGACCCATGTGTCCTGGCTGCCACGCCAAAAGGCTGCTTCCCCAGGCGAAGGGGACAGGGGAGTGACCCTGCGTGAGAGCCTGCACCTCTGGCAGTGACTCAGGCCCGGGGTGCCCTTTGGGTGCCCTTGGTGCCCTTTGGGCCTTGCTGGATCTGCTTGCTGCCATTTGCTGGGGCCACCCTGCACTCCCTCCCCATTCCAGGCAGACACAGGCAGGTGTTGGAATAAAATCTTTTCTTCCGTAACCAGAAGAAAACTGTTAACTATATCTACGGAACGGCGGAGGGGGTCAGACAGAAATGCACACAAATCAACAGGATTGGCAAAAATGTCCGCTTTATTAGAGGACAGACAGCTCATATGCTGCCTGCGACACACAGACATGTGGTTCTTCCCCAGGTTACATTGGATACATAAGGCAAACATACTGTGGTGTACAGTACTAATTGGATATCAGCAGGTGTCCATAAGCCTTGTTTTCCTGCCAGAACAACTCCTCCTTCACCTTGGCACAAGGCCTGCGCCATATTAGTGGCGCAGTATTTTTTACTCTCTGCACCCAGCCATGCCAAGGGGAAGGTCTCAGAAATGCAACTGAAATTGTTCACACAATTTCTGTCCACCGACATCTACGTCTACATCTATCTCTACATCTTCCCTACATCTCTATCTACATCTTCCCCACATAAACACCCTCCCTCCCTCCCGCTGGGATAGATCCCCAAACGATCTATCCCTCCAACTGGCATAGATCCCCAAACGATCTATGCCTCAACCTGGGATAGGTCCCCAAACGACCTATCCCTCAAACAGGGATAGGTCCCCAAACGACCTATCCCTTTAACAGGCCTAAGCCAATCTTCCTGCCCCAGCCCCGGCTGCGGGAGCCTTGATCTTGATGGCAGGCCCTGGCTCAGAGCCCCCCTTCCTCTTCGCCCCCCGCCTTTCCAGCTTGGCGTCTCCACTGTTCGTGGGCGCGGGGACGCTGCTGCCACCATCCTGGCTGGTCCCTGCAGCCCCCGGGGAGGAAGCCAAGTGCCCCTGAGTCCCCTGCGGCAGGACCTTCCCACTCAGCAGAGCGCGGCTGGTTGGAGTCACCCCAGGCTCCCTGGTGGCTTGGAGCTGGGGTGCGGCTGAGGGGCTGGCGGTGGTGTGCCTGGGCGGGGAGGTGTCCTCCTCCATGGCGACATCGCTGGCCAGCGAGAGGTCGCAGCCTCGGGGGGCGTCCTCCTCCATGGAGACGTCGCTGGCCAGCGAGAGGTCACAGCCGCGGGCGGTGTCCTCCTCCATGGGGACGTCGGTGGCCAGTGAGAGGTCGCAGCCGCGGGGGGCGTCCTCCTCCATGGAGACGTCACTGGCCAGGCTGATGTTAAGTGCCGGGGTGACGTCCACATCCATGGGGGTGCTCCCGTCTGGGGGGTTGCCACTGCCCAGGGGTGTCCCGGAGGGGTTGGCTGAACTGGCAGGGCTGCGCTGGCTGTGCCGCGCTGCTGGGACCGGGGCCACTGCTCTCCCCTGATGGTGGTAGGGCTGCAGTTGACCCTGGGGGGCACGTTGGTCTGCCCCAGCCAGGGGCTTCCCACTGCCCTGGGACCCCCCCCGGGCAGTGTTGGATGTTACAGCAACGCCAGGGCTGCTTGCCAGTGGGGCTGGTGGAGGCAGGTTGGCTGAGCCTGTGAGAAAGAGCAAAGCCTGGAAGTCACATCCCGAGCTGGGGCCGTCAGGCGCTTGGAGGACTGAGGAGGAGGAGGAGGAGGAGGGCGAGGTGCAGGGGAGGAAGGGCTGTGAATGTCCCCACCGTGCACTGCGGGGCTTTCGGGGTCAGGCTCTGTCCTCACCTTTGGTGCCGGAGCTTTGGGGGGAGCGGAAGAGCTGCACGAGCCGGGTCAGGGCTGATCTCCAGCTCACAGAGCGGCGCCACAGAGCTGACAGGGCCATGGTCCGTCACGCTCGGTGGCCGGTCGCTTCTGTTGACTGGACACAGGTCTGGATGCTCCTCTTGGAGCGTCTCCAGGGATGGAATGTCGGGCCTCCCATTGTGTCATAGAGACAGCAGTAATGCTGGGGCTTCCCTGAGGTGCTGTTCAAGGCACGAACCCCACTCTGACACGAACAAGTGCCAGAGCAGAATTACCGTTTATTCAAACTGCCCAGGTTTAAATACCACGCCTGAACATGTCACGTGACCCTCTAACCAATGACAATCAAATATTGTCTGAGAACCCGGGAGACCACAACTCCCATGGTTCATTGCTACATTCTTCCTGCCACATCTCCCTCCTCTTTTTATTAACAAGTTGAGAAACACTATGTTTTTAACATTCTTATTAGAACCAATCTTATTTCAACTAATTATAAAAAACAGGGCCTATCGTCACAAGGCCTTTATTGAACTGTTGACAACTTTATTGGTTCGTGCAATATTCAAGCAATCTCAAATTACCCAGGGTTTGTAGGTGTGGATAACCTTTTATCTGAGGGTGACTTTGTGTAATGGCATCATCTTTATTTAAAAGGGAAATGTGTTGGGTTGTAGATGTTGTGTCTGAGGTGGTGTTGTCTGAAGTAGTGTTTAAGATGTCTTGCTATAAAGTGTACTTGCTTTCACACACAAATACATGCTTCCACTCAACTTTCTCATTCATACTCCGGTGGCCACCGTTTCATTCTCTCCTTACAATGCACTCTTAAACCCTTTATTGTGTTTGACTCATGGAGTTTTGGTTCTGTATTGGTTACTGTTTATGTGTTTCTTTTGGTTCTGCCTTGGTTACTGTTTATATGTTTCTTTTGGTTCTGTTGTATCATTTACTGCTTCTTTGTGATTCTCCCTGTTTTAAGGAAATGTTAATGTAGATTTACACACATAGGGAACAGACCCATATCTCTTTTCCCCTTTTTTTTTTTTTTTTTTTTCTCCCCACTGTGTGATGTGTTTACTATTGTTGGTCGTGTTTCTTCTAATCCAAATCCTTCACTTATTTCTTCTGGTGGTTGCTCCTGTTGTGGTGGAGGGCTAATATAAGGCCTGACACATCTAGAAGGGACCCATTGTAATTTGGTACCCTTGGATACACAGGCATATCCCCTTCCCCATGTTATGAGATCTACTGGTCCTGACCATTGCCCAGATATTAGATCTTTGATCATAACTGGTGGTTTGGAAGATGAAAGTATTTGAGTTTTCTGTTGGCGTTCATACCTGCTATGGTCTGTATCATCACAGTTTAAGAAATTTAGAACATATGACGCTTTCCGTAAGCGTTCCTGGGGGCTATATACCGACTCCCCTCTTTTTTGTCTTTGAAGCATTTCTTTTAGTGTACGGTGAGCTCTTTCTACAATCGCTTGTCCTGTGGGTGAATGCGGTATACCTATGGAATGGAGTATTCCCCAATCTGTGAGAAATGTTTTGATTTTTTCAGAACAATGAGCAGGGCCATTGTCGGTTTTTATGGTTTTTGGAATTCCTAGGATTGCGAAACAACTGAGCCAGTGTCTGATAACGTCTTTGGCTTTTTCTCCCGTGTGTGCTGTTGCATTAATGTATCTGGAATACATGTCTACTGTAACATGGACATATTTTAGTTTACCGAATTCAGCTATATGTGTAAGGTCTGTCTGCCAGATTTCATTGGCTGTTATGCCCCTGGGATTAACCCCTTCCTTAGCTGGCATGGGGGTAATTCACTGGCAGTCAGAGCATGACATAATTATGTCTCTGGTCTGGTTTATTGTAATTTGGAATTGTCTCTTTAATGAACGTGCATTTTGGTGGAAGAACTGGTGTGAGACTTTAGCCTGTTCCAGAATTTTGGGAACTGTAGTTGCCATAGCAGTTGCATCAGCTTTTTGATTGCCCTCTGCTATGGGTCCTGGAAGTTCTGTGTGTGACCGAGTGTGCATTATGTAAAAATCAAATTTTCTGTGGTTGATAAGAAACCATATGGTACGAATTTCTGTAAATAAGTGAGGATTAGTGACATCTCGAAGGAAGGAGGCTTCGAGACGTGAGACCAACCCTGCTGCATAGTGAGAATCTGTGACAACATTCATAGGTTGATCATGGAACAATTCAAATGCCATGCGGATAGCTGCTAGTTCTAAAACCTGTACAGAACCTTGGTCCAAGGTTTGTACCTTATTGTCCCATTGTCCTGTGGCAGGGTTCTTCCATGTCACGATGGCTTTTTTCGATCGTCCAGATGCATCAGTGAAGACTGTGACTCCATTTACTGGTCGTAGTTTGCAGCGACGCGTGGCCATCAGGGGTAGATTTCCTATTTCCGCCCAGAGTTTATGTTTCGGGAAGTGAATGGAAATATTACCGTGGAAGTCCGCTAATGCAGTCTGAAACCCAGCGTCCTCTGCAAGAAGCCAGTCTAAGTTGTCTTTTGTGGCTGGAATGTAGATCGTCTCAGGATCCCTTCCATCCATCTCCTGCAGATGTCCTCTACCTTTCATAATGAGCTTAGCAAGCATGTCATTAACGGTCCAAACAGTCTTAGGTGGAGAGTGGGGAAGAAATAACCATTCTAGAATTCTCAAAGGGTCAGATTCTGCCTGATCCCATTGGAAAAGGACAGCAAAAGGTTGGAACTTGCTGGATATGATGGCGAGGCGAATGTGCAGGTCAGGGGGTTGTCGTCTGCTTTGCCTGTTTTCGACAGCTTGGGAGCATACTTCCAGAGCTTGTTTTGCTTCTGGGGTTAGGGATCGAATAGATGTGAGAGTTGGGTCACCTTTAAGTAGCTCGAAGAGGGGGTGCAATTCCTCTGTTGTGATGCCCAAGACAGGCCTCAGCCAGTTAATGGCTCCTAAAAGCCCTTGCAAATCATTCAGGGTCATAGTGTCCGTTACTTTGAAAGTCACTGGTTGTGGCATGATTTCCTGTTGAGTGATCCTCCATCCGAGGTAGGTCCAAGGTTGGGTGCGTTGAATTTTTTCTGGGGCAAGCTGCAGACCTGCTTTTTGGATGGCGTCAGTTAAGGCAGTCAAGGTGGATTGTAGTTCAGTCCCGTGTTTTGCTGCTATCAGGATGTTTGATATTCCTGTCTTTGCCTCCCATTCTAATTGTTCAATTTGGGTATAGGTCAATTTATGCATGTTTGTGTTTTGAGTAGATCTAGAGGTGTGTATTGCTGTATGTTGCAACTTTGTGGAGCATCTTTGGGCTTGTGTTGTATGAAGGTTTTGTTTGTTTTGCTTTCTCAAGGCTCTTGCAGTGACTGTGTATAAAGAGTTATGTGTTTCTGCAGTTGAAATTGTAACTGGTTGTTTGTTTGCTACTTGTTTAAGTTTGGCTTTCCATGTTGTGTATGGCATCTTGTCTAACAGCATTTTAAAATAGTGAGAAGTAAATACTTGATTTGGGGCCCCTCTTATTATTATTCTTACCCTCTGTAACACAAAAGAACTTTTTATAATAGCAGATCATCTGTCAATTAGTAAAGTTGCCCTTCTGTGACTTAGAAAATTAAACATGGTAGTTGATAGCTGTATGTCTGCTGTGTTTTGCAATGCTACCTCTAGGTTGTTGGTTCTGTCAGGAGGTGGATGGTGTTGTCCCAGCTGAAATTCTCGCAGTACAAAACCAACCACTGTCATTGCCAGCAACGCCGTCAGTACACGTGCTGTCCACTTCAACGTTGGTAGCTTTGACTTTGCTGATGGTCTGGGCTTGGGTAGGCAGATGTTCTGTGTGCTTTCCCAGTCTACATCTTCTTCCTCGAGCTGAAGTAGTAGCCGTAGCCATGTTTGCTGTTCTTCCTCTTTTGCAGGATTCAAAACTGCTTGTCCTTTTTCTGGTTCTCTTGTCTCACTGAGTTCAGTTTGCCACAGCTCAGCTAAGCTTTCTAGGGAGTCAATATCTCTTCTTCCTCCTCCATCAGGCCATCTTCGGCATAGAAGCTGTTCTGAGGCTGGTGAGGGCTGTGGGTTGGTTTCTGGGTAGGAGAGCCACAGTGATGCTTTAACTGTTGTGCATTTGTTGTGAGTTGGTTGAACTGGTGGTGACGGAAGAGGCACTTTCACTTCCGCCTCACGGCCGGAGTAAGCTTGCTGCATCCATGTTGCTGCGTGGTTGTTCTGCAGCGGTCTCATGGCCGCTGCGCAGCCAAAGGGTGTTAGTGGAGCGCCCTGGCTAAAGGGAGCTAGCAGATTCTCTTCTGTGTCCTCTATAGACTCGCTGTCTATTTGTCCGTCACAGTCATCCTCCCCCCTTCCCGGCGAAATGCCTGAACCTGGGGGTGGCGGCTTCACTTCCGGCACACGGCAGGGGCAACATGGCGGTGCCTCCGGTGCCACTCTCCTTCTGCACATTGACTGTGCAACCACCGTGTCACGGTCGCCCCGTAACGGTCCAGGGGTCGGCGCTGCTCTGTAATGGTCCTCGGCTCCAACAGCACTGCTTGCTGCTCTGTATGGCATGGTCTCAGCTGCAGCCATGGGCGCTGGCATAAAGCCAGCATCCCCCCCGGCTGCCATGCTCATGCTGCCAGCCCCCAAGCCATGCTCCTTCACACCACACGCTGCCACTGCACTGTTCCCCCCAAGGGCTCCCCCTCCCCCTCATCCCCCCTGACCAACGTGCATTCCCCCCCTGCCCCACTCGGTCGGTGGGGGGGCTGGGGTTGAAGGGGGGGGGTTGAGGGGAAAGGAGTGAAGGGGGGGGAAGTCCACTCTCCCGGGTGCATTTGCCTTTCTGTAGTGCTTATTCAAGGCTATCATAATGTCTTTCCATGTAGGCAAATTCTTGAGGGCGTCTGTTTTTCCCTCACTGGTTTTTTCAATAATTTTGTTCCCTATTTTCCTCCAAGATGACACTTGACAAGGTCCAGTCAGAGGGAATGCAGGTTCAGGCAACGAAATCCAATATAACAAGTCCCATAACTTACTTTCTTCTATGGTTGTTCTTGTAAAAGTTGAGAGACAGCTTCAGCTGTTTGTTTGATTTTTGGAGTAATTCCCTCCTGACGGGTAAACCACCCTCCCATATTCACCAATTTTTGGTTACCTCTGTGCGGAAGCTCTGTTGTCCTTTCTTCTGGTCCTTTTTTCTTCCTTTTTTGTTCCTTTTTGCAGAGGTAACCCAGCGCGCTGAATTCTTTCTTTTCTTCCTTTTGGTTTTGGCGATATGGACACCCCCGGACAGGTTCCCCAGAGCTTCTGCTCCTGGTTGCCGGTAACCTGCTGAAGACCCTGTTCGGGCTCCATTTGAGGTGCTGTTCAAGGCACGAACCCCACTCTGACACGAACAAGTGCCAGAGCAGAAATACCATTTATTCAAACTGCCCAGGTTTAAATACCACGCCTGAACATGTCACGTGACCCTCTAACCAAAGACAATCAAATATTGTCTGAGAACCCGGGAGACCACAACTCCCATGGTTCATTGCTACATTCTTCCTGCCACACTTCCCTTCTTCTGCCCCACCCCCAACAGCTTTGCCAGCTCTTCCTGGCCAGAGGAAGGCTTAACCAAAGAGCTCGAATCACATAACATCCTGCCTTGGAAGGGACCCACAAGGGTCGCCCAGTCCAACTCCTGGCCCTGTGCAGGACAGCACAGCCATCCCACCGTGTGCCTGAGAGCGTTGTCCAAACGCTCCTTGAGCTCTGGCAGCCTTGGGGCCGTGACCACTGCCCTGGGCAGCCCGTTCCAGTGCCCGACCACCCTCCGGGGAAAGCACCAGGGCAGTTGAAGTCTCCACGAGAAGCAGGGACTGTGACCTGGAGGCTGCTTCAAGCTGCCTGTAGAGGTCTCCTCCCCATCTTGCTCCTGCTCAGGAGGCCTGGAGCAAACCCCCACAGCAGTGTGCCCATTCCCAGCCTGCCCGCCCTTTGATCCTGACCCATCAACTCCTGAGTGGCTCGCCATCCCCCCCAAGACAGAGGTCGAGACCTTCCGAGTGTCACCTCCCCGAGATCTACGGATGTCGTCTCCCTGGGCTCCTGTGAGGCCCCGCATGTGGTTGCCAGCGCATTCTTCCCTCTCCCTTATGGGCCCTGTCCAATGCAGCCCCAGGGCAGCCCGGAGGAGCCCTGTCTGAGGCTGCGCTGGGGTGACTGGGGACACGGTGGGCTCACTGGGAGCAGCCTTCCAAAGCCCCAGAGCGGCAGGATGGTGCCCAGGCTCTGCTCAGGGCTGCTTTGGGCGTGGGGCCGTCTGCGCGAGTCCTGCACGGGACCCATGTGTCCTGGCTGCCACGCCAAAGGGCTGCTTCCCCAGGCGAAGGGGACAGGGGAGCGACCCTGCGTGAGAGCCTGCACCTCTGGCAGTGACTCAGGCCCGGGGTGCCCTTTGGGTGCCCTTGGTGCCCTTTGGGCCTTGCTGGATCTGCTTGCTGCCATTTGCTGGGGCCACCCTGCACTCCCTCCCCATTCCAGGCAGACACAGGCAGGTGTTGGAATAAAATCTTTTCTTCCGTAACCAGAAGAAAACTGTTAACTATATCTACGGAACGGCGGAGGGGGTCAGACAGAAATGCACACAAATCAACAGGATTGGCAAAAATGTCCGCTTTATTAGAGGACAGACAGCTCATATGCTGCCTGCGACACACAGACATGTGGTTCTTCCCCAGGTTACATTGGATACATAAGGCAAACATACTGTGGTGTACAGTACTAATTGGATATCAGCAGGTGTCCATAAGCCTTGTTTTCCTGCCAGAACAACTCCTCCTTTACCTTGGCACAAGGCCTGCAGCCATAGAAGTGGCGCAGTATTTTTTTACTCTCTGCACCCAGCCATGCCAAGGGGAAGGTCTCAGAAATGCAACTGAAATTGTTCACACAATTTCTGTCCACCGACATCTACGTCTACATCTATCTCTACATCTTCCCTACATCTCTATCTACATCTTCCCCACATAAACACCCTCCCTCCCTCCCGCTGGGATAGATCCCCAAACGATCTATCCCTCCAACTGGCATAGATCCCCAAACGATCTATGCCTCAACCTGGGATAGGTCCCCAAACGACCTATCCCTCAAACAGGGATAGGTCCCCAAACGACCTATCCCTTTAACAGGCCTAAGCCAATCTTCCTGCCCCAGCCCCGGCTGCGGGAGCCTTGATCTTGATGGTAGGCCCTGGCTCAGAGCCCCCCTTCCTCTTCGCCCCCCGCCTTTCCAGCTTGGCGTCTCCACTGTTCGTGGGCGCGGGGACGCTGCTGCCACCATCCTGGCTGGTCCCTGCAGCCCCCGGGGAGGAAGCCAAGTGCCCCTGAGTCCCCTGCGGCAGGACCTTCCCACTCAGCAGAGCGCGGCTGGTTGGAGTCACCCCAGGCTCCCTGGTGGCTTGGAGCTGGGGTGCGGCTGAGTGGCTGGCGGTGGTGTGCCTGGGCGGGGAGGTGTCCTCCTCCATGGCGACATCGCTGGTCAGCGAGAGGTCGCAGCCTCGGGGGGCGTCC
Organism: Pseudopipra pipra; assembly: GCF_036250125.1. Lineage (NCBI taxonomy): Eukaryota > Metazoa > Chordata > Aves > Passeriformes > Pipridae > Pseudopipra > Pseudopipra pipra. The sequence continues at coordinate 17,990,789 of NC_087580.1, read as the reverse complement.
TCCTCCATGGAGACGTCGCTGGCCAGCGAGAGGTCACAGCCGCGGGCGGTGTCCTCCTCCATGGGGACGTCGGTGGCCAGTGAGAGGTCGCAGCCGCGGGGGGCGTCCTCCTCCATGGAGACGTCACTGGCCAGGCTGATGTTAAGTGCCGGGGTGACGTCCACATCCATGGGGGTGCTCCCGTCTGGGGGGTTGCCACTGCCCAGGGGTGTCCCGGAGGGGTTGGCTGAACTGGCAGGGCTGCGCTGGCTGTGCCGCGCTGCTGGGACCGGGGCCACTGCTCTCCCCTGATGGTGGTAGGGCTGCAGTTGACCCTGGGGGGCACGTTGGTCTGCCCCAGCCAGGGGCTTCCCACTGCCCTGGGGCCCCCCCCGGGCAGTGTTGGATGTTACAGCAACGCCAGGGCTGCTTGCCAGTGGGGCTGGTGGAGGCAGGTTGGCTGAGCCTGTGAGAAAGAGCAAAGCCTGGAAGTCACATCCCGAGCTGGGGCCATCAGGCGCTGAGAGGACTGAGGAGGAGGAGGAGGAGGGCGAGGTGCAGGGGAGGAAGGGCTGTGAATGTCCCCACCGTGCACTGCGGGGCTTTCGGGGTCAGGCTCTGTCCTCACCTTTGGTGCCGGAGCTTTGGGGGGAGCGGAAGAGCTGCACGAGCCGGGTCAGGGCTGATCTCCAGCTCACAGAGCGGCGCCACAGAGCTGACAGGGCCATGGTCCGTCACGCTCGGTGGCCGGTCGCTTCTGTTGACTGGACACAGGTCTGGATGCTCCTCTTGGAGCGTCTCCAGGGATGGAATGTCGGGCCTCCCATTGTGTCATAGAGACAGCAGTAATGCTGGGGCTTCCCTGAGGTGCTGTTCAAGGCACGAACCCCACTCTGACACGAACAAGTGCCAGAGCAGAATTACCGTTTATTCAAACTGCCCAGGTTTAAATACCACGCCTGAACATGTCACGTGACCCTCTAACCAATGACAATCAAATATTGTCTGAGAACCCGGGAGACCACAACTCCCATGGTTCATTGCTACATTCTTCCTGCCGCATCTCCCTCCTCTTTTTATTAACAAGTTGAGAAACACTATGTTTTTAACATTCTTATTAGAACCAATCTTATTTCAACTAATTATAAAAAACAGGGCCTATCGTCACAAGGCCTTTATTGAACTGTTGACAACTTTATTGGTTCGTGCAATATTCAAGCAATCTCAAATTACCCAGGGTTTGTAGGTGTGGATAACCTTTTATCTGAGGGTGACTTTGTGTAATGGCATCATCTTTATTTAAAAGGGAAATGTGTTGGGTTGTAGATGTTGTGTCTGAGGTGGTGTTGTCTGAAGTAGTGTTTAAGATGTCTTGCTATAAAGTGTACTTGCTTTCACACACACATACATGCTTCCACTCAACTTTCTCATTCATACTCCGGTGGCCACCGTTTCATTCTCTCCTTACAATGCACTCTTAAACCCTTTATTGTGTTTGACTCATGGAGTTTTGGTTCTGTATTGGTTACTGTTTATGTGTTTCTTTTGGTTCTGCCTTGGTTACTGTTTATATGTTTCTTTTGGTTCTGTTGTATCATTTACTGCTTCTTTGTGATTCTCCCTGTTTTAAGGAAATGTTAATGTAGATTTACACACATAGGGAACAGACCCATATCTCTTTTCCCCTTTTTTTTTTTTTTTTTTTTCTCCCCACTGTGTGATGTGTTTACTATTGTTGGTCGTGTTTCTTCTAATCCAAATCCTTCACTTATTTCTTCTGGTGGTTGCTCCTGTTGTGGTGGAGGGCTAATATAAGGCCTGACACATCTAGAAGGGACCCATTGTAATTTGGTCCCCTTGGATACACAGGCATATCCCCTTCCCCATGTTATGAGATCTACTGGTCCTGACCATTGCCCAGATATTAGATCTTTGATCATAACTGGTGGTTTGGAAGATGAAAGTATTTGAGTTTTATCTTGGCGTTCATACTTGCTATGGTCTGTATCATCACAGTTTAAGAAATTTAGAACATATGACGCTTTCCGTAAGCGTTCCTGGGGGCTATATACCGACTCCCCTCTTTTTTGTCTTTGAAGCATTTCTTTTAGTGTACGGTGAGCTCTTTCTACAATCGCTTGTCCTGTGGGTGAATGCGGTATACCTATGGAATGGAGTATTCCCCAATCTGTGAGAAATGTTTTGATTTTTTCAGAACAATGAGCAGGGCCATTGTCGGTTTTTATGGTTTTTGGAATTCCTAGGATTGCGAAACAACTGAGCCAGTGTCTGATAACGTCTTTGGCTTTTTCTCCCGTGTGTGCTGTTGCATTAATGTATCTGGAATACATGTCTACTGTAACATGGACATATTTTAGTTTACCGAATTCAGCTATATGTGTAAGGTCTGTCTGCCAGATTTCATTGGCTGTTATGCCCCTGGGATTAACCCCTTCCTTAGCTGGCATGGGGGTAATTCGCTGGCAGTCAGAGCATGACATAATTATGTCTCTGGTCTGGTTTATTGTAATTTGGAATTGTCTCTTTAATGAACGTGCATTTTGGTGGAAGAACTGGTGTGAGACTTTAGCCTGTTCCAGAATTTTGGGAACTGTAGTTGCCATAGCAGTTGCATCAGCTTTTTGATTGCCCTCTGCTATGGGTCCTGGAAGTTCTGTGTGTGACCGAGTGTGCATTATGTAAAAATCAAATTTTCTGTGGTTGATAAGAAACCATATGGTACGAATTTCTGTAAATAAGTGAGGATTAGTGACATCTCGAAGGAAGGAGGCTTCGAGACGTGAGACCAACCCTGCTGCATAGTGAGAATCTGTGACAACATTCATAGGTTGATCATGGAACAATTCAAATGCCATGCGGATAGCTGCTAGTTCTAAAACCTGTACAGAACCTTGGTCCAAGGTTTGTACCTTATTGTCCCATTGTCCTGTGGCAGGGTTCTTCCATGTCACGATGGCTTTTTTCGATCGTCCAGATGCATCAGTGAAGACTGTGACTCCATTTACTGGTCGTAGTTTGCAGCGACGCGTGGCCATCAGGGGTAGATTTCCTATTTCCGCCCAGAGTTTATGTTTCGGGAAGTGAATGGAAATATTACCGTGGAAGTCCGCTAATGCAGTCTGAAACCCAGCGTCCTCTGCAAGAAGCCAGTCTAAGTTGTCTTTTGTGGCTGGAATGTAGATCGTCTCAGGATCCCTTCCATCCATCTCCTGCAGATGTCCTCTACCTTTCATAATGAGCTTAGCAAGCATGTCATTAACGGTCCAAACAGTCTTAGGTGGAGAGTGGGGAAGAAATAACCATTCTAGAATTCTCAAAGGGTCAGATTCTGCCTGATCCCATTGGAAAAGGACAGCAAAAGGTTGGAACTTGCTGGATATGATGGCGAGGCGAATGTGCAGGTCAGGGGGTTGTCGTCTGCTTTGCCTGTTTTCGACAGCTTGGGAGCATACTTCCAGAGCTTGTTTTGCTTCTGGGGTTAGGGATCGAATAGATGTGAGAGTTGGGTCGCCTTTAAGTAGCTCGAAGAGGGGGTGCAATTCCTCTGTTGTGATGCCCAAGACAGGCCTCAGCCAGTTAATGGCTCCTAAAAGCCCTTGCAAATCATTCAGGGTCATAGTGTCCGTTACTTTGAAAGTCACTGGTTGTGGCATGATTTCCTGTTGAGTGATCCTCCATCCGAGGTAGGTCCAAGGTTGGGTGCGTTGAATTTTTTCTGGGGCAAGCTGCAGACCTGCTTTTTGGATGGCGTCAGTTAAGGCAGTCAAGGTGGATTGTAGTTCAGTCCCGTGTTTTGCTGCTATCAGGATGTTTGATATTCCTGTCTTTGCCTCCCATTCTAATTGTTCAATTTGGGTATAGGTCAATTTATGCATGTTTGTGTTTTGAGTAGATCTAGAGGTGTGTATTGCTGTATGTTGCAACTTTGTGGAGCATCTTTGGGCTTGTGTTGTATGAAGGTTTTGTTTGTTTTGCTTTCTCAAGGCTCTTGCAGTGACTGTGTATAAAGAGTTATGTGTTTCTGCAGTTGAAATTGTAACTGGTTGTTTGTTTGCTACTTGTTTAAGTTTGGCTTTCCATGTTGTGTATGGCATCTTGTCTAACAGCATTTTAAAATAGTGAGAAGTAAATACTTGATTTGGGGCCCCTCTTATTATTATTCTTACCCTCTGTAACACAAAAGAACTTTTTATAATAGCAGATCATCTGTCAATTAGTAAAGTTGCCCTTCTGTGACTTAGAAAATTAAACATGGTAGTTGATAGCTGTATGTCTGCTGTGTTTTGCAATGCTACCTCTAGGTTGTTGGTTCTGTCAGGAGGTGGATGGTGTTGTCCCAGCTGAAATTCTCGCAGTACAAAACCAACCACTGTCATTGCCAGCAACGCCGTCAGTACACGTGCTGTCCACTTCAACGTTGGTAGCTTTGACTTTGCTGATGGTCTGGGCTTGGGTAGGCAGATGTTCTGTGTGCTTTCCCAGTCTACATCTTCTTCCTCGAGCTGAAGTAGTAGCCGTAGCCATGTTTGCTGTTCTTCCTCTTTTGCAGGATTCAAAACTGCTTGTCCTTTTTCTGGTTCTCTTGTCTCACTGAGTTCAGTTTGCCACAGCTCAGCTAAGCTTTCTAGGGAGTCAATATCTCTTCTTCCTCCTCCATCAGGCCATCTTCGGCATAGAAGCTGTTCTGAGGCTGGTGAGGGCTGTGGGTTGGTTTCTGGGTAGGAGAGCCACAGTGATGCTTTAACTGTTGTGCATTTGTTGTGAGTTGGTTGAACTGGTGGTGACGGAAGAGGCACTTTCACTTCCGCCTCACGGCCGGAGTAAGCTTGCTGCATCCATGTTGCTGCGTGGTTGTTCTGCAGCGGTCTCATGGCCGCTGCGCAGCCAAAGGGTGTTAGTGGAGCGCCCTGGCTAAAGGGAGCTAGCAGATTCTCTTCTGTGTCCTCTATAGACTCGCTGTCTATTTGTCCGTCACAGTCATCCTCCCCCCTTCCCGGCGAAATGCCTGAACCTGGGGGTGGCGGCTTCACTTCCGGCACACGGCAGGGGCAACATGGCGGTGCCTCCGGTGCCACTCTCCTTCTGCACATTGACTGTGCAACCACCGTGTAGCGGTCGCCCCGTAACGGTCCAGGGGTCGGCACTGCTCTGTAATGGTCCTCGGCTCCAACAGCACTGCTTGCTGCTCTGTATGGCATGGTCTCAGCTGCAGCCATGGGCGCTGGCATAAAGCCAGCATCCCCCCCGGCTGCCATGCTCATGCTGCCAGCCCCCAAGCCATGCTCCTTCACACCACACGCTGCCACTGCACTGTTCCCCCCAAGGGCTCCCCCTCCCCCTCATCCCCCCTGACCAACGTGCATTCCCCCCCTGCCCCACTCGGTCGGTGGGGGGGCTGGGGTTGAAGGGGGGGGGGTTGAGGGGAAAGGAGTGAAGGGGGGGGAAGTCCACTCTCCCGGGTGCATTTGCCTTTCTGTAGTGCTTATTCAAGGCTATCATAATGTCTTTCCATGTAGGCAAATTCTTGAGGGCGTCTGTTTTTCCCTCACTGGCTTTTTCAATAATTTTGTTCCCTATTTTCCTCCAAGATGACACTTGACAAGGTCCAGTCAGAGGGAATGCAGGTTCAGGCAACGAAATCCAATATAACAAGTCCCATAACTTACTTTCTTCTATGGTTGTTCTTGTAAAAGTTGAGAGACAGCTTCAGCTGTTTGTTTGATTTTTGGAGTAATTCCCTCCTGACGGGTAAACCACCCTCCCATATTCGCCAATTTTTGGTTACCTCTGTGCGGAAGCTCTGTTGTCCTTTCTTCTGGTCCTTTTTTCTTCCTTTTTTGTTCCTTTTTGCAGAGGTAACCCAGCGCGCTGAATTCTTTCTTTTCTTCCTTTTGGTTTTGGCGATATGGACACCCCCGGACAGGTTCCCCAGAGCTTCTGCTCCTGGTTGCCGGTAACCTGCTGAAGACCCTGTTCGGGCTCCATTTGAGGTGCTGTTCAAGGCACGAACCCCACTCTGACACGAACAAGTGCCAGAGCAGAAATACCATTTATTCAAACTGCCCAGGTTTAAATACCACGCCTGAACATGTCACGTGACCCTCTAACCAAAGACAATCAAATATTGTCTGAGAACCCGGGAGACCACAACTCCCATGGTTCATTGCTACATTCTTCCTGCCACACTTCCCTTCTTCTGCCCCACCCCCAACAGCTTTGCCAGCTCTTCCTGGCCAGAGGAAGGCTTAACCAAAGAGCTCGAATCACATAACATCCTGCCTTGGAAGGGACCCACAAGGGTCGCCCAGTCCAACTCCTGGCCCTGTGCAGGACAGCACAGCCATCCCACCGTGTGCCTGAGAGCGTTGTCCAAACGCTCCTTGAGCTCTGGCAGCCTTGGGGCCGTGACCACTGCCCTGGGCAGCCCGTTCCAGTGCCCGACCACCCTCCGGGGAAAGCACCAGGGCAGTTGAAGTCTCCACGAGAAGCAGGGACTGTGACCTGGAGGCTGCTTCAAGCTGCCTGTAGAGGTCTCCTCCCCATCTTGCTCCTGCTCAGGAGGCCTGGAGCAAACCCCCACAGCAGTGTGCCCATTCCCAGCCTGCCCGCCCTTTGATCCTGACCCATCAACTCCTGAGTGGCTCGCCATCCCCCCCAAGACAGAGGTCGAGACCTTCCGAGTGTCACCTCCCCGAGATCTACGGATGTCGTCTCCCTGGGCTCCTGTGAGGCCCCGCATGTGGTTGCCAGCGCATTCTTCCCTCTCCCTTATGGGCCCTGTCCAATGCAGCCCCAGGGCAGCCCGGAGGAGCCCTGTCTGAGGCTGCGCTGGGGTGACTGGGGACACGGTGGGCTCACTGGGAGCAGCCTTCCAAAGCCCCAGAGCGGCAGGATGGTGCCCAGGCTCTGCTCAGGGCTGCTTTGGGCGTGGGGCCGTCTGCGCGAGTCCTGCACGGGACCCATGTGTCCTGGCTGCCACGCCAAAGGGCTGCTTCCCCAGGCGAAGGGGACAGGGGAGTGACCCTGCGTGAGAGCCTGCACCTCTGGCAGTGACTCAGGCCCGGGGTGCCCTTTGGGTGCCCTTGGTGCCCTTTGGGCCTTGCTGGATCTGCTTGCTGCCATTTGCTGGGGCCACCCTGCACTCCCTCCCCATTCCAGGCAGACACAGGCAGGTGTTGGAATAAAATCTTTTCTTCCGTAACCAGAAGAAAACTGTTAACTATATCTACGGAACGGCGGAGGGGGTCAGACAGAAATGCACACAAATCAACAGGATTGGCAAAAATGTCCGCTTTATTAGAGGACAGACAGCTCATATGCTGCCTGCGACACACAGACATGTGGTTCTTCCCCAGGTTACATTGGATACATAAGGCAAACATACTGTGGTGTACAGTACTAATTGGATATCAGCAGGTGTCCATAAGCCTTGTTTTCCTGCCAGAACAACTCCTCCTTTACCTTGGCACAAGGCCTGCAGCCATAGAAGTGGCGCAGTATTTTTTTACTCTCTGCACCCAGCCATGCCAAGGGGAAGGTCTCAGAAATGCAACTGAAATTGTTCACACAATTTCTGTCCACCGACATCTACGTCTACATCTATCTCTACATCTTCCCTACATCTCTATCTACATCTTCCCCACATAAACACCCTCCCTCCCTCCCGCTGGGATAGATCCCCAAACGATCTATCCCTCCAACTGGCATAGATCCCCAAACGATCTATGCCTCAACCTGGGATAGGTCCCCAAACGACCTATCCCTCAAACAGGGATAGGTCCCCAAACGACCTATCCCTTTAACAGGCCTAAGCCAATCTTCCTGCCCCAGCCCCGGCTGCGGGAGCCTTGATCTTGATGGCAGGCCCTGGCTCAGAGCCCCCCTTCCTCTTCGCCCCCCGCCTTTCCAGCTTGGCGTCTCCACTGTTCGTGGGCGCGGGGACGCTGCTGCCACCATCCTGGCTGGTCCCTGCAGCCCCCGGGGAGGAAGCCAAGTGCCCCTGAGTCCCCTGCGGCAGGACCTTCCCACTCAGCAGAGCGCGGCTGGTTGGAGTCACCCCAGGCTCCCTGGTGGCTTGGAGCTGGGGTGCGGCTGAGGGGCTGGCGGTGGTGTGCCTGGGCGGGGAGGTGTCCTCCTCCATGGCGACATCGCTGGTCAGCGAGAGGTCGCAGCCTCGGGGGGCGTCCTCCTCCATGGAGACGTCGCTGGCCAGCGAGAGGTCGCAGCCGCGGGCGGTGTCCTCCTCCATGGGGACGTCGGTGACCAGTGAGAGGTCACAGCCGCGGGCGGTGTCCTCCTCCATGGGGACGTCACTGGCCAGGCTGATGTTAAGTGCCGGGGTGACGTCCACATCCATGGGGGTGCTCCCGTCTGGGGGGTTGCCACTGCCCAGGGGTGTCCCGGAGGGGTTGGCTGAGCTGGCAGGGCTGCGCTGGCTGTGCCGCGCTGCTGGGACCGGGGCCACTGCTCTCCCCTGATGGTGGTAGGGCTGCAGTTGACCCTGGGGGGCACGTTGGTCTGCCCCAGCCAGGGGCTTCCCACTGCCCTGGGGCCCCCCCCGGGCAGTGTTGGATGTTACAGCAACGCCAGGGCTGCTTGCCAGTGGGGCTGGTGGAGGCAGGTTGGCTGAGCCTGTGAGAAAGAGCAAAGCCTGGAAGTCACATCCCGAGCTGGGGCCATCAGGCGCTGAGAGGACTGAGGAGGAGGAGGAGGAGGGCGAGGTGCAGGGGAGGAAGGGCTGTGAATGTCCCCACCGTGCACTGCGGGGCTTTCGGGGTCAGGCTCTGTCCTCACCTTTGGTGCCGGAGCTTTGGGGGGAGCGGAAGAGCTGCACGAGCCGGGTCAGGGCTGATCTCCAGCTCACAGAGCGGCGCCACAGAGCTGACAGGGCCATGGTCCGTCACGCTCGGTGGCCGGTCGCTTCTGTTGACTGGACACAGGTCTGGATGCTCCTCTTGGAGCGTCTCCAGGGATGGAATGTCGGGCCTCCCATTGTGTCATAGAGACAGCAGTAATGCTGGGGCTTCCCTGAGGTGCTGTTCAAGGCACGAACCCCACTCTGACACGAACAAGTGCCAGAGCAGAATTACCGTTTATTCAAACTGCCCAGGTTTAAATACCACGCCTGAACATGTCACGTGACCCTCTAACCAATGACAATCAAATATTGTCTGAGAACCCGGGAGACCACAACTCCCATGGTTCATTGCTACATTCTTCCTGCCACATCTCCCTCCTCTTTTTATTAACAAGTTGAGAAACACTATGTTTTTAACATTCTTATTAGAACCAATCTTATTTCAACTAATTATAAAAAACAGGGCCTATCGTCACAAGGCCTTTATTGAACTGTTGACAACTTTATTGGTTCGTGCAATATTCAAGCAATCTCAAATTACCCAGGGTTTGTAGGTGTGGATAACCTTTTATCTGAGGGTGACTTTGTGTAATGGCATCATCTTTATTTAAAAGGGAAATGCGTTGGGTTGTAGATGTTGTGTCTGAGGTGGTGTTGTCTGAAGTAGTGTTTAAGATGTCTTGCTATAAAGTGTACTTGCTTTCACACACACATACATGCTTCCACTCAACTTTCTCATTCATACTCCGGTGGCCACCGTTTCATTCTCTCCTTACACATGCACTCTTAAACCCTTTATTGTGTTTGACTCATGGAGTTTTGGTTCTGTATTGGTTACTGTTTATGTGTTTCTTTTGGTTCTGCATTGGTTACTGTTTATATGTTTCTTTTGGTTCTGTTGTATCATTTACTGCTTCTTTGTGATTCTCCCTGTTTTAAGGAAATGTTAATGTAGATTTACACACATAGGGAACAGACCCATATCTCTTTTCCCCTTTTTTTTTTTTTTTTTTTCTCCCCACTGTGTGATGTGTTTACTATTGTTGGTCGTGTTTCTTCTAATCCAAATCCTTCACTTATTTCTTCTGGTGGTTGCTCCTGTTGTGGTGGAGGGTTAATATAAGGCCTGACACATCTAGAAGGGACCCATTGTAATTTGGTACCCTTGGATACACAGGCATATCCCCTTCCCCATGTTATGAGATCTACTGGTCCTGACCATTGCCCAGATATTAGATCTTTGATCATAACTGGTGGTTTGGAAGATGAAAGTATTTGAGTTTTCTGTTGGCGTTCATACCTGCTATGGTCTGTATCATCACAGTTTAAGAAATTTAGAACATATGACGCTTTCCGTAAGCGTTCCTGGGGGCTATATACCGACTCCCCTCTTTTTTGTCTTTGAAGCATTTCTTTTAGTGTACGGTGAGCTCTTTCTACAATCGCTTGTCCTGTGGGTGAATGCGGTATACCTATGGAATGGAGCATTCCCCAATCTGTGAGAAATGTTTTGATTTTTTCAGAACAATAAGCAGGGCCATTGTCGGTTTTTATGGTTTTTGGAATTCCTAGGATTGCGAAACAACTGAGCCAGTGTCTGATAACGTCTTTGGCTTTTTCTCCCGTGTGTGCTGTTGCATTAATGTATCTGGAATACATGTCTACTGTAACATGGACATATTTTAGTTTACCGAATTCAGCTATATGTGTAACGTCTGTCTGCCAGATTTCATTGGCTGTTATGCCCCTGGGATTAACCCCTTCCTTAGCTGGCATGGGGGTAATTCGCTGGCAGTCAGAGCATGACATAATTATGTCTCTGGTCTGGTTTATTGTAATTTGGAATTGTCTCTTTAATGAACGTGCATTTTGGTGGAAGAACTGGTGTGAGACTTTAGCCTGTTCCAGAATTTTGGGAACTGTAGTTGCCATAGCAGTTGCATCAGCTTTTTGATTGCCCTCTGCTATGGGTCCTGGAAGTTCTGTGTGTGACCGAGTGTGCATTATGTAAAAATCAAATTTTCTGTGGTTGATAAGAAACCATATGGTACGAATTTCTGTAAATAAGTGAGGATTAGTGACATCTCGAAGGAAGGAGGCTTCGAGACGTGAGACCAACCCTGCTGCATAGTGAGAATCTGTGACAACATTCATAGGTTGATCATGGAACAATTCAAATGCCATGCGGATAGCTGCTAGTTCTAAAACCTGTACAGAACCTTGGTCCAAGGTTTGTACCTTATTGTCCCATTGTCCTGTGGCAGGGTTCTTCCATGTCACGATGGCTTTTTTCGATCGTCCAGATGCATCAGTGAAGACTGTGACTCCATTTACTGGTCGTAGTTTGCAGCGACGCGTGGCCATCAGGGGTAGATTTCCTATTTCCGCCCAGAGTTTATGTTTCGGGAAGTGAATGGAAATATTACCGTGGAAGTCCGCTAATGCAGTCTGAAACCCAGCGTCCTCTGCAAGAAGCCAGTCTAAGTTGTCTTTTGTGGCTGGAATGTAGATCGTCTCAGGATCCCTTCCATCCATCTCCTGCAGATGTCCTCTACCTTTCATAATGAGCTTAGCAAGCATGTCATTAACGGTCCAAACAGTCTTAGGTGGAGAGTGGGGAAGAAATAACCATTCTAGAATTCTCAAAGGGTCAGATTCTGCCTGATCCCATTGGAAAAGGACAGCAAAAGGTTGGAACTTGCTGGATATGATGGCGAGGCGAATGTGCAGGTCAGGGGGTTGTCGTCTGCTTTGCCTGTTTTCGACAGCTTGGGAGCATACTTCCAGAGCTTGTTTTGCTTCTGGGGTTAGGGATCGAATAGATGTGAGAGTTGGGTCGCCTTTAAGTAGCTCGAAGAGGGGGTGCAATTCCTCTGTTGTGATGCCCAAGACAGGCCTCAGCCAGTTAATGGCTCCTAAAAGCCCTTGCAAATCATTCAGGGTCATAGTGTCCGTTACTTTGAAAGTCACTGGTTGTGGCATGATTTCCTGTTGAGTGATCCTCCATCCGAGGTAGGTCCAAGGTTGGGTGCGTTGAATTTTTTCTGGGGCAAGCTGCAGACCTGCTTTTTGGATGGCGTCAGTTAAGGCAGTCAAGGTGGATTGTAGTTCAGTCCCGTGTTTTGCTGCTATCAGGATGTTTGATATTCCTGTCTTTGCCTCCCATTCTAATTGTTCAATTTGGGTATAGGTCAATTTATGCATGTTTGTGTTTTGAGTAGATCTAGAGGTGTGTATTGCTGTATGTTGCAACTTTGTGGAGCATCTTTGGGCTTGTGTTGTATGAAGGTTTTGTTTGTTTTGCTTTCTCAAGGCTCTTGCAGTGACTGTGTATAAAGAGTTATGTGTTTCTGCAGTTGAAATTGTAACTGGTTGTTTGTTTGCTACTTGTTTAAGTTTGGCTTTCCATGTTGTGTATGGCATCTTGTCTAACAGCATTTTAAAATAGTGAGAAGTAAATACTTGATTTGGGGCCCCTCTTATTATTATTCTTACCCTCTGTAACACAAAAGAACTTTTTATAATAGCAGATCATCTGTCAATTAGTAAAGTTGCCCTTCTGTGACTTAGAAAATTAAACATGGTAGTTGATAGCTGTATGTCTGCTGTGTTTTGCAATGCTACCTCTAGGTTGTTGGTTCTGTCAGGAGGTGGATGGTGTTGTCCCAGCTGAAATTCTCGCAGTACAAAACCAACAACTGTCATTGCCAGCAACGCAGTCAGTACACGTGCTGTCCACTTCAACGTTGGTAGCTTTGACTTTGCTGATGGTCTGGGCTTGGGTAGGCAGATGTTCTGTGTGCTTTCCCAGTCTACATCTTCTTCCTCGAGCTGAAGTAGTAGCTGTAGCCATGTTTGCTGTTCTTCCTCTTTTGCAGGATTCAAAACTGCTTGTCCTTTTTCTGGTTCTCTTGTCTCACTGAATTCAGTTTGCCACAGCTCAGCTAAGCTTTCTAGAGAGTCAATATCTCTTCTTCCTCCTCCATCAGGCCATCTTCGGCATAGAAGCTGTTCTGAGGCTGGTGAGGGCTGTGGGTTGGTTTCTGGGTAGGAGAGCCACAGTGATGCTTTAACTGTTGTGCATTTGTTGTGAGTTGGTTGAACTGGTGGTGACGGAAGAGGCACTTTCACTTCCGCCTCACGGCCGGAGTAAGCTTGCTGCGTCCATGTTGCTGCGTGGTTGTTCTGCAGCGGTCTCATGGCCGCTGCGCAGCCAAAGGGTGTTAGTGGAGCGCCCTGGCTAAAGGGAGCTAGCAGATTCTCTTCTGTGTCCTCTATAGACTCGCTGTCTATTTGTCCGTCACAGTCATCCTCCCCCCTTCCCGGCGAAATGCCTGAACCTGGGGGTGGCGGCTTCACTTCCGGCACACGGCAGGGGCAACATGGCGGTGCCTCCGGTGCCACTCTCCTTCTGCACATTGACTGTGCAACCACCGTGTAGCGGTCGCCCCGTAACGGTCCAGGGGTCGGCGCTGCTCTGTAATGGTCCTCGGCTCCAGCAGCACTGCTTGCTGCTCTGTATGGCATGGTCTCAGCTGCAGCCATGGGCGCTGGCATAAAGCCAGCATCCCCCCCGGCTGCCATGCTCATGCTGCCAGCCCCCAAGCCATGCTCCTTCACACCACACGCTGCCACTGCACTGTTCCCCCCAAGGGCTCCCCCTCCCCCCCATCCCCCCGACCAACGTGCATTCCCCCCCTGCCCCACTCGGTCGGTGGGGGGGCTGGGGTTGAAGGGGGGGGGTTGAGGGGAAAGGAGTGAAGGGGGGGGAAGTCCACTCTCCCGGGTGCATTTGCCTTTCTGTAGTGCTTATTCAAGGCTATCATAATGTCTTTCCATGTAGGCAAATTCTTGAGGGCGTCTGTTTTTCCCTCACTGGTTTTTTCAATAATTTTGTTCCCTATTTTCCTCCAAGATGACACTTGACAAGGTCCAGTCAGAGGGAATGCAGGTTCAGGCAACGAAATCCAATATAACAAGTCCCATAACTTACTTTCTTCTATGGTTGTTCTTGTAAAAGTTGAGAGACAGCTTCTGCTGTTTGTTTGATTTTTGGAGTAATTCCCTCCTGACGGGTAAACCACCCTCCCATATTCGCCAATTTTTGGTTACCTCTGTGCGGAAGCTCTGTTGTCCTTTCTTCTGGTCCTTTTTTCTTCCTTTTTTGTTCCTTTTTGCAGAGGTAACCCAGCGCGCTGAATTCTTTCTTTTCTTCCTTTTGGTTTTGGCGATATGGACACCCCCGGACAGGTTCCCCAGAGCTTCTGCTCCTGGTTGCCGGTAACCTGCTGAAGACCCTGTTCGGGCTCCATTTGAGGTGCTGTTCAAGGCACGAACCCCACTCTGACACGAACAAGTGCCAGAGCAGAAATACCATTTATTCAAACTGCCCAGGTTTAAATACCACGCCTGAACATGTCACGTGACCCTCTAACCAAAGACAATCAAATATTGTCTGAGAACCCGGGAGACCACAACTCCCATGGTTCATTGCTACATTCTTCCTGCCACACTTCCCTTCTTCTGCCCCACCCCCAACAGCTTTGCCAGCTCTTCCTGGCCAGAGGAAGGCTTAACCAAAGAGCTCGAATCACATAACATCCTGCCTTGGAAGGGACCCACAAGGGTCGCCCAGTCCAACTCCTGGCCCTGTGCAGGACAGCACAGCCATCCCACCGTGTGCCTGAGAGCGTTGTCCAAACGCTCCTTGAGCTCTGGCAGCCTTGGGGCCGTGACCACTGCCCTGGGCAGCCCGTTCCAGTGCCCGACCACCCTCCGGGGAAAGCACCAGGGCAGTTGAAGTCTCCACGAGAAGCAGGGACTGTGACCTGGAGGCTGCTTCAAGCTGCCTGTAGAGGTCTCCTCCCCATCTTGCTCCTGCTCAGGAGGCCTGGAGCAAACCCCCACAGCAGTGTGCCCATTCCCAGCCTGCCCGCCCTTTGATCCTGACCCATCAACTCCTGAGTGGCTCGCCATCCCCCCCAAGACAGAGGTCGAGACCTTCCGAGTGTCACCTCCCCGAGATCTACGGATGTCGTCTCCCTGGGCTCCTGTGAGGCCCCGCATGTGGTTGCCAGCGCATTCTTCCCTCTCCCTTATGAGCCCTGTCCAATGCTGCCCCAGGGCAACCCGGAGGAGCCCTGTCTGAGGCTGCGCTGGGGTGACTGGGGACACGGTGGGCTCACTGGGAGCAGCCTTCCAAAGCCCCAGAGCGGCAGGATGGTGCCCAGGCTCTGCTCAGGGCTGCTTTGGGCGTGGGGCCGTCTGCGCGAGTCCTGCACGGGACCCATGTGTCCTGGCTGCCACGCCAAAGGGCTGCTTCCCCAGGCGAAGGGGACAGGGGAGTGACCCTGCGTGAGAGCCTGCACCTCTGGCAGTGACTCAGGCCCGGGGTGCCCTTTGGGTGCCCTTGGTGCCCTTTGGGCCTTGCTGGATCTGCTTGCTGCCATTTGCTGGGGCCACCCTGCACTCCCTCCCCATTCCAGGCAGACACAGGCAGGTGTTTGAATAAAATCTTTTATGCCGTAACCAGAAGAAAACTGTTAACTATATCTACGGAACGGCGGAGGGGGTCAGACAGAAATGCACACAAATCAACAGGATTGGCAAAAATGTCCGCTTTATTAGAGGACAGACAGCTCATATGCTGCCTGCGACACACAGACATGTGGTTCTTCCCCAGGTTACATTGGATACATAAGGCAAACATACTGTGGTGTACAGTACTAATTGGATATCAGCAGGTGTCCATAAGCCTTGTTTTCCTGCCAGAACAACTCCTCCTTCACCTTGGCACAAGGCCTGCGCCATATTAGTGGCGCAGTATTTTTTACTCTCTGCACCCAGCCATGCCAAGGGGAAGGTCTCAGAAATGCAACTGAAATTGTTCACACAATTTCTGTCCACCGACATCTACGTCTACATCTATCTCTACATCTTCCCTACATCTCTATCTACATCTTCCCCACATAAACACCCTCCCTCCCTCCCGCTGGGATAGATCCCCAAACGATCTATCCCTCCAACTGGCATAGATCCCCAAACGATCTATGCCTCAACCTGGGATAGGTCCCCAAACGACCTATCCCTCAAACAGGGATAGGTCCCCAAACGACCTATCCCTTTAACAGGCCTAAGCCAATCTTCCTGCCCCAGCCCCGGCTGCGGGAGCCTTGATCTTGATGGCAGGCCCTGGCTCAGAGCCCCCCTTCCTCTTCGCCCCGCGCCTTTCCAGTTTGGTGTCGCCACTGTCCGTGGGCGCGGGGACGCTGCTGCCACCATCCTGGCTGGTCCCTGCAGCCCCCGGGGAGGAAGCCAAGTGCCCCTGAGTCCCCTGCGGCAGGACCTTCCCACTCAGCAGAGCGCGGCTGGTTGGAGTCACCCCAGGCTCCCTGGTGGCTTGGAGCTGGGGTGCGGCTGAGTGGCTGGCGGTGGTGTGCCTGGGCGGGGAGGTGTCCTCCTCCATGGCGACATCGCTGGCCAGCGAGAGGTCGCAGCCTCGGGGGGCGTCCTCCTCCATGGGGACGTCGCTGACCAGCGAGAGGTCGCAGCCGCGGGCGGTGTCCTCCTCCATGGGGACGTCGGTGGCCAGTGAGAGGTCGCAGCCGCGGGGGGCGTCCTCCTCCATGGAGACGTCACTGGCCAGGCTGATGTTAAGTGCCGGGGTGACGTCCACATCCATGGGGGTGCTCCCGTCTGGGGGGCTGCCACTGCCCAGGGGTGTCCCGGAGGGGTTGGCTGAGCTGGCAGGGCTGCGCTGGCTGTGCCGCGCTGCTGGGACCGGGGCCACTGCTCTCCCCTGATGGTGGTAGGGCTGCAGTTGACCCTGGGGGGCACGTTGGTCTGCCCCAGCCAGGGGCTTCCCACTGCCCTGGGGCCCCCCCCGGGCAGTGTTGGATGTTACAGCAACGCCAGGGCTGCTTGCCAGTGGGGCTGGTGGAGGCAGGTTGGCTGAGCCTGTGAGAAAGAGCAAAGCCTGGAAGTCACATCCCGAGCTGGGGCCGTCAGGCGCTTGGAGGACTGAGGAGGAGGAGGAGGAGGAGGGCGAGGTGCAGGGGAGGAAGGGCTGTGAATGTCCCCACCGTGCACTGCGGGGCTTTTGGGGTCAGGCTCTGTCCTCACCTTTGGTGCCGGAGCTTTGGGGGGAGCGGAAGAGCTGCACGAGCCGGGTCAGGGCTGATCTCCAGCTCACAGAGCGGCGCCACAGAGCTGACAGGGCCATGGTCCGTCACGCTCGGTGGCCGGTCGCTTCTGTTGACTGGACACAGGTCTGGATGCTCCTCTTGGAGCGTCTCCAGGGATGGAATGTCGGGCCTCCCATTGTGTCATAGAGACAGCAGTAATGCTGGGGCTTCCCTGAGGTGCTGTTCAAGGCACGAACCCCACTCTGACACGAACAAGTGCCAGAGCAGAATTACCGTTTATTCAAACTGCCCAGGTTTAAATACCACGCCTGAACATGTCACGTGACCCTCTAACCAATGACAATCAAATATTGTCTGAGAACCCGGGAGACCACAACTCCCATGGTTCATTGCTACATTCTTCCTGCCACATCTCCCTCCTCTTTTTATTAACAAGTTGAGAAACACTATGTTTTTAACATTCTTATTAGAACCAATCTTATTTCAACTAATTATAAAAAACAGGGCCTATCGTCACAAGGCCTTTATTGAACTGTTGACAACTTTATTGGTTCGTGCAATATTCAAGCAATCTCAAATTACCCAGGGTTTGTAGGTGTGGATAACCTTTTATCTGAGGGTGACTTTGTGTAATGGCATCATCTTTATTTAAAAGGGAAATGCGTTGGGTTGTAGATGTTGTGTCTGAGGTGGTGTTGTCTGAAGTAGTGTTTAAGATGTCTTGCTATAAAGTGTACTTGCTTTCACACACACATACATGCGTCCACTCAACTTTCTCATTCATACTCCGGTGGCCACTGTTTCATTCTCTCCTTACACATGCACTCTTAAACCCTTTATTGTGTTTGACTCATGGAGTTTTGGTTCTGTATTGGTTACTGTTTATGTGTTTCTTTTGGTTCTGCATTGGTTACTGTTTATATGTTTCTTTTGGTTCTGTTGTATCATTTACTGCTTCTTTGTGATTCTCCCTGTTTTAAGGAAATGTTAATGTAGATTTACACACATAGGGAACAGACCCATATCTCTTTTCCCCCTTTTTTTTTTTTTTTTTCTCCCCACTGTGTGATGTGTTTACTATTGTTGGTCGTGTTTCTTCTAATCCAAATCCTTCACTTATTTCTTCTGGTGGTTGCTCCTGTTGTGGTGGAGGGCTAATATAAGGCCTGACACATCTAGAAGGGACCCATTGTAATTTGGTACCCTTGGATACACAGGCATATCCCCTTCCCCATGTTATGAGATCTACTGGTCCTGACCATTGCCCAGATATTAGATCTTTGATCATAACTGGTGGTTTGGAAGATGAAAGTATTTGAGTTTTCTGTTGGCGTTCATACCTGCTATGGTCTGTATCATCACAGTTTAAGAAATTTAGAACATATGACGCTTTCCGTAAGCGTTCCTGGGGGCTATATACCGACTCCCCTCTTTTTTGTCTTTGAAGCATTTCTTTTAGTGTACGGTGAGCTCTTTCTACAATCGCTTGTCCTGTGGGTGAATGCGGTATACCTATGGAATGGAGCATTCCCCAATCTGTGAGAAATGTTTTGATTTTTTCAGAACAATAAGTAGGGCCATTGTCGGTTTTTATGGTTTTTGGAATTCCTAGGATTGCGAAACAACTGAGCCAGTGTCTGATAACGTCTTTGGCTTTTTCTCCCGTGTGTGCTGTTGCATTAATGTATCTGGAATACATGTCTACTGTAACATGGATATATTTTAGTTTACCGAATTCAGCTATATGTGTAAGGTCTGTCTGCCAGATTTCATTGGCTGTTATGCCCCTGGGATTAACCCCTTCCTTAGCTGGCATGGGGGTAATTCGCTGGCAGTCAGAGCATGACATAATTATGTCTCTGGTCTGGTTTATTGTAATTTGGAATTGTCTCTTTAATGAACGTGCATTTTGGTGGAAGAACTGGTGTGAGACTTTAGCCTGTTCCAGAATTTTGGGAACTGTAGTTGCCATAGCAGTTGCATCAGCTTTTTGATTGCCCTCTGCTATGGGTCCTGGAAGTTCTGTGTGTGACCGAGTGTGCATTATGTAAAAATCAAATTTTCTGTGGTTGATAAGAAACCATATGGTACGAATTTCTGTAAATAAGTGAGGATTAGTGACATCTCGAAGGAAGGGGGTTTCGAGACGTGAGACCAACCCTGCTGCATAGTGAGAATCTGTGACAACATTCATAGGTTGATCATGGAACAATTCAAATGCCATGCGGATAGCTGCTAGTTCTAAAACCTGTACAGAACCTTGGTCCAAGGTTTGTACCTTATTGTCCCATTGTCCTGTGGCAGGGTTCTTCCATGTCACGATGGCTTTTTTCGATCGTCCAGATGCATCAGTGAAGACTGTGACTCCATTTACTGGTCGTAGTTTGCAGCGACGCGTGGCCATCAGGGGTAGATTTCCTATTTCCGCCCAGAGTTTATGTTTCGGGAAGTGAATGGAAATATTACCGTGGAAGTCCGCTAATGCAGTCTGAAACCCAGCGTCCTCTGCAAGAAGCCAGTCTAAGTTGTCTTTTGTGGCTGGAATGTAGATCGTCTCAGGATCCCTTCCATCCATCTCCTGCAGATGTCCTCTACCTTTCATAATGAGCTTAGCAAGCATGTCATTAACGGTCCAAACAGTCTTAGGTGGAGAGTGGGGAAGAAATAACCATTCTAGAATTCTCAAAGGGTCAGATTCTGCCTGATCCCATTGGAAAAGGACAGCAAAAGGTTGGAACTTGCTGGATATGATGGCGAGGCGAATGTGCAGGTCAGGGGGTTGTCGTCTGCTTTGCCTGTTTTCGACAGCTTGGGAGCATACTTCCAGAGCTTGTTTTGCTTCTGGGGTTAGGGATCGAATAGATGTGAGAGTTGGGTCGCCTTTAAGTAGCTCGAAGAGGGGGTGCAATTCCTCTGTTGTGATGCCCAAGACAGGCCTCAGCCAGTTAATGGCTCCTAAAAGCCCTTGCAAATCATTCAGGGTCATAGTGTCCGTTACTTTGAAAGTCACTGGTTGTGGCATGATTTCCTGTTGAGTGATCCTCCATCCGAGGTAGGTCCAAGGTTGGGTGCGTTGAATTTTTTCTGGGGCAAGCTGCAGACCTGCTTTTTGGATGGCGTCAGTTAAGGCAGTCAAGGTGGATTGTAGTTCAGTCCCGTGTTTTGCTGCTATCAGGATGTTTGATATTCCTGTCTTTGCCTCCCATTCTAATTGTTCAATTTGGGTATAGGTCAATTTATGCATGTTTGTGTTTTGAGTAGATCTAGAGGTGTGTATTGCTGTATGTTGCAACTTTGTGGAGCATCTTTGGGCTTGTGTTGTATGAAGGTTTTGTTTGTTTTGCTTTCTCAAGGCTCTTGCAGTGACTGTGTATAAAGAGTTATGTGTTTCTGCAGTTGAAATTGTAACTGGTTGTTTGTTTGCTACTTGTTTAAGTTTGGCTTTCCATGTTGTGTATGGCATATTGTCTAACAGCATTTTAAAATAGTGAGAAGTAAATACTTGATTTGGGGCCCCTCTTATTATTATTCTTACCCTCTGTAACACAAAAGAACTTTTTATAATAGCAGATCATCTGTCAATTAGTAAAGTTGCCCTTCTGTGACTTAGAAAATTAAACATGGTAGTTGATAGCTGTATGTCTGCTGGGTTTTGCAATGCTACCTCTAGGTTGTTGGTTCTGTCAGGAGGTGGATGGTGTTGTCCCAGCTGAAATTCTTGCAGTACAAAACCAACCACTGTCATTGCCAGCAACGCCGTCAGTACACGTGCTGTCCACTTCAACGTTGGTAGCTTTGACTTTGCTGATGGTCTGGGCTTGGGTAGGCAGATGTTCTGTGTGCTTTCCCAGTCTACATCTTCTTCCTCGAGCTGAAGTAGTAGCTGTAGCCATGTTTGCTGTTCTTCCTCTTTTGCAGGATTCAAAACTGCTTGTCCTTTTTCTGGTTCTCTTGTCTCACTGAATTCAGTTTGCCACAGCTCAGCTAAGCTTTCTAGGGAGTCAATATCTCTTCTTCCTCCTCCATCAGGCCATCTTCGGCATAGAAGCTGTTCTGAGGCTGGTGAGGGCTGTGGGTTGGTTTCTGGGTAGGAGAGCCACAGTGATGCTTTAACTGTTGTGCATTTGTTGTGAGTTGGTTGAACTGGTGGTGACGGAAGAGGCACTTTCACTTCCGCCTCACGGCCGGAGTAAGCTTGCTGCGTCCATGTTGCTGCGTGGTTGTTCTGCAGCGGTCTCATGGCCGCTGCGCAGCCAAAGGGTGTTAGTGGAGCGCCCTGGCTAAAGGGAGCTAGCAGATTCTCTTCTGTGTCCTCTATAGACTCGCTGTCTATTTGTCCGTCACAGTCATCCTCCCCCCTTCCCGGCGAAATGCCTGAACCTGGGGGTGGCGGCTTCACTTCCGGCACACGGCAGGGGCAACATGGCGGTGCCTCCGGTGCCACTCTCCTTCTGCACATTGACTGTGCAACCACCGTGTAGCGGTCGCCCCGTAACGGTCCAGGGGTCGGCGCTGCTCTGTAATGGTCCTCGGCTCCAGCAGCACTGCTTGCTGCTCTGTATGGCATGGTCTCAGCTGCAGCCATGGGCGCTGGCATAAAGCCAGCATCCCCCCCGGCTGCCATGCTCATGCTGCCAGCCCCCAAGCCATGCTCCTTCACACCACACGCTGCCACTGCACTGTTCCCCCCAAGGGCTCCCCCTCCCCCCCATCCCCCCTGACCAACGTGCATTCCCCCCCTGCCCCACTCGGTCGGTGGGGGGGCTGGGGTTGAAGGGGGGGGGGTTGAGGGGAAAGGAGTGAAGGGGGGGGAAGTCCACTCTCCCGGGTGCATTTGCCTTTCTGTAGTGCTTATTCAAGGCTATCATAATGTCTTTCCATGTAGGCAAATTCTTGAGGGCGTCTGTTTTTCCCTCACTGGCTTTTTCAATAATTTTGTTCCCTATTTTCCTCCAAGATGACACTTGACAAGGTCCAGTCAGAGGGAATGCAGGTTCAGGCAACGAAATCCAATATAACAAGTCCCATAACTTACTTTCTTCTATGGTTGTTCTTGTAAAAGTTGAGAGACAGCTTCAGCTGTTTGTTTGATTTTTGGAGTAATTCCCTCCTGACGGGTAAACCACCCTCCCATATTCGCCAATTTTTGGTTACCTCTGTGCGGAAGCTCTGTTGTCCTTTCTTCTGGTCCTTTTTTCTTCCTTTTTTGTTCCTTTTTGCAGAGGTAACCCAGCGCGCTGAATTCTTTCTTTTCTTCCTTTTGGTTTTGGCGATATGGACACCCCCGGACAGGTTCCCCAGAGCTTCTGCTCCTGGTTGCCGGTAACCTGCTGAAGACCCTGTTCGGGCTCCATTTGAGGTGCTGTTCAAGGCACGAACCCCACTCTGACACGAACAAGAGCCAGAGCAGAAATACCATTTATTCAAACTGCCCAGGTTTAAATACCACGCCTGAACATGTCACGTGACCCTCTAACCAAAGACAATCAAATATTGTCTGAGAACCCGGGAGACCACAACTCCCATGGTTCATTGCTACATTCTTCCTGCCACACTTCCTTTCTTCTGCCCCACCCCCAACAGCTTTGCCAGCTCTTCCTGGCCAGAGGAAGCCTTAACCAAAGAGCTCGAATCACATAACATCCTGCCTTGGAAGGGACCCACAAGGGTCGCCCAGTCCAACTCCTGGCCCTGTGCAGGACAGCACAGCCATCCCACCGTGTGCCTGAGAGCGTTGTCCAAACGCTCCTTGAGCTCTGGCAGCCTTGGGGCCGTGACCACTGCCCTGGGCAGCCCGTTCCAGTGCCCGACCACCCTCCGGGGAAAGCACCAGGGCAGTTGAAGTCTCCACGAGAAGCAGGGACTGTGACCTGGAGGCTGCTTCAAGCTGCCTGTAGAGGTCTCCTCCCCATCTTGCTCCTGCTCAGGAGGCCTGGAGCAAACCCCCACAGCAGTGTGCCCATTCCCAGCCTGCCCGCCCTTTGATCCTGACCCATCAACTCCTGAGTGGCTCGCCATCCCCCCCAAGACAGAGGTCGAGACCTTCCGAGTGTCACCTCCCCGAGATCTACGGATGTCGTCTCCCTGGGCTCCTGTGAGGCCCCGCATGTGGTTGCCAGCGCATTCTTCCCTCTCCCTTATGGGCCCTGTCCAATGCAGCCCCAGGGCAGCCCGGAGGAGCCCTGTCTGGGGCTGCGCTGGGGTGACCGGGGACACGGTGGGCTCACTGGGAGCAGCCTTCCAAAGCCCCAGAGCGGCAGGATGGTGCCCAGGCTCTGCTCAGGGCTGCTTTGGGCGTGGGGCCGTCTGCGCGAGTCCTGCACGGGACCCATGTGTCCTGGCTGCCACGCCAAAGGGCTGCTTCCCCAGGCGAAGGGGACAGGGGAGTGACCCTGCGTGAGAGCCTGCACCTCTGGCAGTGACTCAGGCCCGGGGTGCCCTTTGGGTGCCCTTGGTGCCCTTTGGGCCTTGCTGGATCTGCTTGCTGCCATTTGCTGGGGCCACCCTGCACTCCCTCCCCATTCCAGGCAGACACAGGCAGGTGTTGGAATAAAATCTTTTCTTCCGTAACCAGAAGAAAACTGTTAACTATATCTACGGAACGGCGGAGGGGGTCAGACAGAAATGCACACAAATCAACAGGATTGGCAAAAATGTCCGCTTTATTAGAGGACAGACAGCTTATATGCTGCCTATGACACACAGACATGTGGTTCTTCCCCAGGTTACATTGGATACATAAGGCAAACATACTGTGGTGTACAGTACTAATTGGATATCAGCAGGTGTCCATAAGACTTGTTTTCCTGCCAGAACAACTCCTCCTTCACCTTGCCACAAGACCTGCAGCCATAGAAGTGGCGCAGTATTTTTTACTCTCTGCACCCAGCCATGCCAAGGGGAAGGTCTCAGAAATGCAACTGAAATTGTTCACACAATTTCTGTCCACCGACATCTACGTCTACATCTATCTCTACATCTTCCCTACATCTCTATCTACATCTTCCCCACATAAACACCCTCCCTCCCTCCCGCTGGGATAGATCCCCAAACGATCTATCCCTCCAACTGGCATAGATCCCCAAACGATCTATGCCTCAACCTGGGATAGGTCCCCAAACGACCTATCCCTCAAACAGGGATAGGTCCCCAAACGACCTATCCCTTTAACAGGCCTAAGCCAATCTTCCTGCCCCAGCCCCGGCTGCGGGAGCCTTGATCTTGATGGCAGGCCCTGGCTCAGAGCCCCCCTTCCTCTTCGCCCCGCGCCTTTCCAGTTTGGTGTCGCCACTGTCCGTGGGCGCGGGGACGCTGCTGCCACCATCCTGGCTGGTCCCTGCAGCCCCCGGGGAGGAAGCCAAGTGCCCCTGAGTCCCCTGCGGCAGGACCTTCCCACTCAGCAGAGCGCGGCTGGTTGGAGTCACCCCAGGCTCCCTGGTGGCTTGGAGCTGGGGTGCGGCTGAGTGGCTGGCGGTGGTGTGCCTGGGCGGGGAGGTGTCCTCCTCCATGGCGACATCGCTGGCCAGCGAGAGGTCGCAGCCTCGGGGGGCGTCCTCCTCCATGGGGACGTCGCTGGCCAGCGAGAGGTCACAGCCGCGGGCGGTGTCCTCCTCCATGGGGACGTCGGTGGCCAGTGAGAGGTCGCAGCCGCGGGGGGCGTCCTCCTCCATGGAGACGTCACTGGCCAGGCTGATGTTAAGTGCCGGGGTGACGTCCACATCCATGGGGGTGCTCCCGTCTGGGGGGCTGCCACTGCCCAGGGGTGTCCCGGAGGGGTTGGCTGAACTGGCAGGGCTGCGCTGGCTGTGCCGCGCTGCTGGGACCGGGGCCACTGCTCTCCCCTGATGGTGGTAGGGCTGCAGTTGACCCTGGGGGGCACGTTGGTCTGCCCCAGCCAGGGGCTTCCCTCTGCCCTGGGGCCCCCCCCGGGCAGTGTTGGATGTTACAGCAACGCCAGGGCTGCTTGCCAGTGGGGCTGGTGGAGGCAGGTTGGCTGAGCCTGTGAGAAAGAGCAAAGCCTGGAAGTCACATCCCGAGCTGGGGCCGTCAGGCGCTTGGAGGACTGAGGAGGAGGAGGAGGAGGAGGGCGAGGTGCAGGGGAGGAAGGGCTGTGAATGTCCCCACCGTGCACTGCGGGGCTTTCGGGGTCAGGCTCTGTCCTCACCTTTGGTGCCGGAGCTTTGGGGGGAGCGGAAGAGCTGCACGAGCCGGGTCAGGGCTGATCTCCAGCTCACAGAGCGGCGCCACAGAGCTGACAGGGCCATGGTCCGTCACGCTCGGTGGCCGGTCGCTTCTGTTGACTGGACACAGGTCTGGATGCTCCTCTTGGAGCGTCTCCAGGGATGGAATGTCGGGCCTCCCATTGTGTCATAGAGACAGCAGTAATGCTGGGGCTTCCCTGAGGTGCTGTTCAAGGCACGAACCCCACTCTGACACGAACAAGTGCCAGAGCAGAATTACCGTTTATTCAAACTGCCCAGGTTTAAATACCACGCCTGAACATGTCACGTGACCCTCTAACCAATGACAATCAAATATTGTCTGAGAACCCGGGAGACCACAACTCCCATGGTTCATTGCTACATTCTTCCTGCCACATCTCCCTCCTCTTTTTATTAACAAGTTGAGAAACACTATGTTTTTAACATTCTTATTAGAACCAATCTTATTTCAACTAATTATAAAAAACAGGGCCTATCGTCACAAGGCCTTTATTGAACTGTTGACAACTTTATTGGTTCGTGCAATATTCAAGCAATCTCAAATTACCCAGGGTTTGTAGGTGTGGATAACCTTTTATCTGAGGGTGACTTTGTGTAATGGCATCATCTTTATTTAAAAGGGAAATGCGTTGGGTTGTAGATGTTGTGTCTGAGGTGGTGTTGTCTGAAGTAGTGTTTAAGATGTCTTGCTATAAAGTGTACTTGCTTTCACACACACATACATGCTTCCACTCAACTTTCTCATTCATACTCCGGTGGCCACCGTTTCATTCTCTCCTTACACATGCACTCTTAAACCCTTTATTGTGTTTGACTCATGGAGTTTTGGTTCTGTATTGGTTACTGTTTATGTGTTTCTTTTGGTTCTGCATTGGTTACTGTTTATATGTTTCTTTTGGTTCTGTTGTATCATTTACTGCTTCTTTGTGATTCTCCCTGTTTTAAGGAAATGTTAATGTAGATTTACACACATAGGGAACAGACCCATATCTCTTTTCCCCTTTTTTTTTTTTTTTTTTTTTCTCCCCACTGTGTGATGTGTTTACTATTGTTGGTCGTGTTTCTTCTAATCCAAATCCTTCACTTATTTCTTCTGGTGGTTGCTCCTGTTGTGGTGGAGGGCTAATATAAGGCCTGACACATCTAGAAGGGACCCATTGTAATTTGGTACCCTTGGATACACAGGCATATCCCCTTCCCCATGTTATGAGATCTACTGGTCCTGACCATTGCCCAGATATTAGATCTTTGATCATAACTGGTGGTTTGGAAGATGAAAGTATTTGAGTTTTCTGTTGGCGTTCATACCTGCTATGGTCTGTATCATCACAGTTTAAGAAATTTAGAACATATGACGCTTTCCGTAAGCGTTCCTGGGGGCTATATACCGACTCCCCTCTTTTTTGTCTTTGAAGCATTTCTTTTAGTGTACGGTGAGCTCTTTCTACAATCGCTTGTCCTGTGGGTGAATGCGGTATACCTATGGAATGGAGCATTCCCCAATCTGTGAGAAATGTTTTGATTTTTTCAGAACAATAAGCAGGGCCATTGTCGGTTTTTATGGTTTTTGGAATTCCTAGGATTGCGAAACAACTGAGCCAGTGTCTGATAACGTCTTTGGCTTTTTCTCCCGTGTGTGCTGTTGCATTAATGTATCTGGAATACATGTCTACTGTAACATGGACATATTTTAGTTTACCGAATTCAGCTATATGTGTAAGGTCTGTCTGCCAGATTTCATTGGCTGTTATGCCCCTGGGATTAACCCCTTCCTTAGCTGGCATGGGGGTAATTCGCTGGCAGTCAGAGCATGACATAATTATGTCTCTGGTCTGGTTTATTGTAATTTGGAATTGTCTCTTTAATGAACGTGCATTTTGGTGGAAGAACTGGTGTGAGACTTTAGCCTGTTCCAGAATTTTGGGAACTGTAGTTGCCATAGCAGTTGCATCAGCTTTTTGATTGCCCTCTGCTATGGGTCCTGGAAGTTCTGTGTGTGACCGAGTGTGCATTATGTAAAAATCAAATTTTCTGTGGTTGATAAGAAACCATATGGTACGAATTTCTGTAAATAAGTGAGGATTAGTGACATCTCGAAGGAAGGAGGCTTCGAGACGTGAGACCAACCCTGCTGCATAGTGAGAATCTGTGACAACATTCATAGGTTGATCATGGAACAATTCAAATGCCATGCGGATAGCTGCTAGTTCTAAAACCTGTACAGAACCTTGGTCCAAGGTTTGTACCTTATTGTCCCATTGTCCTGTGGCAGGGTTCTTCCATGTCACGATGGCTTTTTTCGATCGTCCAGATGCATCAGTGAAGACTGTGACTCCATTTACTGGTCGTAGTTTGCAGCGACGCGTGGCCATCAGGGGTAGATTTCCTATTTCCGCCCAGAGTTTATGTTTCGGGAAGTGAATGGAAATATTACCGTGGAAGTCCGCTAATGCAGTCTGAAACCCAGCGTCCTCTGCAAGAAGCCAGTCTAAGTTGTCTTTTGTGGCTGGAATGTAGATCGTCTCAGGATCCCTTCCATCCATCTCCTGCAGATGTCCTCTACCTTTCATAATGAGCTTAGCAAGCATGTCATTAACGGTCCAAACAGTCTTAGGTGGAGAGTGGGGAAGAAATAACCATTCTAGAATTCTCAAAGGGTCAGATTCTGCCTGATCCCATTGGAAAAGGACAGCAAAAGGTTGGAACTTGCTGGATATGATGGCGAGGCGAATGTGCAGGTCAGGGGGTTGTCGTCTGCTTTGCCTGTTTTCGACAGCTTGGGAGCATACTTCCAGAGCTTGTTTTGCTTCTGGGGTTAGGGATCGAATAGATGTGAGAGTTGGGTCGCCTTTAAGTAGCTCGAAGAGGGGGTGCAATTCCTCTGTTGTGATGCCCAAGACAGGCCTCAGCCAGTTAATGGCTCCTAAAAGCCCTTGCAAATCATTCAGGGTCATAGTGTCCGTTACTTTGAAAGTCACTGGTTGTGGCATGATTTCCTGTTGAGTGATCCTCCATCCGAGGTAGGTCCAAGGTTGGGTGCGTTGAATTTTTTCTGGGGCAAGCTGCAGACCTGCTTTTTGGATGGCGTCAGTTAAGGCAGTCAAGGTGGATTGTAGTTCAGTCCCGTGTTTTGCTGCTATCAGGATGTTTGATATTCCTGTCTTTGCCTCCCATTCTAATTGTTCAATTTGGGTATAGGTCAATTTATGCATGTTTGTGTTTTGAGTAGATCTAGAGGTGTGTATTGCTGTATGTTGCAACTTTGTGGAGCATCTTTGGGCTTGTGTTGTATGAAGGTTTTGTTTGTTTTGCTTTCTCAAGGCTCTTGCAGTGACTGTGTATAAAGAGTTATGTGTTTCTGCAGTTGAAATTGTAACTGGTTGTTTGTTTGCTACTTGTTTAAGTTTGGCTTTCCATGTTGTGTATGGCATCTTGTCTAACAGCATTTTAAAATAGTGAGAAGTAAATACTTGATTTGGGGCCCCTCTTATTATTATTCTTACCCTCTGTAACACAAAAGAACTTTTTATAATAGCAGATCATCTGTCAATTAGTAAAGTTGCCCTTCTGTGACTTAGAAAATTAAACATGGTAGTTGATAGCTGTATGTCTGCTGTGTTTTGCAATGCTACCTCTAGGTTGTTGGTTCTGTCAGGAGGTGGATGGTGTTGTCCCAGCTGAAATTCTCGCAGTACAAAACCAACCACTGTCATTGCCAGCAACGCCGTCAGTACACGTGCTGTCCACTTCAACGTTGGTAGCTTTGACTTTGCTGATGGTCTGGGCTTGGGTAGGCAGATGTTCTGTGTGCTTTCCCAGTCTACATCTTCTTCCTCGAGCTGAAGTAGTAGCCGTAGCCATGTTTGCTGTTCTTCCTCTTTTGCAGGATTCAAAACTGCTTGTCCTTTTTCTGGTTCTCTTGTCTCACTGAGTTCAGTTTGCCACAGCTCAGCTAAGCTTTCTAGGGAGTCAGTATCTCTTCTTCCTCCTCCATCAGGCCATCTTCGGCATAGAAGCTGTTCTGAGACTGGTGAGGGCTGTGGGTTGGTTTCTGGGTAGGAGAGCCACAGTGATGCTTTAACTGTTGTGCATTTGTTGTGAGTTGGTTGAACTGGTGGTGACGGAAGAGGCACTTTCACTTCCGCCTCACGGCCGGAGTAAGCTTGCTGCGTCCATGTTGCTGCGTGGTTGTTCTGCAGCGGTCTCATGGCCGCTGCGCAGCCAAAGGGTGTTAGTGGAGCGCCCTGGCTAAAGGGAGCTAGCAGATTCTCTTCTGTGTCCTCTATAGACTCGCTGTCTATTTGTCCGTCACAGTCATCCTCCCCCCTTCCCGGCGAAATGCCTGAACCTGGGGGTGGCGGCTTCACTTCCGGCACACGGCAGGGGCAACATGGCGGTGCCTCCGGTGCCACTCTCCTTCTGCACATTGACTGTGCAACCACCGTGTAGCGGTCGCCCCGTAACGGTCCAGGGGTCGGCGCTGCTCTGTAATGGTCCTCGGCTCCAACAGCACTGCTTGCTGCTCTGTATGGCATGGTCTCAGCTGCAGCCATGGGCGCTGGCATAAAGCCAGCATCCCCCCCGGCTGCCATGCTCATGCTGCCAGCCCCCAAGCCATGCTCCTTCACACCACACGCTGCCACTGCACTGTTCCCCCCAAGGGCTCCCCCTCCCCCCCATCCCCCCTGACCAACGTGCATTCCCCCCCTGCCCCACTCGGTCGGTGGGGGGGTTGGGGTTGAAGGGGGAGGGGTTGAGGGGAAAGGAGTGAAGGGGGGGGAAGTCCACTCTCCCGGGTGCATTTGCCTTTCTGTAGTGCTTATTCAAGGCTATCATAATGTCTTTCCATGTAGGCAAATTCTTGAGGGCGTCTGTTTTTCCCTCACTGGCTTTTTCAATAATTTTGTTCCCTATTTTCCTCCAAGATGACACTTGACAAGGTCCAGTCAGAGGGAATGCAGGTTCAGGCAACGAAATCCAATATAACAAGTCCCATAACTTACTTTCTTCTATGGTTGTTCTTGTAAAAGTTGAGAGACAGCTTCAGCTGTTTGTTTGATTTTTGGAGTAATTCCCTCCTGACGGGTAAACCACCCTCCCATATTCGCCAATTTTTGGTTACCTCTGTGCGGAAGCTCTGTTGTCCTTTCTTCTGGTCCTTTTTTCTTCCTTTTTTGTTCCTTTTTGCAGAGGTAACCCAGCGCGCTGAATTCTTTCTTTTCTTCCTTTTGGTTTTGGCGATATGGACACCCCCGGACAGGTTCCCCAGAGCTTCTGCTCCTGGTTGCCGGTAACCTGCTGAAGACCCTGTTCGGGCTCCATTTGAGGTGCTGTTCAAGGCACGAACCCCACTCTGACACGAACAAGTGCCAGAGCAGAAATACCATTTATTCAAACTGCCCAGGTTTAAATACCACGCCTGAACATGTCACGTGACCCTCTAACCAAAGACAATCAAATATTGTCTGAGAACCCGGGAGACCACAACTCCCATGGTTCATTGCTACATTCTTCCTGCCACACTTCCCTTCTTCTGCCCCACCCCCAACAGCTTTGCCAGCTCTTCCTGGCCAGAGGAAGGCTTAACCAAAGAGCTCGAATCACATAACATCCTGCCTTGGAAGGGACCCACAAGGGTCGCCCAGTCCAACTCCTGGCCCTGTGCAGGACAGCACAGCCATCCCACCGTGTGCCTGAGAGCGTTGTCCAAACGCTCCTTGAGCTCTGGTAGCCTTGGGGCCGTGACCACTGCCCTGGGCAGCCCGTTCCAGTGCCCGACCACCCTCCGGGGAAAGCACCAGGGCAGTTGAAGTCTCCACGAGAAGCAGGGACTGTGACCTGGAGGCTGCTTCAAGCTGCCTGTAGAGGTCTCCTCCCCATCTTGCTCCTGCTCAGGAGGCCTGGAGCAAACCCCCACAGCAGTGTGCCCATTCCCAGCCTGCCCGCCCTTTGATCCTGACCCATCAACTCCTGAGTGGCTCGCCATCCCCCCCAAGACAGAGGTCGAGACCTTCCGAGTGTCACCTCCCCGAGATCTACGGATGTCGTCTCCCTGGGCTCCTGTGAGGCCCCGCATGTGGTTGCCAGCGCATTCTTCCCTCTCCCTTATGGGCCCTGTCCAATGCAGCCCCAGGGCAGCCCGGAGGAGCCCTGTCTGGGGCTGCGCTGGGGTGACCGGGGACACGGTGGGCTCACTGGGAGCAGCCTTCCAAAGCCCCAGAGCGGCAGGATGGTGCCCAGGCTCTGCTCAGGGCTGCTTTGGGCGAGGGGCCGTCTGCGCGAGTCCTGCACGGGACCCATGTGTCCTGGCTGCCACGCCAAAGGGCTGCTTCCCCAGGCGAAGGGGACAGGGGAGTGACCCTGCGTGAGAGCCTGCACCTCTGGCAGTGACTCAGGCCCGGGGTGCCCTTTGGGTGCCCTTGGTGCCCTTTGGGCCTTGCTGGATCTGCTTGCTGCCATTTGCTGGGGCCACCCTGCACTCCCTCCCCATTCCAGGCAGACACAGGCAGGTGTTGGAATAAAATCTTTTCTTCCGTAACCAGAAGAAAACTGTTAACTATATCTATGGAACGGCGGAGGGGGTCAGACAGAAATGCACACAAATCAACAGGATTGGCAAAAATGTCCGCTTTATTAGAGGACAGACAGCTCATATGCTGCCTGCGACACACAGACATGTGGTTCTTCCCCAGGTTACATTGGATACATAAGGCAAACATACTGTGGTGTACAGTACTAATTGGATATCAGCAGGTGTCCATAAGCCTTGTTTTCCTGCCAGAACAACTCCTCCTTCACCTTGGCACAAGGCCTGCGCCATAGAAGTGGCGCAGTATTTTTTACTCTCTGCACCCAGCCATGCCAAGGGGAAGGTCTCAGAAATGCAACTGAAATTGTTCACACAATTTCTGTCCACCGACATCTACGTCTACATCTATCTCTACATCTTCCCTACATCTCTATCTACATCTTCCCCACATAAACACCCTCCCTCCCTCCCGCTGGGATAGATCCCCAAACGATCTATCCCTCCAACTGGCATAGATCCCCAAACGATCTATGCCTCAACCTGGGATAGGTCCCCAAACGACCTATCCCTCAAACAGGGATAGGTCCCCAAACGACCTATCCCTTTAACAGGCCTAAGCCAATCTTCCTGCCCCAGCCCCGGCTGCGGGAGCCTTGATCTTCATGGCAGGCCCTGGCTCAGAGCCCCCCTTCCTCTTCGCCCCGCGCCTTTCCAGCTTGGTGTCTCCGCGGTCCGTGGGCGCGGGGACGCTGCTGCCACCATCCTGGCTGGTCCCTGCAGCCCCCGGGGAGGAAGCCAAGTGCCCCTGAGTCCCCTGCGGCAGGACCTTCCCACTCAGCAGAGCGCGGCTGGTTGGAGTCACCCCAGGCTCCCTGGTGGCTTGGAGCTGGGGTGCGGCTGAGGGGCTGGCGGTGGTGTGCCTGGGCGGGGAGGTGTCCTCCTCCATGGGGACGTCGCTGACCAGCGAGAGGTCGCAGCCGCGGGCGGTGTCCTCCTCCATGGAGACGTCGCTGGCCAGCGAGAGGTCACAGCCGCGGGCGGTGTCCTCCTCCATGGGGACGTCGGTGGCCAGTGAGAGGTCGCAGCCGCGGGGGGCGTCCTCCTCCATGGAGACGTCACTGGCCAGGCTGATGTTAAGTGCCGGGGTGACGTCCACATCCATGGGGGTGCTCCCGTCTGGGGGGCTGCCACTGCCCAGGGGTGTCCCGGAGGGGTTGGCTGAGCTGGCAGGGCTGCGCTGGCTGTGCCGCGCTGCTGGGACCGGGGCCACTGCTCTCCCCTGATGGTGGTAGGGCTGCAGTTGACCCTGGGGGGCACGTTGGTCTGCCCCAGCCAGGGGCTTCCCACTGCCCTGGGGCCCCCCCCGGGCAGTGTTGGATGTTACAGCAACGCCAGGGCTGCTTGCCAGTGGGGCTGGTGGAGGCAGGTTGGCTGAGCCTGTGAGAAAGAGCAAAGCCTGGAAGTCACATCCCGAGCTGGGGCCGTCAGGCGCTTGGAGGACTGAGGAGGAGGAGGAGGAGGAGGGCGAGGTGCAGGGGAGGAAGGGCTGTGAATGTCCCCACCGTGCACTGCGGGGCTTTCGGGGTCAGGCTCTGTCCTCACCTTTGGTGCCGGAGCTTTGGGGGGAGCGGAAGAGCTGCACGAGCCGGGTCAGGGCTGATCTCCAGCTCACAGAGCGGCGCCACAGAGCTGACAGGGCCATGGTCCGTCACGCTCGGTGGCCGGTCGCTTCTGTTGACTGGACACAGGTCTGGATGCTCCTCTTGGAGCGTCTCCAGGGATGGAATGTCGGGCCTCCCATTGTGTCATAGAGACAGCAGTAATGCTGGGGCTTCCCTGAGGTGCTGTTCAAGGCACGAACCCCACTCTGACACGAACAAGTGCCAGAGCAGAATTACCGTTTATTCAAACTGCCCAGGTTTAAATACCACGCCTGAACATGTCACGTGACCCTCTAACCAATGACAATCAAATATTGTCTGAGAACCCGGGAGACCACAACTCCCATGGTTCATTGCTACATTCTTCCTGCCACATCTCCCTCCTCTTTTTATTAACAAGTTGAGAAACACTATGTTTTTAACATTCTTATTAGAACCAATCTTATTTCAACTAATTATAAAAAACAGGGCCTATCGTCACAAGGCCTTTATTGAACTGTTGACAACTTTATTGGTTCGTGCAATATTCAAGCAATCTCAAATTACCCAGGGTTTGTAGGTGTGGATAACCTTTTATCTGAGGGTGACTTTGTGTAATGGCATCATCTTTATTTAAAAGGGAAATGCGTTGGGTTGTAGATGTTGTGTCTGAGGTGGTGTTGTCTGAAGTAGTGTTTAAGATGTCTTGCTATAAAGTGTACTTGCTTTCACACACACATACATGCTTCCACTCAACTTTCTCATTCATACTCCGGTGGCCACCGTTTCATTCTCTCCTTACACATGCACTCTTAAACCCTTTATTGTGTTTGACTCATGGAGTTTTGGTTCTGTATTGGTTACTGTTTATGTGTTTCTTTTGGTTCTGCCTTGGTTACTGTTTATATGTTTCTTTTGGTTCTGTTGTATCATTTACTGCTTCTTTGTGATTCTCCCTGTTTTAAGGAAATGTTAATGTAGATTTACACACATAGGGAACAGACCCATATCTCTTTTCCCCTTTTTTTTTTTTTTTTTTTTTCTCCCCACTGTGTGATGTGTTTACTATTGTTGGTCGTGTTTCTTCTAATCCAAATCCTTCACTTATTTCTTCTGGTGGTTGCTCCTGTTGTGGTGGAGGGCTAATATAAGGCCTGACACATCTAGAAGGGACCCATTGTAATTTGGTACCCTTGGATACACAGGCATATCCCCTTCCCCATGTTATGAGATCTACTGGTCCTGACCATTGCCCAGATATTAGATCTTTGATCATAACTGGTGGTTTGGAAGATGAAAGTATTTGAGTTTTCTGTTGGCGTTCATACCTGCTATGGTCTGTATCATCACAGTTTAAGAAATTTAGAACATATGACGCTTTCCGTAAGCGTTCCTGGGGGCTATATACCGACTCCCCTCTTTTTTGTCTTTGAAGCATTTCTTTTAGTGTACGGTGAGCTCTTTCTACAATCGCTTGTCCTGTGGGTGAATGCGGTATACCTATGGAATGGAGTATTCCCCAATCTGTGAGAAATGTTTTGATTTTTTCAGAACAATGAGCAGGGCCATTGTCGGTTTTTATGGTTTTTGGAATTCCTAGGATTGCGAAACAACTGAGCCAGTGTCTGATAACGTCTTTGGCTTTTTCTCCCGTGTGTGCTGTTGCATTAATGTATCTGGAATACATGTCTACTGTAACATGGACATATTTTAGTTTACCGAATTCAGCTATATGTGTAAGGTCTGTCTGCCAGATTTCATTGGCTGTTATGCCCCTGGGATTAACCCCTTCCTTAGCTGGCATGGGGGTAATTCGCTGGCAGTCAGAGCATGACATAATTATGTCTCTGGTCTGGTTTATTGTAATTTGGAATTGTCTCTTTAATGAACGTGCATTTTGGTGGAAGAACTGGTGTGAGACTTTAGCCTGTTCCAGAATTTTGGGAACTGTAGTTGCCATAGCAGTTGCATCAGCTTTTTGATTGCCCTCTGCTATGGGTCCTGGAAGTTCTGTGTGTGACCGAGTGTGCATTATGTAAAAATCAAATTTTCTGTGGTTGATAAGAAACCATATGGTACGAATTTCTGTAAATAAGTGAGGATTAGTGACATCTCGAAGGAAGGAGGCTTCGAGACGTGAGACCAACCCTGCTGCATAGTGAGAATCTGTGACAACATTCATAGGTTGATCATGGAACAATTCAAATGCCATGCGGATAGCTGCTAGTTCTAAAACCTGTACAGAACCTTGGTCCAAGGTTTGTACCTTATTGTCCCATTGTCCTGTGGCAGGGTTCTTCCATGTCACGATGGCTTTTTTCGATCGTCCAGATGCATCAGTGAAGACTGTGACTCCATTTACTGGTCGTAGTTTGCAGCGACGCGTGGCCATCAGGGGTAGATTTCCTATTTCCGCCCAGAGTTTATGTTTCGGGAAGTGAATGGAAATATTACCGTGGAAGTCCGCTAATGCAGTCTGAAACCCAGCGTCCTCTGCAAGAAGCCAGTCTAAGTTGTCTTTTGTGGCTGGAATGTAGATCGTCTCAGGATCCCTTCCATCCATCTCCTGCAGATGTCCTCTACCTTTCATAATGAGCTTAGCAAGCATGTCATTAACGGTCCAAACAGTCTTAGGTGGAGAGTGGGGAAGAAATAACCATTCTAGAATTCTCAAAGGGTCAGATTCTGCCTGATCCCATTGGAAAAGGACAGCAAAAGGTTGGAACTTGCTGGATATGATGGCGAGGCGAATGTGCAGGTCAGGGGGTTGTCGTCTGCTTTGCCTGTTTTCGACAGCTTGGGAGCATACTTCCAGAGCTTGTTTTGCTTCTGGGGTTAGGGATCGAATAGATGTGAGAGTTGGGTCGCCTTTAAGTAGCTCGAAGAGGGGGTGCAATTCCTCTGTTGTGATGCCCAAGACAGGCCTCAGCCAGTTAATGGCTCCTAAAAGCCCTTGCAAATCATTCAGGGTCATAGTGTCCGTTACTTTGAAAGTCACTGGTTGTGGCATGATTTCCTGTTGAGTGATCCTCCATCCGAGGTAGGTCCAAGGTTGGGTGCGTTGAATTTTTTCTGGGGCAAGCTGCAGACCTGCTTTTTGGATGGCGTCAGTTAAGGCAGTCAAGGTGGATTGTAGTTCAGTCCCGTGTTTTGCTGCTATCAGGATGTTTGATATTCCTGTCTTTGCCTCCCATTCTAATTGTTCAATTTGGGTATAGGTCAATTTATGCATGTTTGTGTTTTGAGTAGATCTAGAGGTGTGTATTGCTGTATGTTGCAACTTTGTGGAGCATCTTTGGGCTTGTGTTGTATGAAGGTTTTGTTTGTTTTGCTTTCTCAAGGCTCTTGCAGTGACTGTGTATAAAGAGTTATGTGTTTCTGCAGTTGAAATTGTAACTGGTTGTTTGTTTGCTACTTGTTTAAGTTTGGCTTTCCATGTTGTGTATGGCATCTTGTCTAACAGCATTTTAAAATAGTGAGAAGTAAATACTTGATTTGGGGCCCCTCTTATTATTATTCTTACCCTCTGTAACACAAAAGAACTTTTTATAATAGCAGATCATCTGTCAATTAGTAAAGTTGCCCTTCTGTGACTTAGAAAATTAAACATGGTAGTTGATAGCTGTATGTCTGCTGTGTTTTGCAATGCTACCTCTAGGTTGTTGGTTCTGTCAGGAGGTGGATGGTGTTGTCCCAGCTGAAATTCTCGCAGTACAAAACCAACCACTGTCATTGCCAGCAACGCCGTCAGTACACGTGCTGTCCACTTCAACGTTGGTAGCTTTGACTTTGCTGATGGTCTGGGCTTGGGTAGGCAGATGTTCTGTGTGCTTTCCCAGTCTACATCTTCTTCCTCGAGCTGAAGTAGTAGCCGTAGCCATGTTTGCTGTTCTTCCTCTTTTGCAGGATTCAAAACTGCTTGTCCTTTTTCTGGTTCTCTTGTCTCACTGAGTTCAGTTTGCCACAGCTCAGCTAAGCTTTCTAGGGAGTCAGTATCTCTTCTTCCTCCTCCATCAGGCCATCTTCGGCATAGAAGCTGTTCTGAGACTGGTGAGGGCTGTGGGTTGGTTTCTGGGTAGGAGAGCCACAGTGATGCTTTAACTGTTGTGCATTTGTTGTGAGTTGGTTGAACTGGTGGTGACGGAAGAGGCACTTTCACTTCCGCCTCACGGCCGGAGTAAGCTTGCTGCGTCCATGTTGCTGCGTGGTTGTTCTGCAGCGGTCTCATGGCCGCTGCGCAGCCAAAGGGTGTTAGTGGAGCGCCCTGGCTAAAGGGAGCTAGCAGATTCTCTTCTGTGTCCTCTATAGACTCGCTGTCTATTTGTCCGTCACAGTCATCCTCCCCCCTTCCCGGCGAAATGCCTGAACCTGGGGGTGGCGGCTTCACTTCCGGCACACGGCAGGGGCAACATGGCGGTGCCTCCGGTGCCACTCTCCTTCTGCACATTGACTGTGCAACCACCGTGTAGCGGTCGCCCCGTAACGGTCCAGGGGTCGGCGCTGCTCTGTAATGGTCCTCGGCTCCAACAGCACTGCTTGCTGCTCTGTATGGCATGGTCTCAGCTGCAGCCATGGGCGCTGGCATAAAGCCAGCATCCCCCCCGGCTGCCATGCTCATGCTGCCAGCCCCCAAGCCATGCTCCTTCACACCACACGCTGCCACTGCACTGTTCCCCCCAAGGGCTCCCCCTCCCCCCCATCCCCCCTGACCAACGTGCATTCCCCCCCTGCCCCACTCGGTCGGTGGGGGGGTTGGGGTTGAAGGGGGAGGGGTTGAGGGGAAAGGAGTGAAGGGGGGGGAAGTCCACTCTCCCGGGTGCATTTGCCTTTCTGTAGTGCTTATTCAAGGCTATCATAATGTCTTTCCATGTAGGCAAATTCTTGAGGGCGTCTGTTTTTCCCTCACTGGCTTTTTCAATAATTTTGTTCCCTATTTTCCTCCAAGATGACACTTGACAAGGTCCAGTCAGAGGGAATGCAGGTTCAGGCAACGAAATCCAATATAACAAGTCCCATAACTTACTTTCTTCTATGGTTGTTCTTGTAAAAGTTGAGAGACAGCTTCAGCTGTTTGTTTGATTTTTGGAGTAATTCCCTCCTGACGGGTAAACCACCCTCCCATATTCGCCAATTTTTGGTTACCTCTGTGCGGAAGCTCTGTTGTCCTTTCTTCTGGTCCTTTTTTCTTCCTTTTTTGTTCCTTTTTGCAGAGGTAACCCAGCGCGCTGAATTCTTTCTTTTCTTCCTTTTGGTTTTGGCGATATGGACACCCCCGGACAGGTTCCCCAGAGCTTCTGCTCCTGGTTGCCGGTAACCTGCTGAAGACCCTGTTCGGGCTCCATTTGAGGTGCTGTTCAAGGCACGAACCCCACTCTGACACGAACAAGTGCCAGAGCAGAAATACCATTTATTCAAACTGCCCAGGTTTAAATACCACGCCTGAACATGTCACGTGACCCTCTAACCAAAGACAATCAAATATTGTCTGAGAACCCGGGAGACCACAACTCCCATGGTTCATTGCTACATTCTTCCTGCCACACTTCCCTTCTTCTGCCCCACCCCCAACAGCTTTGCCAGCTCTTCCTGGCCAGAGGAAGGCTTAACCAAAGAGCTCGAATCACATAACATCCTGCCTTGGAAGGGACCCACAAGGGTCGCCCAGTCCAACTCCTGGCCCTGTGCAGGACAGCACAGCCATCCCACCGTGTGCCTGAGAGCGTTGTCCAAACGCTCCTTGAGCTCTGGTAGCCTTGGGGCCGTGACCACTGCCCTGGGCAGCCCGTTCCAGTGCCCGACCACCCTCCGGGGAAAGCACCAGGGCAGTTGAAGTCTCCACGAGAAGCAGGGACTGTGACCTGGAGGCTGCTTCAAGCTGCCTGTAGAGGTCTCCTCCCCATCTTGCTCCTGCTCAGGAGGCCTGGAGCAAACCCCCACAGCAGTGTGCCCATTCCCAGCCTGCCCGCCCTTTGATCCTGACCCATCAACTCCTGAGTGGCTCGCCATCCCCCCCAAGACAGAGGTCGAGACCTTCCGAGTGTCACCTCCCCGAGATCTACGGATGTCGTCTCCCTGGGCTCCTGTGAGGCCCCGCATGTGGTTGCCAGCGCATTCTTCCCTCTCCCTTATGGGCCCTGTCCAATGCAGCCCCAGGGCAGCCCGGAGGAGCCCTGTCTGGGGCTGCGCTGGGGTGACCGGGGACACGGTGGGCTCACTGGGAGCAGCCTTCCAAAGCCCCAGAGCGGCAGGATGGTGCCCAGGCTCTGCTCAGGGCTGCTTTGGGCGAGGGGCCGTCTGCGCGAGTCCTGCACGGGACCCATGTGTCCTGGCTGCCACGCCAAAGGGCTGCTTCCCCAGGCGAAGGGGACAGGGGAGTGACCCTGCGTGAGAGCCTGCACCTCTGGCAGTGACTCAGGCCCGGGGTGCCCTTTGGGTGCCCTTGGTGCCCTTTGGGCCTTGCTGGATCTGCTTGCTGCCATTTGCTGGGGCCACCCTGCACTCCCTCCCCATTCCAGGCAGACACAGGCAGGTGTTGGAATAAAATCTTTTCTTCCGTAACCAGAAGAAAACTGTTAACTATATCTATGGAACGGCGGAGGGGGTCAGACAGAAATGCACACAAATCAACAGGATTGGCAAAAATGTCCGCTTTATTAGAGGACAGACAGCTCATATGCTGCCTGCGACACACAGACATGTGGTTCTTCCCCAGGTTACATTGGATACATAAGGCAAACATACTGTGGTGTACAGTACTAATTGGATATCAGCAGGTGTCCATAAGCCTTGTTTTCCTGCCAGAACAACTCCTCCTTCACCTTGGCACAAGGCCTGCGCCATAGAAGTGGCGCAGTATTTTTTACTCTCTGCACCCAGCCATGCCAAGGGGAAGGTCTCAGAAATGCAACTGAAATTGTTCACACAATTTCTGTCCACCGACATCTACGTCTACATCTATCTCTACATCTTCCCTACATCTCTATCTACATCTTCCCCACATAAACACCCTCCCTCCCTCCCGCTGGGATAGATCCCCAAACGATCTATCCCTCCAACTGGCATAGATCCCCAAACGATCTATGCCTCAACCTGGGATAGGTCCCCAAACGACCTATCCCTCAAACAGGGATAGGTCCCCAAACGACCTATCCCTTTAACAGGCCTAAGCCAATCTTCCTGCCCCAGCCCCGGCTGCGGGAGCCTTGATCTTCATGGCAGGCCCTGGCTCAGAGCCCCCCTTCCTCTTCGCCCCGCGCCTTTCCAGCTTGGTGTCTCCGCGGTCCGTGGGCGCGGGGACGCTGCTGCCACCATCCTGGCTGGTCCCTGCAGCCCCCGGGGAGGAAGCCAAGTGCCCCTGAGTCCCCTGCGGCAGGACCTTCCCACTCAGCAGAGCGCGGCTGGTTGGAGTCACCCCAGGCTCCCTGGTGGCTTGGAGCTGGGGTGCGGCTGAGGGGCTGGCGGTGGTGTGCCTGGGCGGGGAGGTGTCCTCCTCCATGGGGACGTCGCTGACCAGCGAGAGGTCGCAGCCGCGGGCGGTGTCCTCCTCCATGGAGACGTCGCTGGCCAGCGAGAGGTCACAGCCGCGGGCGGTGTCCTCCTCCATGGGGACGTCGGTGGCCAGTGAGAGGTCGCAGCCGCGGGGGGCGTCCTCCTCCATGGAGACGTCACTGGCCAGGCTGATGTTAAGTGCCGGGGTGACGTCCACATCCATGGGGGTGCTCCCGTCTGGGGGGCTGCCACTGCCCAGGGGTGTCCCGGAGGGGTTGGCTGAGCTGGCAGGGCTGCGCTGGCTGTGCCGCGCTGCTGGGACCGGGGCCACTGCTCTCCCCTGATGGTGGTAGGGCTGCAGTTGACCCTGGGGGGCACGTTGGTCTGCCCCAGCCAGGGGCTTCCCACTGCCCTGGGGCCCCCCCCGGGCAGTGTTGGATGTTACAGCAACGCCAGGGCTGCTTGCCAGTGGGGCTGGTGGAGGCAGGTTGGCTGAGCCTGTGAGAAAGAGCAAAGCCTGGAAGTCACATCCCGAGCTGGGGCCGTCAGGCGCTTGGAGGACTGAGGAGGAGGAGGAGGAGGAGGGCGAGGTGCAGGGGAGGAAGGGCTGTGAATGTCCCCACCGTGCACTGCGGGGCTTTCGGGGTCAGGCTCTGTCCTCACCTTTGGTGCCGGAGCTTTGGGGGGAGCGGAAGAGCTGCACGAGCCGGGTCAGGGCTGATCTCCAGCTCACAGAGCGGCGCCACAGAGCTGACAGGGCCATGGTCCGTCACGCTCGGTGGCCGGTCGCTTCTGTTGACTGGACACAGGTCTGGATGCTCCTCTTGGAGCGTCTCCAGGGATGGAATGTCGGGCCTCCCATTGTGTCATAGAGACAGCAGTAATGCTGGGGCTTCCCTGAGGTGCTGTTCAAGGCACGAACCCCACTCTGACACGAACAAGTGCCAGAGCAGAATTACCGTTTATTCAAACTGCCCAGGTTTAAATACCACGCCTGAACATGTCACGTGACCCTCTAACCAATGACAATCAAATATTGTCTGAGAACCCGGGAGACCACAACTCCCATGGTTCATTGCTACATTCTTCCTGCCACATCTCCCTCCTCTTTTTATTAACAAGTTGAGAAACACTATGTTTTTAACATTCTTATTAGAACCAATCTTATTTCAACTAATTATAAAAAACAGGGCCTATCGTCACAAGGCCTTTATTGAACTGTTGACAACTTTATTGGTTCGTGCAATATTCAAGCAATCTCAAATTACCCAGGGTTTGTAGGTGTGGATAACCTTTTATCTGAGGGTGACTTTGTGTAATGGCATCATCTTTATTTAAAAGGGAAATGCGTTGGGTTGTAGATGTTGTGTCTGAGGTGGTGTTGTCTGAAGTAGTGTTTAAGATGTCTTGCTATAAAGTGTACTTGCTTTCACACACACATACATGCTTCCACTCAACTTTCTCATTCATACTCCGGTGGCCACCGTTTCATTCTCTCCTTACACATGCACTCTTAAACCCTTTATTGTGTTTGACTCATGGAGTTTTGGTTCTGTATTGGTTACTGTTTATGTGTTTCTTTTGGTTCTGCCTTGGTTACTGTTTATATGTTTCTTTTGGTTCTGTTGTATCATTTACTGCTTCTTTGTGATTCTCCCTGTTTTAAGGAAATGTTAATGTAGATTTACACACATAGGGAACAGACCCATATCTCTTTTCCCCTTTTTTTTTTTTTTTTTTTTTCTCCCCACTGTGTGATGTGTTTACTATTGTTGGTCGTGTTTCTTCTAATCCAAATCCTTCACTTATTTCTTCTGGTGGTTGCTCCTGTTGTGGTGGAGGGCTAATATAAGGCCTGACACATCTAGAAGGGACCCATTGTAATTTGGTACCCTTGGATACACAGGCATATCCCCTTCCCCATGTTATGAGATCTACTGGTCCTGACCATTGCCCAGATATTAGATCTTTGATCATAACTGGTGGTTTGGAAGATGAAAGTATTTGAGTTTTCTGTTGGCGTTCATACCTGCTATGGTCTGTATCATCACAGTTTAAGAAATTTAGAACATATGACGCTTTCCGTAAGCGTTCCTGGGGGCTATATACCGACTCCCCTCTTTTTTGTCTTTGAAGCATTTCTTTTAGTGTACGGTGAGCTCTTTCTACAATCGCTTGTCCTGTGGGTGAATGCGGTATACCTATGGAATGGAGTATTCCCCAATCTGTGAGAAATGTTTTGATTTTTTCAGAACAATGAGCAGGGCCATTGTCGGTTTTTATGGTTTTTGGAATTCCTAGGATTGCGAAACAACTGAGCCAG
This sequence comes from Pseudopipra pipra, assembly GCF_036250125.1. Lineage (NCBI taxonomy): Eukaryota > Metazoa > Chordata > Aves > Passeriformes > Pipridae > Pseudopipra > Pseudopipra pipra. The sequence continues at coordinate 17,947,586 of NC_087580.1, read as the reverse complement.
TGTCTGATAACGTCTTTGGCTTTTTCTCCCGTGTGTGCTGTTGCATTAATGTATCTGGAATACATGTCTACTGTAACATGGACATATTTTAGTTTACCGAATTCAGCTATATGTGTAAGGTCTGTCTGCCAGATTTCATTGGCTGTTATGCCCCTGGGATTAACCCCTTCCTTAGCTGGCATGGGGGTAATTTGCTGGCAGTCAGAGCATGACATAATTATGTCTCTGGTCTGGTTTATTGTAATTTGGAATTGTCTCTTTAATGAACGTGCATTTTGGTGGAAGAACTGGTGTGAGACTTTAGCCTGTTCCAGAATTTTGGGAACTGTAGTTGCCATAGCAGTTGCATCAGCTTTTTGATTGCCCTCTGCTATGGGTCCTGGAAGTTCTGTGTGTGACCGAGTGTGCATTATGTAAAAATCAAATTTTCTGTGGTTGATAAGAAACCATATGGTACGAATTTCTGTAAATAAGTGAGGATTAGTGACATCTCGAAGGAAGGAGGCTTCGAGACGTGAGACCAACCCTGCTGCATAGTGAGAATCTGTGACAACATTCATAGGTTGATCATGGAACAATTCAAATGCCATGCGGATAGCTGCTAGTTCTAAAACCTGTACAGAACCTTGGTCCAAGGTTTGTACCTTATTGTCCCATTGTCCTGTGGCAGGGTTCTTCCATGTCACGATGGCTTTTTTCGATCGTCCAGATGCATCAGTGAAGACTGTGACTCCATTTACTGGTCGTAGTTTGCAGCGACGCGTGGCCATCAGGGGTAGATTTCCTATTTCCGCCCAGAGTTTATGTTTCGGGAAGTGAATGGAAATATTACCGTGGAAGTCCGCTAATGCAGTCTGAAACCCAGCGTCCTCTGCAAGAAGCCAGTCTAAGTTGTCTTTTGTGGCTGGAATGTAGATCGTCTCAGGATCCCTTCCATCCATCTCCTGCAGATGTCCTCTACCTTTCATAATGAGCTTAGCAAGCATGTCATTAACGGTCCAAACAGTCTTAGGTGGAGAGTGGGGAAGAAATAACCATTCTAGAATTCTCAAAGGGTCAGATTCTGCCTGATCCCATTGGAAAAGGACAGCAAAAGGTTGGAACTTGCTGGATATGATGGCGAGGCGAATGTGCAGGTCAGGGGGTTGTCGTCTGCTTTGCCTGTTTTCGACAGCTTGGGAGCATACTTCCAGAGCTTGTTTTGCTTCTGGGGTTAGGGATCGAATAGATGTGAGAGTTGGGTCGCCTTTAAGTAGCTCGAAGAGGGGGTGCAATTCCTCTGTTGTGATGCCCAAGACAGGCCTCAGCCAGTTAATGGCTCCTAAAAGCCCTTGCAAATCATTCAGGGTCATAGTGTCCGTTACTTTGAAAGTCACTGGTTGTGGCATGATTTCCTGTTGAGTGATCCTCCATCCGAGGTAGGTCCAAGGTTGGGTGCGTTGAATTTTTTCTGGGGCAAGCTGCAGACCTGCTTTTTGGATGGCGTCAGTTAAGGCAGTCAAGGTGGATTGTAGTTCAGTCCCGTGTTTTGCTGCTATCAGGATGTTTGATATTCCTGTCTTTGCCTCCCATTCTAATTGTTCAATTTGGGTATAGGTCAATTTATGCATGTTTGTGTTTTGAGTAGATCTAGAGGTGTGTATTGCTGTATGTTGCAACTTTGTGGAGCATCTTTGGGCTTGTGTTGTATGAAGGTTTTGTTTGTTTTGCTTTCTCAAGGCTCTTGCAGTGACTGTGTATAAAGAGTTATGTGTTTCTGCAGTTGAAATTGTAACTGGTTGTTTGTTTGCTACTTGTTTAAGTTTGGCTTTCCATGTTGTGTATGGCATCTTGTCTAACAGCATTTTAAAATAGTGAGAAGTAAATACTTGATTTGGGGCCCCTCTTATTATTATTCTTACCCTCTGTAACACAAAAGAACTTTTTATAATAGCAGATCATCTGTCAATTAGTAAAGTTGCCCTTCTGTGACTTAGAAAATTAAACATGGTAGTTGATAGCTGTATGTCTGCTGTGTTTTGCAATGCTACCTCTAGGTTGTTGGTTCTGTCAGGAGGTGGATGGTGTTGTCCCAGCTGAAATTCTCGCAGTACAAAACCAACCACTGTCATTGCCAGCAACGCCGTCAGTACACGTGCTGTCCACTTCAACGTTGGTAGCTTTGACTTTGCTGATGGTCTGGGCTTGGGTAGGCAGATGTTCTGTGTGCTTTCCCAGTCTACATCTTCTTCCTCGAGCTGAAGTAGTAGCCGTAGCCATGTTTGCTGTTCTTCCTCTTTTGCAGGATTCAAAACTGCTTGTCCTTTTTCTGGTTCTCTTGTCTCACTGAGTTCAGTTTGCCACAGCTCAGCTAAGCTTTTTAGGGAGTCAGTATCTCTTCTTCCTCCTCCATCAGGCCATCTTCGGCATAGAAGCTGTTCTGAGGCTGGTGAGGGCTGTGGGTTGGTTTCTGGGTAGGAGAGCCACAGTGATGCTTTAACTGTTGTGCATTTGTTGTGAGTTGGTTGAACTGGTGGTGACGGAAGAGGCACTTTCACTTCCGCCTCACGGCCGGAGTAAGCTTGCTGCGTCCATGTTGCTGCGTGGTTGTTCTGCAGCGGTCTCATGGCCGCTGCGCAGCCAAAGGGTGTTAGTGGAGCGCCCTGGCTAAAGGGAGCTAGCAGATTCTCTTCTGTGTCCTCTATAGACTCGCTGTCTATTTGTCCGTCACAGTCATCCTCCCCCCTTCCCGGCGAAATGCCTGAACCTGGGGGTGGCGGCTTCACTTCCGGCACACGGCAGGGGCAACATGGCGGTGCCTCCGGTGCCACTCTCCTTCTGCACATTGACTGTGCAACCACCGTGTAGCGGTCGCCCCGTAACGGTCCAGGGGTCGGCGCTGCTCTGTAATGGTCCTCGGCTCCAACAGCACTGCTTGCTGCTCTGTATGGCATGGTCTCAGCTGCAGCCATGGGCGCTGGCATAAAGCCAGCATCCCCCCCGGCTGCCATGCTCATGCTGCCAGCCCCCAAGCCATGCTCCTTCACACCACACGCTGCCACTGCACTGTTCCCCCCAAGGGCTCCCCCTCCCCCTCATCCCCCCTGACCAACGTGCATTCCCCCCCTGCCCCACTCGGTCGGTGGGGGGGCTGGGGTTGAAGGGGGGGGGGTTGAGGGGAAAGGAGTGAAGGGGGGGGAAGTCCACTCTCCCGGGTGCATTTGCCTTTCTGTAGTGCTTATTCAAGGCTATCATAATGTCTTTCCATGTAGGCAAATTCTTGAGGGCGTCTGTTTTTCCCTCACTGGCTTTTTCAATAATTTTGTTCCCTATTTTCCTCCAAGATGACACTTGACAAGGTCCAGTCAGAGGGAATGCAGGTTCAGGCAACGAAATCCAATATAACAAGTCCCATAACTTACTTTCTTCTATGGTTGTTCTTGTAAAAGTTGAGAGACAGCTTCTGCTGTTTGTTTGATTTTTGGAGTAATTCCCTCCTGACGGGTAAACCACCCTCCCATATTCGCCAATTTTTGGTTACCTCTGTGCGGAAGCTCTGTTGTCCTTTCTTCTGGTCCTTTTTTCTTCCTTTTTTGTTCCTTTTTGCAGAGGTAACCCAGCGCGCTGAATTCTTTCTTTTCTTCCTTTTGGTTTTGGCGATATGGACACCCCCGGACAGGTTCCCCAGAGCTTCTGCTCCTGGTTGCCGGTAACCTGCTGAAGACCCTGTTCGGGCTCCATTTGAGGTGCTGTTCAAGGCACGAACCCCACTCTGACACGAACAAGTGCCAGAGCAGAAATACCATTTATTCAAACTGCCCAGGTTTAAATACCACGCCTGAACATGTCACGTGACCCTCTAACCAAAGACAATCAAATATTGTCTGAGAACCCGGGAGACCACAACTCCCATGGTTCATTGCTACATTCTTCCTGCCACACTTCCCTTCTTCTGCCCCACCCCCAACAGCTTTGCCAGCTCTTCCTGGCCAGAGGAAGGCTTAACCAAAGAGCTCGAATCACATAACATCCTGCCTTGGAAGGGACCCACAAGGGTCGCCCAGTCCAACTCCTGGCCCTGTGCAGGACAGCACAGCCATCCCACCGTGTGCCTGAGAGCGTTGTCCAAACGCTCCTTGAGCTCTGGCAGCCTTGGGGCCGTGACCACTGCCCTGGGCAGCCCGTTCCAGTGCCCGACCACCCTCCGGGGAAAGCACCAGGGCAGTTGAAGTCTCCACGAGAAGCAGGGACTGTGACCTGGAGGCTGCTTCAAGCTGCCTGTAGAGGTCTCCTCCCCATCTTGCTCCTGCTCAGGAGGCCTGGAGCAAACCCCCACAGCAGTGTGCCCATTCCCAGCCTGCCCGCCCTTTGATCCTGACCCATCAACTCCTGAGTGGCTCGCCATCCCCCCCAAGACAGAGGTCGAGACCTTCCGAGTGTCACCTCCCCGAGATCTACGGATGTCGTCTCCCTGGGCTCCTGTGAGGCCCCGCATGTGGTTGCCAGCGCATTCTTCCCTCTCCCTTATGGGCCCTGTCCAATGCAGCCCCAGGGCAGCCCGGAGGAGCCCTGTCTGGGGCTGCGCTGGGGTGACCGGGGACACGGTGGGCTCACTGGGAGCAGCCTTCCAAAGCCCCAGAGCGGCAGGATGGTGCCCAGGCTCTGCTCAGGGCTGCTTTGGGCGAGGGGCCGTCTGCGCGAGTCCTGCACGGGACCCATGTGTCCTGGCTGCCACGCCAAAGGGCTGCTTCCCCAGGCGAAGGGGACAGGGGAGTGACCCTGCGTGAGAGCCTGCACCTCTGGCAGTGACTCAGGCCCGGGGTGCCCTTTGGGTGCCCTTGGTGCCCTTTGGGCCTTGCTGGATCTGCTTGCTGCCATTTGCTGGGGCCACCCTGCACTCCCTCCCCATTCCAGGCAGACACAGGCAGGTGTTGGAATAAAATCTTTTCTTCCGTAACCAGAAGAAAACTGTTAACTATATCTACGGAACGGCGGAGGGGGTCAGACAGAAATGCACACAAATCAACAGGATTGGCAAAAATGTCCGCTTTATTAGAGGACAGACAGCTCATATGCTGCCTGCGACACACAGACATGTGGTTCTTCCCCAGGTTACATTGGATACATAAGGCAAACATACTGTCGTGTACAGTACTAATTGGATATCAGCAGGTGTCCATAAGCCTTGTTTTCCTGCCAGAACAACTCCTCCTTCACCTTGGCACAAGGCCTGCGCCATAGAAGTGGCGCAGTATTTTTTACTCTCTGCACCCAGTCATGCCAAGGGGAAGGTCTCAGAAATGCAACTGAAATTGTTCACACAATTTCTGTCCACCGACATCTACGTCTACATCTATCTCTACATCTTCCCTACATCTCTATCTACATCTTCCCCACATAAACACCCTCCCTCCCTCCCGCTGGGATAGATCCCCAAACGATCTATCCCTCCAACTGGCATAGATCCCCAAACGATCTATGCCTCAACCTGGGATAGGTCCCCAAACGACCTATCCCTCAAACAGGGATAGGTCCCCAAACGACCTATCCCTTTAATAGGCCTAAGCCAATCTTCCTGCCCCAGCCCCGGCTGCGGGAGCCTTGATCTTCATGGCAGGCCCTGGCTCAGAGCCCCCCTTCCTCTTCGCCCCGCGCCTTTCCAGCTTGGTGTCTCCGCGGTCCGTGGGCGCGGGGACGCTGCTGCCACCATCCTGGCTGGTCCCTGCAGCCCCCGGGGAGGAAGCCAAGTGCCCCTGAGTCCCCTGCGGCAGGACCTTCCCACTCAGCAGAGCGCGGCTGGTTGGAGTCACCCCAGGCTCCCTGGTGGCTTGGAGCTGGGGTGCGGCTGAGTGGCTGGCGGTGGTGTGCCTGGGCGGGGAGGTGTCCTCCTCCATGGCGACATCGCTGGCCAGCGAGAGGTCGCAGCCGCGGGCGGTGTCCTCCTCCATGGGGACGTCGGTGGCCAGTGAGAGGTCGCAGCCGCGGGGGGCGTCCTCCTCCATGGAGACGTCACTGGCCAGGCTGATGTTAAGTGCCGGGGTGACGTCCACATCCATGGGGGTGCTCCCGTCTGGGGGGCTGCCACTGCCCAGGGGTGTCCCGGAGGGGTTGGCTGAGCTGGCAGGGCTGCGCTGGCTGTGCCGCGCTGCTGGGACCGGGGCCACTGCTCTCCCCTGATGGTGGTAGGGCTGCAGTTGACCCTGGGGGGCACGTTGGTCTGCCCCAGCCAGGGGCTTCCCACTGCCCTGGGGCCCCCCCCGGGCAGTGTTGGATGTTACAGCAACGCCAGGGCTGCTTGCCAGTGGGGCTGGTGGAGGCAGGTTGGCTGAGCCTGTGAGAAAGAGTAAAGCCTGGAAGTCACATCCCGAGCTGGGGCCGTCAGGTGCTTGGAGGACTGAGGAGGAGGAGGAGGAGGAGGGCGAGGTGCAGGGGAGGAAGGGCTGTGAATGTCCCCACCGTGCACTGCGGGGCTTTCGGGGTCAGGCTCTGTCCTCACCTTTGGTGCCGGAGCTTTGGGGGGAGCGGAAGAGCTGCACGAGCCGGGTCAGGGCTGATCTCCAGCTCACAGAGCGGCGCCACAGAGCTGACAGGGCCATGGTCCGTCACGCCCGGTGGCCGGTCGCTTCTGTTGACTGGACACAGGTCTGGATGCTCCTCTTGGAGCGTCTCCAGGGATGGAATGTCGGGCCTCCCATTGTGTCATAGAGACAGCAGTAATGCTGGGGCTTCCCTGAGGTGCTGTTCAAGGCACGAACCCCACTCTGACACGAACAAGTGCCAGAGCAGAATTACCGTTTATTCAAACTGCCCAGGTTTAAATACCACGCCTGAACATGTCACGTGACCCTCTAACCAATGACAATCAAATATTGTCTGAGAACCCGGGAGACCACAACTCCCATGGTTCATTGCTACATTCTTCCTGCCACATCTCCCTCCTCTTTTTATTAACAAGTTGAGAAACACTATGTTTTTAACATTCTTATTAGAACCAATCTTATTTCAACTAATTATAAAAAACAGGGCCTATCGTCACAAGGCCTTTATTGAACTGTTGACAACTTTATTGGTTCGTGCAATATTCAAGCAATCTCAAATTACCCAGGGTTTGTAGGTGTGGATAACCTTTTATCTGAGGGTGACTTTGTGTAATGGCATCATCTTTATTTAAAAGGGAAATGTGTTGGGTTGTAGATGTTGTGTCTGAGGTGGTGTTGTCTGAAGTAGTGTTTAAGATGTCTTGCTATAAAGTGTACTTGCTTTCACACACACATACATGCGTCCACTCAACTTTCTCATTCATACTCTGGTGGCCACCGTTTCATTCTCTCCTTACACATGCACTCTTAAACCCTTTATTGTGTTTGACTCATGGAGTTTTGGTTCTGTATTGGTTACTGTTTATGTGTTTCTTTTGGTTCTGCATTGGTTACTGTTTATATGTTTCTTTTGGTTCTGTTGTATCATTTACTGCTTCTTTGTGATTATCCCTGTTTTAAGGAAATGTTAATGTAGATTTACACACATAGGGAACAGACCCATATCTCTTTTCCCCCTTTTTTTTTTTTTTTTTCTCCCCACTGTGTGATGTGTTTACTATTGTTGGTCGTGTTTCTTCTAATCCAAATCCTTCACTTATTTCTTCTGGTGGTTGTTCCTGTTGTGGTGGAGGACTAATATAAGGCCTGACACATCTAGAAGGGACCCATTGTAATTTGGTACCCTTGGATACACAGGCATATCCCCTTCCCCATGTTATGAGATCTACTGGTCCTGACCATTGCCCAGATATTAGATCTTTGATCATAACTGGTGGTTTGGAAGATGAAAGTATTTGAGTTTTCTGTTGGCGTTCATACCTGCTATGGTCTGTATCATCACAGTTTAAGAAATTTAGAACATATGACGCTTTCCGTAAGCGTTCCTGGGGGCTATATACCGACTCCCCTCTTTTTTGTCTTTGAAGCATTTCTTTTAGTGTACGGTGAGCTCTTTCTACAATCGCTTGTCCTGTGGGTGAATGCGGTATACCTATGGAATGGAGTATTCCCCAATCTGTGAGAAATGTTTTGATTTTTTCAGAACAATGAGCAGGGCCATTGTCGGTTTTTATGGTTTTTGGAATTCCTAGGATTGCGAAACAACTGAGCCAGTGTCTGATAACGTCTTTGGCTTTTTCTCCCGTGTGTGCTGTTGCATTAATGTATCTGGAATACATGTCTACTGTAACATGGACATATTTTAGTTTACCGAATTCAGCTATATGTGTAAGGTCTGTCTGCCAGATTTCATTGGCTGTTATGCCCCTGGGATTAACCCCTTCCTTAGCTGGCATGGGGGTAATTCGCTGGCAGTCAGAGCATGACATAATTATGTCTCTGGTCTGGTTTATTGTAATTTGGAATTGTCTCTTTAATGAACGTGCATTTTGGTGGAAGAACTGGTGTGAGACTTTAGCCTGTTCCAGAATTTTGGGAACTGTAGTTGCCATAGCAGTTGCATCAGCTTTTTGATTGCCCTCTGCTATGGGTCCTGGAAGTTCTGTGTGTGACCGAGTGTGCATTATGTAAAAATCAAATTTTCTGTGGTTGATAAGAAACCATATGGTACGAATTTCTGTAAATAAGTGAGGATTAGTGACATCTCGAAGGAAGGAGGCTTCGAGACGTGAGACCAACCCTGCTGCATAGTGAGAATCTGTGACAACATTCATAGGTTGATCATGGAACAATTCAAATGCCATGCGGATAGCTGCTAGTTCTAAAACCTGTACAGAACCTTGGTCCAAGGTTTGTACCTTATTGTCCCATTGTCCTGTGGCAGGGTTCTTCCATGTCACGATGGCTTTTTTCGATCGTCCAGATGCATCAGTGAAGACTGTGACTCCATTTACTGGTCGTAGTTTGCAGCGACGCGTGGCCATCAGGGGTAGATTTCCTATTTCCGCCCAGAGTTTATGTTTCGGGAAGTGAATGGAAATATTACCGTGGAAGTCCGCTAATGCAGTCTGAAACCCAGCGTCCTCTGCAAGAAGCCAGTCTAAGTTGTCTTTTGTGGCTGGAATGTAGATCGTCTCAGGATCCCTTCCATCCATCTCCTGCAGATGTCCTCTACCTTTCATAATGAGCTTAGCAAGCATGTCATTAACGGTCCAAACAGTCTTAGGTGGAGAGTGGGGAAGAAATAACCATTCTAGAATTCTCAAAGGGTCAGATTCTGCCTGATCCCATTGGAAAAGGACAGCAAAAGGTTGGAACTTGCTGGATATGATGGCGAGGCGAATGTGCAGGTCAGGGGGTTGTCGTCTGCTTTGCCTGTTTTCGACAGCTTGGGAGCATACTTCCAGAGCTTGTTTTGCTTCTGGGGTTAGGGATCGAATAGATGTGAGAGTTGGGTCGCCTTTAAGTAGCTCGAAGAGGGGGTGCAATTCCTCTGTTGTGATGCCCAAGACAGGCCTCAGCCAGTTAATGGCTCCTAAAAGCCCTTGCAAATCATTCAGGGTCATAGTGTCCGTTACTTTGAAAGTCACTGGTTGTGGCATGATTTCCTGTTGAGTGATCCTCCATCCGAGGTAGGTCCAAGGTTGGGTGCGTTGAATTTTTTCTGGGGCAAGCTGCAGACCTGCTTTTTGGATGGCGTCAGTTAAGGCAGTCAAGGTGGATTGTAGTTCAGTCCCGTGTTTTGCTGCTATCAGGATGTTTGATATTCCTGTCTTTGCCTCCCATTCTAATTGTTCAATTTGGGTATAGGTCAATTTATGCATGTTTGTGTTTTGAGTAGATCTAGAGGTGTGTATTGCTGTATGTTGCAACTTTGTGGAGCATCTTTGGGCTTGTGTTGTATGAAGGTTTTGTTTGTTTTGCTTTCTCAAGGCTCTTGCAGTGACTGTGTATAAAGAGTTATGTGTTTCTGCAGTTGAAATTGTAACTGGTTGTTTGTTTGCTACTTGTTTAAGTTTGGCTTTCCATGTTGTGTATGGCATATTGTCTAACAGCATTTTAAAATAGTGAGAAGTAAATACTTGATTTGGGGCCCCTCTTATTATTATTCTTACCCTCTGTAACACAAAAGAACTTTTTATAATAGCAGATCATCTGTCAATTAGTAAAGTTGCCCTTCTGTGACTTAGAAAATTAAACATGGTAGTTGATAGCTGTATGTCTGCTGTGTTTTGCAATGCTACCTCTAGGTTGTTGGTTCTGTCAGGAGGTGGATGGTGTTGTCCCAGCTGAAATTCTTGCAGTACAAAACCAACCACTGTCATTGCCAGCAACGCAGTCAGTACACGTGCTGTCCACTTCAACGTTGGTAGCTTTGACTTTGCTGATGGTCTGGGCTTGGGTAGGCAGATGTTCTGTGTGCTTTCCCAGTCTACATCTTCTTCCTCGAGCTGAAGTAGTAGCTGTAGTAATGTTTGCTGTTCTTCCTCTTTTGCAGGATTCAAAACTGCTTGTCCTTTTTCTGGTTCTCTTGTCTCACTGAATTCAGTTTGCCACAGCTCAGCTAAGCTTTCTAGGGAGTCAATATCTCTTCTTCCTCCTCCATCAGGCCATCTTCGGCATAGAAGCTGTTCTGAGGCTGGTGAGGGCTGTGGGTTGGTTTCTGGGTAGGAGAGCCACAGTGATGCTTTAACTGTTGTGCATTTGTTGTGAGTTGGTTGAACTGGTGGTGACGGAAGAGGCACTTTCACTTCCGCCTCACGGCCGGAGTAAGCTTGCTGCGTCCATGTTGCTGCGTGGTTGTTCTGCAGCGGTCTCATGGCCGCTGCGCAGCCAAAGGGTGTTAGTGGAGCGCCCTGGCTAAAGGGAGCTAGCAGATTCTCTTCTGTGTCCTCTATAGACTCGCTGTCTATTTGTCCGTCACAGTCATCCTCCCCCCTTCCCGGCGAAATGCCTGAACCTGGGGGTGGCGGCTTCACTTCCGGCACACGGCAGGGGCAACATGGCGGTGCCTCCGGTGCCACTCTCCTTCTGCACATTGACTGTGCAACCACCGTGTAGCGGTCGCCCCGTAACGGTCCAGGGGTCGGCGCTGCTCTGTAATGGTCCTCGGCTCCAGCAGCACTGCTTGCTGCTCTGTATGGCATGGTCTCAGCTGCAGCCATGGGCGCTGGCATAAAGCCAGCATCCCCCCCGGCTGCCATGCTCATGCTGCCAGCCCCCAAGCCATGCTCCTTCACACCACACGCTGCCACTGCACTGTTCCCCCCAAGGGCTCCCCCTCCCCCCCATCCCCCCTGACCAACGTGCATTCCCCCCCTGCCCCACTCGGTCGGTGGGGGGGCTGGGGTTGAAGGGGGGGGGGTTGAGGGGAAAGGAGTGAAGGGGGGGGAAGTCCACTCTCCCGGGTGCATTTGCCTTTCTGTAGTGCTTATTCAAGGCTATCATAATGTCTTTCCATGTAGCCAAATTCTTGAGGGCGTCTGTTTTTCCCTCACTGGCTTTTTCAATAATTTTGTTCCCTATTTTCCTCCAAGATGACACTTGACAAGGTCCAGTCAGAGGGAATGCAGGTTCAGGCAACGAAATCCAATATAACAAGTCCCATAACTTACTTTCTTCTATGGTTGTTCTTGTAAAAGTTGAGAGACAGCTTCTGCTGTTTGTTTGATTTTTGGAGTAATTCCCTCCTGACGGGTAAACCACCCTCCCATATTCGCCAATTTTTGGTTACCTCTGTGCGGAAGCTCTGTTGTCCTTTCTTCTGGTCCTTTTTTCTTCCTTTTTTGTTCCTTTTTGCAGAGGTAACCCAGCGCGCTGAATTCTTTCTTTTCTTCCTTTTGGTTTTGGCGATATGGACACCCCCGGACAGGTTCCCCAGAGCTTCTGCTCCTGGTTGCCGGTAACCTGCTGAAGACCCTGTTCGGGCGCCATTTGAGGTGCTGTTCAAGGCACGAACCCCACTCTGACACGAACAAGTGCCAGAGCAGAAATACCATTTATTCAAACTGCCCAGGTTTAAATACCACGCCTGAACATGTCACGTGACCCTCTAACCAATGACAATCAAATATTGTCTGAGAACCCGGGAGACCACAACTCCCATGGTTCATTGCTACATTCTTCCTGCCACACTTCCCTTCTTCTGCCCCACCCCCAACAGCTTTGCCAGCTCTTCCTGGCCAGAGGAAGGCTTAACCAAAGAGCTCGAATCACATAACATCCTGCCTTGGAAGGGACCCACAAGGGTCGCCCAGTCCAACTCCTGGCCCTGTGCAGGACAGCACAGCCATCCCACCGTGTGCCTGAGAGCGTTGTCCAAACGCTCCTTGAGCTCTGGCAGCCTTGGGGCCGTGACCACTGCCCTGGGCAGCCCGTTCCAGTGCCCGACCACCCTCCGGGGAAAGCACCAGGGCAGTTGAAGTCTCCACGAGAAGCAGGGACTGTGACCTGGAGGCTGCTTCAAGCTGCCTGTAGAGGTCTCCTCCCCATCTTGCTCCTGCTCAGGAGGCCTGGAGCAAACCCCCACAGCAGTGTGCCCATTCCCAGCCTGCCCGCCCTTTGATCCTGACCCATCAACTCCTGAGTGGCTCGCCATCCCCCCCAAGACAGAGGTCGAGACCTTCCGAGTGTCACCTCCCCGAGATCTACGGATGTCGTCTCCCTGGGCTCCTGTGAGGCCCCGCATGTGGTTGCCAGCGCATTCTTCCCTCTCCCTTATGGGCCCTGTCCAATGCAGCCCCAGGGCAGCCCGGAGGAGCCCTGTCTGGGGCTGCGCTGGGGTGACCGGGGACACGGTGGGCTCACTGGGAGCAGCCTTCCAAAGCCCCAGAGCGGCAGGATGGTGCCCAGGCTCTGCTCAGGGCTGCTTTGGGCGTGGGGCCGTCTGCGCGAGTCCTGCACGGGACCCATGTGTCCTGGCTGCCACGCCAAAGGGCTGCTTCCCCAGGCGAAGGGGACAGGGGAGCGACCCTGCGTGAGAGCCTGCACCTCTGGCAGTGACTCAGGCCCGGGGTGCCCTTTGGGTGCCCTTGGTGCCCTTTGGGCCTTGCTGGATCTGCTTGCTGCCATTTGCTGGGGCCACCCTGCACTCCCTCCCCATTCCAGGCAGACACAGGCAGGTGTTGGAATAAAATCTTTTCTTCCGTAACCAGAAGAAAACTGTTAACTATATCTATGGAACGGCAGAGGGGGTCAGACAGAAATGCACACAAATCAACAGGATTGGCAAAAATGTCCGCTTTATTAGAGGACAGACAGCTCATATGCTGCCTGCGACACACAGACATGTGGTTCTTCCCCAGGTTACATTGGATACATAAGGCAAACATACTGTGGTGTACAGTACTAATTGGATATCAGCAGGTGTCCATAAGCCTTGTTTTCCTGCCAGAACAACTCCTCCTTCACCTTGGCACAAGGCCTGCGCCATAGAAGTGGCGCAGTATTTTTTACTCTCTGCACCCAGTCATGCCAAGGGGAAGGTCTCAGAAATGCAACTGAAATTGTTCACACAATTTCTGTCCACCGACATCTACGTCTACATCTATCTCTACATCTTCCCTACATCTCTATCTACATCTTCCCCACATAAACACCCTCCCTCCCTCCCGCTGGGATAGATCCCCAAACGATCTATCCCTCCAACTGGCATAGATCCCCAAACGATCTATGCCTCAACCTGGGATAGGTCCCCAAACGACCTATCCCTCAAACAGGGATAGGTCCCCAAACGACCTATCCCTTTAACAGGCCTAAGCCAATCTTCCTGCCCCAGCCCCGGCTGCGGGAGCCTTGATCTTGATGGCAGGCCCTGGCTCAGAGCCCCCCTTCCTCTTCGCCCCGCGCCTTTCCAGCTTGGTGTCTCCGCGGTCCGTGGGCGCGGGGACGCTGCTGCCACCATCCTGGCTGGTCCCTGCAGCCCCCGGGGAGGAAGCCAAGTGCCCCTGAGTCCCCTGCGGCAGGACCTTCCCACTCAGCAGAGCGCGGCTGGTTGGAGTCACCCCAGGCTCCCTGGTGGCTTGGAGCTGGGGTGCGGCTGAGTGGCTGGCGGTGGTGTGCCTGGGCGGGGAGGTGTCCTCCTCCATGGCGACATCGCTGGCCAGCGAGAGGTCGCAGCCTCGGGGGGCGTCCTCCTCCATGGAGACGTCGCTGACCAGCGAGAGGTCGCAGCCGCGGGCGGTGTCCTCCTCCATGGGGACGTCGGTGGCCAGGGAGAGGTCGCAGCCGCGGGGGACGTCCTCCTCCATGGAGACGTCACTGGCCAGGCTGATGTTAAGTGCCGGGGTGACGTCCACATCCATGGGGGTGCTCCCGTCTGGGGGGTTGCCACTGCCCAGGGGTGTCCCGGAGGGGTTGGCTGAGCTGGCAGGGCTGCGCTGGCTGTGCCGCGCTGCTGGGACCGGGGCCACTGCTCTCCCCTGATGGTGGTAGGGCTGCAGTTGACCCTGGGGGGCACGTTGGTCTGCCCCAGCCAGGGGCTTCCCACTGCCCTGGGGCCCCCCCCGGGCAGTGTTGGATGTTACAGCAACGCCAGGGCTGCTTGCCAGTGGGGCTGGTGGAGGCAGGTTGGCTGAGCCTGTGAGAAAGAGTAAAGCCTGGAAGTCACATCCCGAGCTGGGGCCGTCAGGCGCTTGGAGGACTGAGGAGGAGGAGGAGGAGGAGGGCGAGGTGCAGGGGAGGAAGGGCTGTGAATGTCCCCACCGTGCACTGCGGGGCTTTCGGGGTCAGGCTCTGTCCTCACCTTTGGTGCCGGAGCTTTGGGGGGAGCGGAAGAGCTGCACGAGCCGGGTCAGGGCTGATCTCCAGCTCACAGAGCGGCGCCACAGAGCTGACAGGGCCATGGTCCGTCACGCTCGGTGGCCGGTCGCTTCTGTTGACTGGACACAGGTCTGGATGCTCCTCTTGGAGCGTCTCCAGGGATGGAATGTCGGGCCTCCCATTGTGTCATAGAGACAGCAGTAATGCTGGGGCTTCCCTGAGGTGCTGTTCAAGGCACGAACCCCACTCTGACACGAACAAGTGCCAGAGCAGAATTACCGTTTATTCAAACTGCCCAGGTTTAAATACCACGCCTGAACATGTCACGTGACCCTCTAACCAATGACAATCAAATATTGTCTGAGAACCCGGGAGACCACAACTCCCATGGTTCATTGCTACATTCTTCCTGCCACATCTCCCTCCTCTTTTTATTAACAAGTTGAGAAACACTATGTTTTTAACATTCTTATTAGAACCAATCTTATTTCAACTAATTATAAAAAACAGGGCCTATCGTCACAAGGCCTTTATTGAACTGTTGACAACTTTATTGGTTCGTGCAATATTCAAGCAATCTCAAATTACCCAGGGTTTGTAGGTGTGGATAACCTTTTATCTGAGGGTGACTTTGTGTAATGGCATCATCTTTATTTAAAAGGGAAATGCGTTGGGTTGTAGATGTTGTGTCTGAGGTGGTGTTGTCTGAAGTAGTGTTTAAGATGTCTTGCTATAAAGTGTACTTGCTTTCACACACACATACATGCGTCCACTCAACTTTCTCATTCATACTCTGGTGGCCACCGTTTCATTCTCTCCTTACACATGCACTCTTAAACCCTTTATTGTGTTTGACTCATGGAGTTTTGGTTCTGTATTGGTTACTGTTTATGTGTTTCTTTTGGTTCTGCATTGGTTACTGTTTATATGTTTCTTTTGGTTCTGTTGTATCATTTACTGCTTCTTTGTGATTATCCCTGTTTTAAGGAAATGTTAATGTAGATTTACACACATAGGGAACAGACCCATATCTCTTTTCCCCCTTTTTTTTTTTTTTTTTCTCCCCACTGTGTGATGTGTTTACTATTGTTGGTCGTGTTTCTTCTAATCCAAATCCTTCACTTATTTCTTCTGGTGGTTGTTCCTGTTGTGGTGGAGGACTAATATAAGGCCTGACACATCTAGAAGGGACCCATTGTAATTTGGTACCCTTGGATACACAGGCATATCCCCTTCCCCATGTTATGAGATCTACTGGTCCTGACCATTGCCCAGATATTAGATCTTTGATCATAACTGGTGGTTTGGAAGATGAAAGTATTTGAGTTTTCTGTTGGCGTTCATACCTGCTATGGTCTGTATCATCACAGTTTAAGAAATTTAGAACATATGACGCTTTCCGTAAGCGTTCCTGGGGGCTATGTACCGACTCCCCTCTTTTTTGTCTTTGAAGCATTTCTTTTAGTGTACGGTGAGCTCTTTCTACAATCGCTTGTCCTGTGGGTGAATGCGGTATACCTATGGAATGGAGTATTCCCCAATCTGTGAGAAATGTTTTGATTTTTTCAGAACAATGAGCAGGGCCATTGTCGGTTTTTATGGTTTTTGGAATTCCTAGGATTGCGAAACAACTGAGCCAGTGTCTGATAACGTCTTTGGCTTTTTCTCCCGTGTGTGCTGTTGCATTAATGTATCTGGAATACATGTCTACTGTAACATGGACATATTTTAGTTTACCGAATTCAGCTATATGTGTAAGGTCTGTCTGCCAGATTTCATTGGCTGTTATGCCCCTGGGATTAACCCCTTCCTTAGCTGGCATGGGGGTAATTCGCTGGCAGTCAGAGCATGACATAATTATGTCTCTGGTCTGGTTTATTGTAATTTGGAATTGTCTCTTTAATGAACGTGCATTTTGGTGGAAGAACTGGTGTGAGACTTTAGCCTGTTCCAGAATTTTGGGAACTGTAGTTGCCATAGCAGTTGCATCAGCTTTTTGATTGCCCTCTGCTATGGGTCCTGGAAGTTCTGTGTGTGACCGAGTGTGCATTATGTAAAAATCAAATTTTCTGTGGTTGATAAGAAACCATATGGTACGAATTTCTGTAAATAAGTGAGGATTAGTGACATCTCGAAGGAAGGAGGCTTCGAGACGTGAGACCAACCCTGCTGCATAGTGAGAATCTGTGACAACATTCATAGGTTGATCATGGAACAATTCAAATGCCATGCGGATAGCTGCTAGTTCTAAAACCTGTACAGAACCTTGGTCCAAGGTTTGTACCTTATTATCCCATTGTCCTGTGGCAGGGTTCTTCCATGTCACGATGGCTTTTTTCGATCGTCCAGATGCATCAGTGAAGACTGTGACTCCATTTACTGGTCGTAGTTTGCAGCGACGCGTGGCCATCAGGGGTAGATTTCCTATTTCCGCCCAGAGTTTATGTTTCGGGAAGTGAATGGAAATATTACCGTGGAAGTCCGCTAATGCAGTCTGAAACCCAGCGTCCTCTGCAAGAAGCCAGTCTAAGTTGTCTTTTGTGGCTGGAATGTAGATCGTCTCAGGATCCCTTCCATCCATCTCCTGCAGATGTCCTCTACCTTTCATAATGAGCTTAGCAAGCATGTCATTAACGGTCCAAACAGTCTTAGGTGGAGAGTGGGGAAGAAATAACCATTCTAGAATTCTCAAAGGGTCAGATTCTGCCTGATCCCATTGGAAAAGGACAGCAAAAGGTTGGAACTTGCTGGATATGATGGCGAGGCGAATGTGCAGGTCAGGGGGTTGTCGTCTGCTTTGCCTGTTTTCGACAGCTTGGGAGCATACTTCCAGAGCTTGTTTTGCTTCTGGGTGTTGCCGGTGTATTTTGGTGCTGAAAAAAATCTCCGGAGCAGTTAATTAGGGGTGAGATAAGAAAGGGTTTATTTGCCAAGGCAGTAGATGGTATACGACGCGCGCGCCGGCCGTGCCCGAAAGGTTACCTTTTATAACATTATCCATCCAATCCCAGATGTGTCCACCCTTTGGCCCTTCCTCTGGACCGCCCCTGGCCTTCCCCCTGAGAATTGGGTCTGGGGTCTTTTTGGGACCACTTACTTCATCATCTTCAACTTCATCAGAGCACAAAGGGCACATATTTACCTAATTCTTGACCTATTCTGTGGTTTAGGCCCAGATATGCTGTTCTGTCAACTGTCTAGGCCTTGCCTTGACAAAAGACTAAACAATTCTGCTGTATTCAGAAGCAGGATTGATATGGGGAGCACAGAATGGGGTAAGAGGGTTAGGGAATGTATAAACAAGGGTACTGGAGAAAGGGAAAGGGACAAGGGACAAAGAAGGAAGGGGTTTCTGCTTTTAAACCTACTTATAAAACTCATAAGTCTTACAAATATTAGAAAAATGAAAACCATTAGGGGCTTAAGGCATCAGTTCCCCCCTTAGAGACTGGACAAAACCCAAAGGTCTTTGTCCAATCTCTACTACTTACACCTACAGCAACTATATAATAAGCTATCCAGTTTTTACACTAGTATTCAGATTTAGCCTGGTAACCATGAAGTAAGTTTGTGAAAATAGACTTAATGAAACATCTTAAGAATTACCAATATGCAATTTAAACTTGTTGCTGAATTTCAGCCAAATCCGTAGTGCAAATTCAGCACTCACTTATAAAGAATGTTTGGTGCATTTTGCTAAAGCCAAATGTAAATTTAGGCTTTAAACTTAATTCATAGTTCCTGGCCATACTAAGCAATACAAACAAGAAAAGCAAATTTAAACACTATTTTAACAGTTCTTGTAACAGTCCTTGCTGTTCTACTCGTCTCAGGAACAGAGGTTTCTCTTCTTCTTGGATGAAATTCAGGGTCCTTGATGATAACTGTCCACGTTGGAGATGGTCTGCTGGACTTAAAAACAGTTCTTTCCATTTGGCTTGCAGGAGTTTCAGTCTTTAGTGTAACATAAACTTAGTCCTTGGGCTGGAACAGATGAGCAGGAGTGTCTAGCTTCACAGGCTTAGGTGACATGATGTATTTTTGCAGTTCCTGCAAAGCAGATCTTAAAACATTAAACAATTCTACAGATAAACCTCTTTATGCAACTAGGGAGTCCATGAAGTGTGACTCTCTGATGACAATTTCACAGGAATTTTGGATCTTGGAATTCCTGCATTTCAATCTTCTGAGAGAGGAGCTTGTGCTTTTATCAAATAAAGCGATTAACTGCCAGTCACAGATATAATAGGCCAGTCAAGAGCTTACCTGAAGCAGACTGCGTCTGGATGCAGACAGCACCCTGGCAGTGCCAGTAGCCCACCGCAGAGAGCTTATACTCTCTGGACAAATTCTAGGCCTTACCGGGGGCAGGTTGTCCTGTTCCAACCTGTCCCAGACTGCAGTCAATCATCTTTACCTCATGGAGTAGTCTTACAGGGACTCCTTGCCTCCATGGATAAAAGCTGCCTCACCTGTTAAAATAGGTACATTTATAGATATGGGAATATCAACCAAGCAATAAAGTTAAGAAAGCATTTTTAGTACACTATTTAAGTAACTTAAACCTATTATTCCAACAACGATGTTACCGGATTGTCTCAAGGATTGTAAGCAATGGTGCAAGCCAGATTTTGGGTCTTATTGGAGGGTTCACAAAACCAGTGCTGTAATTCCTTGTTAGCAATCAGAAGCAGGATTCTCATGATGCAGCGTTGAACCTGCTAGAGTAGTACCGCTGCTTTACAGAAGCTGTGATGGCATCCAGGTAAAGGGTCACTTTGTGCTTTCTTGGCTCCGCTGCTTTTCACTACAGCATTGATGCCACTTTCTTATCCGTCCTCTGTTTCAGTGTAGGACTTTCTTTGCAAATTCAGGTTCACACACATTCCTAGATGACACTAGATAAAAAGCATCTTAAAAAGATAAACAGATTCCACAATCACATGCAAATTTTACGGACCCTTCATCAAACTGCTTTTAGGAGAAATTCTTCCACAAGCTGCAGAGAGACATAGATGTTTACAAATTTTTGTTGGAACAAGATAAGTGCAAGTACAAACATTGTAGGCTTCGAAGCAATTCATGTAACAAAAGCAAAAGCAATATAAGCCTTCAATTCTTAGCAATTAAGCTAACAAAAAGCGAAGCTTAAAACAATATAAAATAGTAAGTGACAAAGAAACACAATAATTACAGTATATGTATACGTTTCTGTACCACCTTTTAGTGCAAACTGATTTCAATTGTGTCAGAAGGCTTTTACCTACTCACTCTTGGTCTGGTGTATTGCGTTTGCAGTTGAGACATGTGTCTACTCTTGCATAAAAGTTGTTCTCATGGCATCTCAGTTTGAATTTTAGTGGTACAGCTTCCAGGGTTGTTTGCTGGAACAAACTGTCTGTGAACATTTAACTTCTGACACATTGTTAGTTTACATTTAAAATAGATCAGTATTCCCCTTTTCTGAGTTAGGGTAGGAAATATTCTTTCACAGGTTATGAGCCTGCGGCAGTTTTAAAAGATAGAAGATGCAAGGGTTAGTAAATAGTTTCTTTTCCCTTAGATAGTTCTCACAGTTTTCAAAGCATCACCTTATTACCTTATGACATATATTGCACCAGCGGATTTTAGTTTTTGTGTTCGCCGGGAATTTATACTGCTTTTGTCTTCCCTTCCCCCCTTTCGGTCTGATGGGGGGAGCGGAGGGTCCTGTGTTAGACTGGACTGGGACTCTAGCTACTGACACCGCTCTCTTGCTCACAGCCGCTAAGGTGTTATGAATTGCTCCACTCGTGTTGGCCACAGCCAGGAAATAATTTGCCTTTGCCCCTGCTACGGCCCCCGCTCTGTCTGCGGAGGTGGCAGCAGCTCCTGTAGCAAATCTAGATTTTAATTGTCCCACAGTTGGACTCACTCTTTGTGTGTTGGTGGTTAACGCTGCCCCGGCACTCGCAGAGCGGTGCCAGTGCCTGCGACGGTCATGTGATTTTCTCCTTCCTTTCCTACACATTGGGGTAGGTTGGGCACTGGCTGCTCTGGCTCTCGGCCTTGCTCCGCTTGTTATGGGAGCAGGCATCTTTATTGTTATGACAACTGTAAAGTCGTCGGGTGGCTTTAAAATCTCCACGACACTCGCATCCACTGCAGCTGCCTGCGTGGGATTAGATGTTACAGGGGAAGGAACTATTCCCCCCATGCCAGCTCGTACGGATAGGGGAGGCTCTATACTCTCATCTATTCTGTTTGTTCTAGCCTTTCTCGCAGCTCCCGGTGTCATTGCTACTTCCCGACCTCTGGTCACGCCTGCCACACCTGGGGCGGTTCCCGAAGCAGCAAGGGCAGAGCTGGGTCCCGCCACCCCTGCAAAGTCAGTGGCCCCATCTCTCTCTCGCGCTGCTACGCTCAACGGTCTCATAGCCTTCCTGGTACTCGCATTTGCTGTCTCTGCCTGGACCATACCAATAGGAGCCAAAACCTCTTCATTGGTCGGAGCAACAACTGGGACTAGCTTTTCTTGTCTTCGCTTTATTGTGCTCGCCACAGTTTTAAGCTTCGGGATCGCTCCCTGCTCTAATCTCGCTTTCTCCATCACACGCATCCTCACTGTATCACACACAGGCAACACTTTTTTCTTCACGGCACCAGCCAGTTCTGTCGCCATGGTAACGGCCATTCTAGAAGCCTCCCCTGCTCTCTGAGCCGGGAGTTCTGTTGCCGCGGCAATGGCTGTTCTTATAATCGCCTCACCGCCCACCGTACTAACTTTCTGCTCTCTGTTCTGGTATACTGCCCAGGCTATCTCTAATAATTTCTTTTTTATATCGTTTGTGGACCGTCCCACAAACAAGCGTGCCAGCTGTTTCTTTCCCACGTCTGATTCTAAATCAATATCAATATATTTTCTAACAACATCTTTCAATCTGTTCAAAAACTCTGTGGGCGACTCATTTGCCTTTTGCCTGGTTTCATACATTTTGGACCAGTTCATATCCCTTGCACTTGGGGCATGCAATTCCGTTCTAACAGTTCTTATATCGCTATCACCACCGATAAAACCAGCTGCCTGAGCACCCATCCTTGGTGCTGGGCTACTCGTTCTCAGAAACACTTCTACATTTGGGGCCGACGCCTTCTCTTCACTGCTACCGGTACAACTATCACCTTCAGTTATTACTAGTTTCTCTACTTTCGAGCTCACTTCTGCCGCTGTTATGACAACTTTATCTATCCTGGCAAAGCTGCCAGCTGCTGCAGAGCTACAGACTGCTTTCCTGCTCGGTGGAACAGACAGGGCAGACTCCGCAGCCATTGCCCCTGTGGGGCCAGGAGTTTCTCCTGCTGTTTCTCTTGTTGCAATCAAACTAGATGTTATTTCTGGGCTAGCCAGCCCCGCAGCGTCTGCATAACTTTCACTCTGCTCTGCCGCGCTGAAAGCGGCTTCAACAAAAGTTGATTTCACCTGCACCTCTGTGCGTACTCCAACTAAACCGACAGGACTCACTTCCGTTAGACCTGAGCTAACTTCTCCAGAGGCTTTAATTTGCCTAATCCCTCCCGGTGCAGCCAAATCCACACCAGGGGGTCCGCCGATGGCTCCTGCCTGCTCAGCAGGGGCTGGTCCCCGGGCAGCTTCTCCTGCATCTCTAGCCTCTCCCGGGCTGTTTGTTCTCTCATTAGGTGACATTAACACATTTAAATCACCATTCCCCGTGTTTTTAAATAAAACTCGTGAGACAGGGGTAGTTTTAACTTGATCTTTTCCCTCTTTTTCTAACTCTATTTCCGATTTTTCTGCCCTTTCTGAGCTTTCGTTTCTCTTATCTTCCACCCCCAATCCAGGACGTGTTAATAGGAACAAAAACAACTCTGCGTATCGAATTTCTCGCCACCTCTGTTCTACATGAAGAAGCGAGATCAATCGAAGCCCTGTATTGAGTTCAAACGGACCAAATTTCGGCCATGCTATCCCTCTCAGTTGTCCAAACAACGGCCAAATATTTAGAGACAACCTACACAGCTCTTCCTTCTTTAAAGGTGCCTCAGAACCAGCTAAAGTTTTCCAGTGTTTTAGAACCAAACTAAGGGGGGTTTCTTTAGGGATCTTAAATTTTGAATCCACACAACCCATGCTTGCAAAACAGAAGCAAACCAGTCAAACACACTGGGTCTCGAGATGACAACCTTTAGGTCACGAGGCTGTTAACGTAACCTCTCAGCTATTTACCGAGTCACACCGACTCCAGAGCCCCACCGGCTCTCCCACAGCGTCAGAGCACCGGAGGGCGTCCCCTCCAAAACCAGAACAGCCCCTAGGCTGAACTCCCGCCCTGACCTGGGTAATTGGTGAACCAACCCGTTCGCCTCCCCCTGAAAATTGACTCTCTAGACTGTTTCGAGGGCCCAAGTCAAAATTTTCAGGAATCCGTGCCCCCTATCCCGGGACACAAAACTTTCCCGCAGCTGCTAATTAACCAGATAGGTACCGTTTCCTTATCTCACCTCTATGCTCCGTGCTTGTTTTCGTGGGTTCCGTGGAGCTGGGCTTCTCAGACCGGCGGGAATTTCTCTCAGATAAAAGCCGGCTTGCTGAGGAATATTCCTGCTGATGAAAATTCCAGTCTGAAGAAGTCCCCGGTCCAGTTCTCCCCGTACGGGCCACCACTGTTGCCGGTGTATTTTGGTGCTGAAAAAAATCTCCGGAGCAGTTAATTAGGGGTGAGATAAGAAAGGGTTTATTTGCCAAGGCAGTAGATGGTATACGACGCGCGCGCCGGCCGTGCCCGAAAGGTTACCTTTTATAACATTATCCATCCAATCCCAGATGTGTCCACCCTTTGGCCCTTCCTCTGGACCGCCCCTGGCCTTCCCCCTGAGAATTGGGTCTGGGGTCTTTTTGGGACCACTTACTTCATCATCTTCAACTTCATCAGAGCACAAAGGGCACATATTTACCTAATTCTTGACCTATTCTGTGGTTTAGGCCCAGATATGCTGTTCTGTCAACTGTCTAGGCCTTGCCTTGACAAAAGACTAAACAATTCTGCTGTATTCAGAAGCAGGATTGATATGGGGAGCACAGAATGGTGTAAGAGGGTTAGGGAATGTATAAACAAGGGTACTGGAGAAAGGGAAAGGGACAAGGGACAAAGAAGGAAGGGGTTTCTGCTTTTAAACCTACTTATAAAACTCATAAGTCTTACAAATATTAGAAAAATGAAAACCATTAGGGGCTTAAGGCATCATGGGGTTAGGGATCGAATAGATGTGAGAGTTGGGTCACCTTTAAGTAGCTCGAAGAGGGGGTGCAATTCCTCTGTTGTGATGCCCAAGACAGGCCTCAGCCAGTTAATGGCTCCTAAAAGCCCTTGCAAATCATTCAGGGTCATAGTGTCCGTTACTTTGAAAGTCACTGGTTGTGGCATGATTTCCTGTTGAGTGATCCTCCATCCGAGGTAGGTCCAAGGTTGGGTGCGTTGAATTTTTTCTGGGGCAAGCTGCAGACCTGCTTTTTGGATGGCGTCAGTTAAGGCAGTCAAGGTGGATTGTAGTTCAGTCCCGTGTTTTGCTGCTATCAGGATGTTTGATATTCCTGTCTTTGCCTCCCATTCTAATTGTTCAATTTGGGTATAGGTCAATTTATGCATGTTTGTGTTTTGAGTAGATCTAGAGGTGTGTATTGCTGTATGTTGCAACTTTGTGGAGCATCTTTGGGCTTGTGTTGTATGAAGGTTTTGTTTGTTTTGCTTTCTCAAGGCTCTTGCAGTGACTGTGTATAAAGAGTTATGTGTTTCTGCAGTTGAAATTGTAACTGGTTGTTTGTTTGCTACTTGTTTAAGTTTGGCTTTCCATGTTGTGTATGGCATCTTGTCTAACAGCATTTTAAAATAGTGAGAAGTAAATACTTGATTTGGGGCCCCTCTTATTATTATTCTTACCCTCTGTAACACAAAAGAACTTTTTATAATAGCAGATCATCTGTCAATTAGTAAAGTTGCCCTTCTGTGACTTAGAAAATTAAACATGGTAGTTGATAGCTGTATGTCTGCTGTGTTTTGCAATGCTACCTCTAGGTTGTTGGTTCTGTCAGGAGGTGGATGGTGTTGTCCCAGCTGAAATTCTCGCAGTACAAAACCAACCACTGTCATTGCCAGCAACGCCGTCAGTACACGTGCTGTCCACTTCAACGTTGGTAGCTTTGACTTTGCTGATGGTCTGGGCTTGGGTAGGCAGATGTTCTGTGTGCTTTCCCAGTCTACATCTTCTTCCTCGAGCTGAAGTAGTAGCCGTAGCCATGTTTGCTGTTCTTCCTCTTTTGCAGGATTCAAAACTGCTTGTCCTTTTTCTGGTTCTCTTGTCTCACTGAGTTCAGTTTGCCACAGCTCAGCTAAGCTTTCTAGGGAGCCAATATCTCTTCT
The DNA here is from genome assembly GCF_036250125.1 of Pseudopipra pipra. NCBI lineage: Eukaryota > Metazoa > Chordata > Aves > Passeriformes > Pipridae > Pseudopipra > Pseudopipra pipra. The sequence goes on along the minus strand of NC_087580.1, from coordinate 17,922,493 downwards.
TCCTCCTCCATCAGGCCATCTTCGGCATAGAAGCTGTTCTGAGGCTGGTGAGGGCTGTGGGTTGGTTTCTGGGTAGGAGAGCCACAGTGATGCTTTAACTGTTGTGCATTTGTTGTGAGTTGGTTGAACTGGTGGTGACGGAAGAGGCACTTTCACTTCCGCCTCACGGCCGGAGTAAGCTTGCTGCATCCATGTTGCTGCGTGGTTGTTCTGCAGCGGTCTCATGGCCGCTGCGCAGCCAAAGGGTGTTAGTGGAGCGCCCTGGCTAAAGGGAGCTAGCAGATTCTCTTCTGTGTCCTCTATAGACTCGCTGTCTATTTGTCCGTCACAGTCATCCTCCCCCCTTCCCGGCGAAATGCCTGAACCTGGGGGTGGCGGCTTCACTTCCGGCACACGGCAGGGGCAACATGGCGGTGCCTCCGGTGCCACTCTCCTTCAAGGGGGTGCCAGTGCCCAGCCTGCCCGGGCCCTTTGCTGTGCCCTGCCAGCAGCAGCCTCCCCGTGCTGTGCCCAGGCTGCTCCTTTCAGCTGCGGGCACAGACAGGGCCCAGCTGTGCCTGCTGCTGTCCCATCCTGCGCTCAGCACGAGGGACGGGGCAGCCCAAAGAGAAGCCCCGTTGCTGGAGGGAGCCCAGGCCCTCAGGCACAGGGGATCTCCCAGGGCCTGTGCCAGCCAGGGGCCTTGTGCTGGGCTGTCACAGGCCAGGGCAGGGGCAGCTGGAGAGCCCCTGGCCCAGCCCTGAGTCACGGGCTGAGCCATCAGCTCCTGCAGAGAGAAGGGACCTCACAGGCCCTTCCCCAGATTGAGGGCAGAAATGTTCCTCACAGGAACTGCTGTGTTTATCCTGCTGCATTTGACAGCTGCACTTCTGCCTCTCTCTCACTTGGGCCTTCAAAGAGCTCTCCAAGGAAAAGCTTCATTGAGTCCCAGAATACCAGAGGCTGGCAGAGCCCCCTGAGCAGCCCTGCCCTGGCTGTGGCTGGGCTGCAGTTCCCTTTGCCCAGAGCAGCCCCTGTCCTGCTGGGTTGGTGCTCGTGGCTGCAGCGCTGTTGGTCCCAGCCCAAGGTTTTGGCTGTCCCTGGGCAGTGCTGGCCCCGCAGGAAGCGTCTCTGCAACCACCCCCACCCAATGGGCTCTGCTGGGCAAGTGTTTCACAGGGGACATGGCTGGGACGGCTGGGCTGGACTGACCCAAGGGATATTCCATTCCATGGGATGGCATGATCAGCAATAAACTGAGAGAAAGGAAGGCAGAAAGGAAGGTGGGCAGGGGGCAGACGTGGATGTCCTTCATTAATACATTTGTCTTCCAAAGAAACCTCTCCATGGACTGAATTCTTGCCTCCCAGGGGTTTTCTTGGTTTCTGCATGTGGCCTTTGCTTTTTGCTTTCCTCTCTCCAGTTAATCTCCCTTTCTGTTGACCAAGGATTTCTTCACCTGCTTTTCTCCTGTTGTCTGACTGAGGAGGGGAAGGGAGAGAGCAACTTGGCTGTCCCTGGATGGCCAGACAGGTTTAACCACAGTCACCTTGCCCAAAGCTTCTCTTCTAGGCACCCCCAGAAATGTCAGGTGTCCACACCTGAGCTTGGTTATGCCCTGCTCACCCCCTCCCCCAGGGCGGTCAAGTGCAGAACCCACGTGGATCTCTGCAGTGACAGGGGGATGCCAGGAATTATCAGGGTTGGAGGCTGAAGGGAGTTGAACAGGGGACAATTGGGAAAAGCCCCCCACGGGGACTGGCCCAGAGCATGCGCAGTCCCTCAGCACCTTCCCGGCCACAGCTCCTCATTGGCTGCCCGTCCGCTCGGGGTCCCATTGGCTGGCTATTGGCTACACTTGGCTCCATCGCACTCTCCCATTGGCTGGCCCTTCGCGCCACCACGCAGCTTCCCCATTGGCTGCCTCTGGGCAGCTCCCCATTGGCTGCTCCCCGGCAACAGGGCTGCTCTCTTAGCAACAGCACCGACCCTTCAACCTGCACTTTAATTCAACTGGGCCAGTTCCAGGGCAACTCCACATCCTCCCCATCCACCGCAGCTTCACATTTTCCCTTAGCAATAGCAGTGGAACATTGGCCCAACAGCAACTTCACCTTTTCCCTTAGCAGAGTTCCAAAGCCTTGGTGCCACAGCCGGGCTGCTGCAGGAGCCGAGCTCCTTGCAAAAGCTCCAGGAGGCACCCATCAAGCCAGCAGAGGCAGGCAGAGGAGCAAACAAGAGAAAAACTTGTTACAATCAAAAAATGGGAGAAGGTGTACCAGGCGGATCTCGCTTGGAGACCGGGGAACCAGCCAAGGGACACTCGGGGCCCATCTCGGTGCCAGGAGACCTTTGCTTGGATCCTGGTGAAGGGGCCAGGGGGCATCCAGGGGTCCCACGGCGAGGGGATTTAAGGCCGTGCCCGGGGACTGTGGGGAGCTGTTGCAGGACTGCTGCGGGAGCTGCTGCCACCCCCTTCCCCTGCGGGTTGGGTTTGTTCCTCGGAGGCTACAAGGCGACCAGGGCAGAAGCCCAGCAGAGATCTACCAGCTTGCAAGGCAGCGGCACTTCCTGGTGCTGCTAACTCCTGTCCTGTGCTTTTAACAGTTCCCCTTAGCTTGTCCCACTGCCCTATCTCCCTTCTTTCTCTCTGCTCTTTTGTGTTCCAAAACAAAGTGGAATTCTCGTTTTGGGATCCAGCATCTGGCCTCGTTTGTGCCTTAACCTGGCTTATGGGAGTGTTTTAGAACCTGGTTCCCCTCTGCATCGAAGCGGATCGGAACAGCTGGGGTCCCCAAATGGAGAAGGAGGGGGGTGGGACCCACAAAACTGAGAGAAAGGGGGAGGTAGGACTCCCAGATTTAGTGGGAGCAACTGGGGCAGCTGGAGTTTGGGGGTCTGACGGGAAAGGGGTGGGAGAGGGGGGAAAAGGGACGAGCTTTGCATCGTCAAAGTGAGTGAGAAGGGGCTGAGACCTTGAACTGAGCAGGGTGGGGGAGGGGGCCACCCCCAAACCGAGCTGTGGGGGGAGTAGAGGATTGCAGGGAGGGTGGGAAACAGGTGGGACAGTGAGGGAAAGGGTGAGAAAGGGCATAGGGGGTCCCATGGGGGTCCTGTAGCAGGATGCTCTGCCTGGAACGGGGTAAAACAACTCCAACAAGGCCCTGTTTGCAAAACCCCCGGCAGGAAATGAAGAAGGGGAGTCACGCTGCTTTTGGGTTGAATAATGCTGAAACCAGCCTGACTCCTCAATTCCAAAGGGAAACATCCTGAGAGAGAGGGGAAGATGTGGCAGAGCTGGGAAAATCCCCGGGCAAAGGAACAAAGGTGACACCCCTGAGAACTTCTCCAAGGCTGCTGGGCTGGCACAGCCTGGACACACCTGACTGACAGTCCAGCACTTTATACGAGAAAAGCCCCACATTTTAAGGACAGGGTCTTGTGACGTGTCCCATCAGACCCCCAGGGATGGACAGGGACTCCCCCAGTGTGGATCCAACCCCCCTGAGCTCCAGGGAATCCCTCCAAGCCTCATGTGATGGGGGACACAAAGGGACCCCTCGACCTTCTGTCCCACCTCCCTCTTCCACCCTCTCCTTCCTCTTTCCCAACGTCCCCCCAATCTCCAGACCCTCCGTGCTCAACCGGGGGCTCCCAACCCCTCCCACTTAGGCTGGGGGTCGCAACCCCCCTCACACTCAGTTTTGGGGATCCCACCCCTTTTCCCTTCTCTCCCACCCCTTTCTGATCATCCCGTCAAACCACAGCTTCCCCGTGCTCTGCTCTGGGGGTCCAACCCCCTCAACCGCTCAGCTGAAGGGGTCTCACCCCCTTTTCCCACCTTTTCTCCCCTTTCCCCTCCCTTTTCCCTGTCACCCCCTGTTGCCGGTGGCAGTGGAAGGCTTAGACAAAGTTCATTAAAGAAGTCCTGCCCTTGAGTCCCGAGGTGCAGAAAGGACTCCCTGGCTTTCTAAACTCCTGCTCAGAGAGGAGCCTGGGGGCAGCTGGATCCAATCTCAGCCCCGGATTATGCCAAGGGTTGGAATTTAAGGAATTACAGAGCTGTGATTGAACCACTTTTGTCCTGCAGGTTTTAATGATGGAAAATCAGATATATTGATATAAAATGAACTCATCATTATCACAGATGAACAGACAAAAAATTTTAATCAGAATTATTTACTACACAATCTAAACACTAAAACTACCGGTAGTACAGGATAAGTACAATATAATTGAAGGAATTATACTAAAGCTGGCAAAAAATGAATAACTATTAAGTTGACATTTGATGTAACTCCCCCAGACCAAGGCTCCTGGGGAGATCTCTTTTGCTCACCCTCGAGGACTGACCTTGGGGGGGGTTCCCCAGCCAAGGGGGGAATCTCCAACCATACACCCCAAGAAGGGTTATGTTGGAAGAACCTGCCCCTGGGAAAGGGGACTGGAACTTTACAGTATAAAGTGATGGACTGACAGCCCTTGGACTCCAGGGGTTGCCTCACCATCAGGATGTTAATTCAGGGTTGAACCCAGACTGGTTCCAACATCTCCTGGCCTGGCCTGGGCCCCTCTCAGCCCAGCACTGATACATTTGCAAATAGGGCATTGTCTTGGTCCCATTCCAGGGGGGAATGTCCTGCCACAGTGTCCCAGTGTGCCTGTAATTCCATCAGGCCCTGCAGTGTCACAATGGTCCCTTGATTCCACAACTTCCCAAATGTTTCCAGGTTCCTTTGGTTCCATGAGGCCCCCATGTCACAAAGGCCCCTGGATTCCAGGAGTTTCCACAGTGTCTCAGGGTCCCTTTTTTCCAGGAGGCCCTGCAGGCTCCCAATTGTCCCTTGATTGCAGGAGGTTCCCAAATGTCTCAGGGTTCTTTGGTTCCAGGAGGCCCTGCAGTGTCACCTTGGCCCCTTCATTCCATGCAGGCCCAGGCAGAGGAACCCCAGCACGGAGCCCCCGACCCCCGTCAGCATCTTGGGGGGCGGCGTCCGACGGCAGCTCGGGGTGGGGGGGCAGCTGGGGGCAACTGGGATATACTGGGAGAGACCAGGAGTGACTGGGATCATCCTGGGACTGACTGGGATCATCCTGGGACTGACTGGGATCATCCTGGGACTGACTGGGCCCTGTGGAACACCCTGAAAGTTCTGGAGGGGCTGTTTTAAGTGAGCTCTGGAAAACTGTCCTGGCTGTGCAGGGCAGGAAATGCTGATGTTCTGCAGGCCCCCAGCTCTGCTCTCTGGCTCCTGGTTTCCCTCGTGCTGGGCAGTTGGAGCCCAGGCAGGGGCAGCCCTACAGGAGGTTGTGGTGCTGCAGGGCCCAGGGGCTGCACCCCGAGGAGCTCCTGCCCCAGGGGCTCAGGGACCTGGCAGTCTGTGCTGCTGGGGGCAGGATCGTGCCCCGGGCTGTGGCTCCTGGGTGCAGAGGAGGAAGGAGAAGCACAGCTTTGGTCCCCACTCTTGTGGCCGGAGGTGCAATAGGCTGGGCTGGGGGTGGTGGCCTGGCTGGTCTCTCTTTGGCCTCGGTTGTGGGGTCTGCAGGGCCAAGTTTTGCCCTGCCCTGTTTGCAGCCTGGTGCTGACCCACTGCTGGGGCCCCCGGGCAGGTGGGTGTTTCTGCCCTGGGCTGTTCTCACTCACACCACATGTATGTGAGGGGGCACTAAGGTGTGTTCTCCTGCCCTGGGACAAATAGCTCTCATTAAAATTTCGGAGATGGCCAAATAAGTGAAACAAAGAACTTTATTAACAGCGTTGGGTGCACCCAACTCGTGACCAGGTTCCAGCACCCCCAGGATGGGAGGGACGAGCCCTTTTAAGAGCCTTCGATTTGCAGAACCACTCCCTCGCTCCTCCCATGCCAGGCCTCGCTCTTTTCTTCCTTCACAGGCCATCTTTGCTTGCTGCTGCAGTCCCTTGGTTGTCCCCATCCCCCTGTCAGGTTGTTTCCCTGCCCCGGCCGCACGGTCCCTTGGCAGTGAGCCCAGGCTGCTCTCACCACCTCACGTTCTTCCCGGCTCACCTTGGCACTGCAGCAGTGAGGAAGCAGAACTGTCAGGAGCAGTAGGCAACAATGAGCAGCAATGGGCAACCCCAACAGAGCTGTGTGGAGCAGCAGGTAGGCAGGACTGTAAGCAGCAGCAATCAGGAACTTTAAGCAGAACCACAAGCAGCCCACCAGTCCCTGACCACAAAATGGCTCCTCAGCTTTCCAAACAAAATGGCCCCCAGGTGTCTGCGCACGAGGCAGCCCTGGAAACCCCTGCTTGTGATAAAACCTCCTCCCTGGAGCACAAACCGGGCCATTTGCAGTGGGACCTGCTGGGGGACCTGCCCTGGTCCCCGTGGCTCTGCTCTCTGGGGACAGGGAGCCTTTGGGGACTCTCTCACAAGCCACCCCCACTCATGTCCCGCTGGTCACCCAGGTGGCCCTGGCAGTGCTTGGGAACATGACTGGGATGGGGGGTGTGCCCACCCGTGCCAGCAGGGAAGGGCACAAGTTCCAGGGGGGACGTCCAGGGAGACAGGACACTGCAGAGGAAGGGCCTGGGGGGTGCAGAGTGACAATAGAGAGGGGAGGGCGGATCTTTGGCATCCCCTCCTCTGCTTGCTTCAGGCTTCAAGAAGACACTACAAGGAGAAATCACATGGAGAAATATTTATTGATCAAAGACTATTAAAAGCCTCAGAAACAGGGGGGAAAACGTCCTTCCTGGGGGACACCAGTCCAAGGAAACTCCTGGTTTCTGTCCAGGCAGGAGCAGGTGCCCGTGGGCTCCAGGGGGTCAATGCAGATAAAATCACTGGGGGGGCTCCTTCAGCAGCAGCATTTAATGCATTTGGACAGGCCAGGGACCATCTCCATGTCCTGCACAGAAGGGCTTCACCCTCCTCAGGATCCCTGAGTGACACAATGACACCAAAACCCAGGAATGACAGAGCAGCTGCACCGAAAAACTTGGATTTTTCCTTTTTCAAATGTCATTTAACTCACTAAATCCATCTCTTGCCTAGGAATGGTACAGCACAGTCAGGCACAGAAAGAATTTGAAGGGCCAACACCCATTTACCAATTCCAAATTTTAATGGTTGAAAGAAAGGCCCATTTTCCTTTTGCCCTGTGCCACCAACAACAGGAATCATTTCTGACTAAATTGTCCTTTCCTCCTCTTTCAAACCCAACACGCCACTCCAGGATCTCCCAAGAAATCCATGTTCTCCCTCCCCAGTGTCCATGGAGCAGAGGTTCAGCTGGGGATGACACCTCTGGGCCCCCACACACCTTCCAAGGGCAGGAGCCTTCCTGCCTGGCCGGGAGCCCTGGGGGGAGTCCAGGCTGTGGCAGCTCCTGTTTGTCCCTTCCCCACGCACATTCCAAATCCCTGCTCTCACACTAAACCCTCCAAAGCTTTCCAAACCCAAATCCTTTCCTCTGCTCCTCTCTCACTGGGACCATTTCTGCCTCCTTCCCCTGCAGCTGGAGGAACCTCCCCAGCTGCTGCTGCTCCCTGGCATCAAACCACACCTTCCCAAACCCTGACTATTGCTCAGTTCAAAGAACAAATCTAGAGATTTCAGTTCACTTCTCTTTTCTCTGACAAAACAACAGCAACTGAAAAACCGTATTATAATCCACAAACTGAATCTCTAATTCACTAATCACTAATTGAATATCGGCACAATTAACACAAATCCAACCCTTACAAACACCAAAGCTGACACTAAAGAATGCTCTGAACACACAATCCCAGCTTAACAGCTGCTGTGGCAATTTACCTTCCTTCAAATATTTAATGTGCACCAAATGCTTTAAAATGCACACAGGAACAAACTATTGCATTTAACACTCTACAGCAAGTGAATTTTCCTTTTTTATATCTATTATGGGCATCCCCGAGTCAGACAGGATTCTAATACTATAACACACACTCCCAGTAACACACACTCCCCAAACACTTCACTTTCTCCAGCACTGACCATTGGGTTTGACAAACACAGTTCCCTGAGCAAAGCCCTCCCCAAAGCAGCTCTATGGGCAAGAGCTCTGTGTGTGACTGATCTGTGGGCAAAGCACACCTGGGGCCTGGAACCCACCCCCTGACCCACACCTGGGGCCTGGAACCCACCCCCTGACCCACACCTGGGGCCTGGAACCCACCCCCTGAACCACACCTGGGGCCTGGAACCCACCCCCTGACCCACACCTGGGGCCTGGAACCCACCCCCTGACCCACACCTGGGGCCTGGAACCCACCCCTTTCACTCAGTCAGTAGGGATTTCTTCTCATAAGCCAAATATCACACTCCTCCTTTTACAGTTTTATCATCACTTTCACAACCCAATTCTATTCTATTCTGTTCTAGAGCTCCATTTCTAGGATGCTTAGGTATACCTTTTATACGCTCAGGAATGCCTTAATAAAATTCCAGGGATCTTGCTTTGAACTCACCAGATCCAGGGACTGAGATCTCCCAGAAGAATATTTTCACTGCTCGCTGGAGTCCTCAGGGTCCCGGAATCCCTGGAGGGTCGACAGCATTGTCCCACCTGGCTCACCAAGAATTGTCCCTGAAAAGCGTTGGGAAGAAATGAAACCCTCCAACGCCCCTGGGAAGTGTTGGTGAGCCAGGCACTGCTTTGTTCTGGCTCCCAGAGACAGGGAGCCAATCATTCCAGCCCCACCTGTCCCTTTCCAGACTTTTCACACATTTCTACATTTGAACAAACAAACAAATTCATGTTCATTGCTTCTAATTTACCCCAATTAATGAACTAATGAATTCTCTTCATTAATTAAGACTCTAATTAGTAGTCTATCCTTAACTGGCTAATTTGGTCCACGTTCTTTGGTCCTCTTAGCCCTCCTCCTCAGACACAGAGTCTCCAACTCTCAGGCTGCAATGTCTTTGTTAATCCCCTCTGGACCTTCTGGTTCCTCCAACAGGTCCTTGAAGGACCAGGAATTTAAGATCCCAGATGTCCAATCTTCAGCTCCCTCAGGCTTTGTTTATGGAAGCTCATCAGAGCCAGTGCAGAGAAACTCCAAGTTTGGGTGCTTTAAAGATCAAAGCGACAAGAGCCCGTGAAAAGAAACCCGGTCAGCTGCTGCCACTGACTAAAATTTGAGGCAAGTTGGATCATTTCCAACAAGACCAACCCCCACCGCGGGGGGGACCCCGCATCCCCCCGCCCACCGCCGGGGCTCTGCCGGGAACCGCCACCGGGACACCCCCAAAACCAAATCCCCTCCCGCGGACCCCCCACGATCCCCCCCAGGGGCATTTGCGGCTCAGCTTTGGAGTCCTTCCAGCTCCAAATGTCTTCCCTGCAAAGAACCCCCTTTCCTGCAGCCCCACCCCCAAAGCAGTGCTCAGCCAATCCGAGCGCGCAGCGCTGATGACTCATCAGTTGCCAGCCAGACCCGCAGCGCCCAGCCCTCCCCGGACCCCCCCAGGGTCCCCCCTCGGCCCCAGCGCCCCCCGGGACGGGAATTTGGGCAAAGGGGAGGTGGGGGGTGCCCAGGCCGGGCCCCCCCGCGCCGTCCCGGCCGTGGCGGCTGCGGCGGGGGCCGAGTGCGGGCGGGAGCGGCCAAGAGCCCAGCGCTGCCCCATCCCGACCTGCCCCAGCTCCCACGGGAATGGGAGGAGTGGGAATAGGAGGGGAGGAGAAAGAGAAGGAGGGAGAGGAGGAGGGAGAGGGGGAGGAGGGGAAGGAGGAGGAGGAGAAAGAACGCACGTGGATGCACCGCCCGCTGTATCCGCAGCCCCCGCGTCCCGGGAGCATCGCCCCCCGCATCCCGCAGGTGACCGGGGAGGGGGAGCTCGCCCCAAATATCTTGAGGGGGATGTTTGGATCTTGCAGGACCCCAAAGCTGAGCCGCAAATGCCCCTTGGGGGGATATTGGGGATCCCCGGGAGGTGTTTTTTGGGGTCCCGGGGTGGGTTCCCGGCACAGCCCCGACGATGAGCAGGGGGATGTTGGGTCCCCGGAGCCACGTGGCGATCGCCGGATACCGGCGGGGAGTGGGGGGGACACGGGACAAACCCACCGGCTTTGGGGACCCCTGGGACAGGCGGGGGTTGGAATCTGAAACGGGGGCCCGGAGAGGGGGAACTCCCGGCAGTCTGGAGAGGAGGGGGGAGCAGCGAGGGCGGTGGGGGGAGCCGGGACCCCCGGCAGCCTGGAGAGAGGGCTGGACACCTTGGGATCGCCAGCACCCCGAAGGCGAGAGTCAGGGGAGAAGGGACCCTGGGACCCCGAAACCCCCCGACCACCCTAAAAGGGACCCCGGAGAGGGGAGCCCCCGGGACCCCCGGGACCCCCAGCAGCCCAGAGAAGGGGGATCCCCAGAATGGCAAAGTGAGGAGCCCATAAAGGAAGGACCCCTGGGATTCCCGGGATCTCCGGCAGCCCAGAGAGGGCGGGAACCCTGGAGAGCGGGTTCCCCAATACATGTGAGACCTCCAGCAGCCCACCCAGGAGGGACCCCAGAACCCCAAAGTGGATGGACCAGCGAGGGGGAACTCCACTGCTGAGAGGGTTGTTTTGGGCTGAATCTTGGTGATTTGGAGGTGATTCCTGGTGATTCCAGGTGACTTCTAGAGATGGAGCTGGGCAGGAGGGTGTCAGAGACTGGAACAGTTAATGATTTCTGCATTCTAAGAGACTTCTGCAGGCTTTTGACTTTCTGATGGGCAACTGGGCCCATCCCCCCTCCTCCAGTGCAGAAGATGTCAAGCCCCGAAAAGAAAAGGTGGGAAGAGACCACGAACTCCGCGCCAAAAAGGGAGACAGCACCCTATGGAAACAACTCCCCGCCTTGGGGGAGCTGCAAAGGATATAGATACTGACTGGTGACTTTGGGGGTTTTGGCGGGGTTTTTCTTCTTCTTCTCCCCCCACCGCCTGCGGATCAAGACGTCGCTGGATCCAGTGGGTGGTGATTATACCACTCTCACCTTTCCTTTTTTTTCTCTTGCTCTCCCTTACTCTTACCCTGTCTTTCTCTGCCCTAGGCATTTGTTTTCCTCCTCCCCCGAAAGGTTATGACAGCACCCAAAATGTTAACATCCCTATTGATACAAAATTGTGAAAATAAATCTTGTCAATATATGTTTTCAGACACCGATTATTTAGTGTCGTTTCGCTTTAATCCACCCCAAAGGAATTATTGATAAAACCTGGGTTACCCCCCCTCTTTTCCTGGGGTGGGTTGTAACAGAGGGACCGCCAACCCAATGCACCCACACCTTGTTTTCCCTCCTAAACCAGGAAAAATTCATCCCTTTGGGAAGTCTGTCTCTAAACTCTATGGCATGAGCCTGTAAGTCTGATATATGTGTATTAGTTTGAGTTACTCTGGGCAGAAGGGAATGAGTTTACATAGAATAATTCCTTCCCAAAGCTTGGCCAGATGGAGGAGGAGGCTGCGAGGAAGAGGAAGATGCCCCAGGACCCCCAGGCAGGTGAGGAGGAAGTCAGTGCCCCTTTGCCCCTGTCTTGTCCTGTATCTCCCAGCTGAGCATCGCCCCCGGCTGCAGGACAACCCCGCTGCCGCCGCCGTCCTGCCGGGGCCGGAGTTGGGGGGATGTCCTTGGCCTTCCCTCTGGGCCGGAGGCAAATCCCCTCCCTGTCCTTCTTCCCTCCTGCCCCAGGCCCCGAGCTGAGGACGGAGAGCCCGGAGGACAAATCCCCCCGGCAGAGCCTGGTGGGAGAGGCCGTTTTGAAGGGCTCCACGGCGCAGGAAGGCAGCGGGGAGGGAAAGCCACGAAGGTGCCCCAGGAGGAGGGTCTCCAAAGCCAGCCCAGGATGCTCTGAGGAGGAAAGACCCACCCTGTGCCGGGAAGGGGACGAAAGCTTGAGCCAGAGCCCTGACCTGGACGTCCATGAGCAGCTTCACACTAGGAAAAAGCCCTTCAAGTGCTTGGACTGTTGGAAGAGCTTCAGCCAGAGCTCCCACCTGATCTGCCACCAGCGCACCCACACTGGAGAACGGCCCTACAAGTGCTTGGAATGCAAGAAGAGGTTTCAGACCAGCGGGAATCTCCTCCTGCATGAAAGGACACACACAGGGGAGAGGCCCTTCCTCTGCACCCACTGTGGGAAGGGCTTCATCCAGAACTCCCACCTCGTCAGCCACCGGCACATCCACAGCGGGGAGAGGCCCTACAAGTGTGGGGAGTGTGGGAAGAGCTTCAGCCAGAGCTCTGCCTTGACCTCACACCAACGGACCCACCAGTAAGGGAAGCCCTAAAGGTGCCTCGACTGTGGGAAGAGCTTTGTCTGCTGCTCCAACTCCATCACCCACTGGAGAAGTGATGTCTTCCCACATTGGGAAGACACCTGGCTGGTGGTCTCCACATCCTCCTGGTTCCCCACAGGCACCTGGGTGAACACAGTGGGAGAAACATCCATGGGGTCACAAACTGACCTGGGAAATTCAGTGGGAAGAGCTGATTTGTTGAATTTAAAACAAAGACATTCAACAAAGACATCTAAAGCCCCACCATTTTACTGGGATTTGGGGTCATTTGGAGATCCAGGGGAATATTTGGGAGGATTTGTTGTTTCTGGTGGGATGTGGGGGAGATTACCCCAAAAATGGGGGTTCCCAGGCCGGGCAAACGGGGCCACATTGTCGTAGTTGTGCCAGCAGTTCATGTCCCCTGATCCTGTCTGTTCTCCAGGAACTCCCCTTGGCTGTTCCAGTGCCTGGCCTGGATCTCCCCACACGGGGTGTCCCCCCCAGGTGCCCAAATCTCTGCTGAAGTGCCTGAGCTGCTCCCAGTTGGAGATGTACCCGGGCAGGAACCTCTCCCGGTCGGGGCCGTTCACTCGGCTTTTCCCAGGACCTGGAACAGCCCTGGGTGTGCAGGGACACAGGTCAGGGGGTGCCCCCCCAGCAGCCCTCAGCCCCCACAGCAGGTTGGGAGATCAGGGGGCCACCCCGGACCCCCCTTTCCCACCCCCCTCTGCCCCACAGCTGCTGCAGCACCAGTTACTGGGTGGGGGAGTCCCCCCATCAGCCCCCCAGGGACGGACAGGGGGCTTGGGCACCTGTGCACAATCGTCACCAGAGCAAGCACACAAAGGGTTACAGAAGCAGTGGACATTCCCAGGGCGGATCTGCCCCCTCCCAGAGCCCCAGGGAACCGCTCCAGGGCTCAAGTGATGGGGGACAGGGGAGACCCATGTGGGAACCCCCTGCCCTCTGTCCCCCTGCCCACTGTCCAACACCCCTTTTCTCCCCTCTCCCACCCCTTTCCCATCATCCCCACCGTCCCCAGCTCCCCCCCAGCTCGGTTTGGGGGTGTTTCTTCCCCGTGCCCTGCTCGGTTTCACAGTCTCAGCCCCCTCCTCGCTCACTTTGGAGGTCCCAGCCCCCCTTTTCTCCCGTTCTCCCCCCTTTTCCCATTGTCCCCTGAAAGGCAGCTGTTAAATATTGGGTGCTGAAAAAGCTGCTCCATCGTGTCCATTCCAAATTAAGCCTGCATTTCTTAGGAGGGACTGGCATCCAAAGGGCAGCAAGAAGAGTCTTCTAATTCTCTTCTGCTTGATCCTCTCTGCAGCTGCCCATTTTCCCTCAAACCAGGCGGGAAAACAGGAAGAGCCCTGGTGTGGTCGGGGAGCAGCGCTGACCCCAAAGGGCTGCATTTCCCCTGCCGATGCTCCTGCTCTGCCCTCCCCCGGGGCTGGCTCTGCCTGGCGCTGGCCGGACGTGCCGGGGCTCCTCACTGAGCAAAGCCCTTGCCAAAGTTGAGGGGCAAGTGCCGAGCCCGGCTGGCCTGGGAGGAAGCGACAGCAGCGCGGGCCGAGCGGGCGGGATGGGGTCCGAGCAGCGGCGGGAAGTTGCAAACTTGGCAGCCAAGAAGTTGAACTAAAGTGAAGCAGCTCCAAAAGGCCGTGGTCTTGGCGTGGGGCGGGAGGAAGGGGAGCTCCGTGACTGCGGCCGGGGCTGGTTGGGAGCGGAGTGGCCGGGGCTGCCCCCGGGGCTCGCGGGGGCCAACGGGGAACGGACAAACGGACCAACGGACCAACGGCCCCTGCGCTTCGGCAGCAGCAGCGGCAGCAGCAGCGACTGTAGCGACGCGCTCTCGCTCTGACTCTTGTTCGGGCTCTCCTTGCTCGAGCTCTTCGTCCTCCTCTCCCTCTCCCGGTGTCCCGCTGTCCCAGTGTCCCTGTGCCGGTGTCCCATTGCCGGTGTCCCTGTGCCAGTGTCCCACTCCCGCTGTCCCTGTCCCGTTCCCGGTCCCCCCTCCCCTTGCCGGCCCGGGCCATGGCCCCGGCCGTTCCCCTGTGCCGGGCGGGGCCGCCCCGTCCCCGGCCCTGGGCGACCCGGCGCGGTCTCGCCCTCGCCCGGCTCCCGGCGCGCCGGCTGTGGCGCTGCTGGGCGCTCCTGTGGGGCTGGCTGTGGGACGGGCTCGGCCTCGCCGCCCCTTGGCTCCGCCTGGCTCGAGCCCGGCGCCTGCCGGGGCCGGCGGGGGCCGCGGGCGCCGCGGCCGCTGCCGCCTCCTCGGCGGCTTCCCCGGCCAGAGCTCCGCCGCTCGCCAGCCCGGCCGCCGGCAGCGAGCCGCCGCTGCCCGCTGCGGCTGGGGAAGCCCGGCCCGGGCCGCTTGAGGGGCGCTCGGGGGCCGTGCCGGGCCCCGGCCCCAACGCTGACGGCCACGTCTCGCCCGCACCGAAGGCCAAGGAGCCGCTGCACGAGCGCTACCGGCTGCATTCGCTGCTGGGCAGCGGCGGCTTCGGCCGCGTCTATGCGGGGACCTGCCTGGCGGACGGAGCCCCGGTGAGTGCAGCAGGAGGAGGAGGAGGAGGAGGAGAAGGAGGAGGAGGAGGAGGAGGAGGAGGAGGAGGAGGAGGAGGGCGGGACGGGCGGCGAGCTCAACCCGCCCTTCCCCTCGGCTTGCAGGTGGCCATCAAAGCCGTGTCCCGGGATGGCATCCGGCGCTGGGGCGAGCTGGTGAGCGAGCGGGGCCAGCGGCAGAAAGCGGGGCGGGACGGGCGGGGACGAGCCGAGGCCCGGCAGGGTGGAAGCCGCCGGGACACCTGGAGGGAGAGTGGCCGTGGGCTCGGTGGGGGACGGGGAGCATCCAGGGCTGGCCGAGGGGGAGCAGGCAGACAGGCACGGCATCAGCCCCACTGACGACCCCGTGGTCCCCCCGCAGCCTGACGGCACCCGGGCCCCCCTGGAGATCGTGCTGCTGGACAAGGTGTCCAATGGCTTCCCTGGGGTCATCCAGCTCCTGGAGTGGTTCGAGCTCCCCAACGGGTTCCTGTTGGTGATGGAGCATCCGGAGCCGTCTCAGGACCTCTCTCGCTTACTGAGGGCGTGGGGGTTCCTGCCGGAGGAGATGGCGTGGGGGCTGTTCCGCCAGGTGCTGCAGGCCGTGCGGCACTGCACCAGCTGCGGCGTCCTGCACCGGGACATCAAGCCCCAGAACATCCTCCTCCACCTGGCCACCGGCGAGGCCAAGCTCCTCGACTTTGGATGTGGCACCTTCCTTAAGGACACGGTCTACACCCAGTTTGCAGGTGAGCCCACAGCCGGGGGATGCTCCTGGTGCCGGGCATCGCATGGCCATGCCCAGGTGTGGCAGTGGAGATTGCCCCTTTGGCCGAGGGGGAACAGGATTAGTTCTTCAGCCAAGTTGCTTTTGGATGGGGCTGGGGGGTTACAGTGAGACAGGCCCCGGCCTTGGCGACAGCCTGTGCCACCCACCCTGTCCCGGGCTGGGTCTGGGGCAGGGGGGAGCCAGCCTGACCAAAACCCCCATGAGGGTAGCAGAGAAGGGGGTCAGAACTGTGCACCAGCTGGCTTGGTGTGCAGGCGAGGAAGGGCTTGGGCTGCTCTGCTCGCCTTGTTTGCCTTGGCTTATGATGAATTGTTGAGGCAGTGCAGTGGGGCGGGGAGAAGGCACGGCTTTTCCCCACCACTGGGTGGGTTTTTCCCTTGCATGAAATGGTTGGGCCTTGCCAGGGCTTCCGCTGCCCTCTTGGACACCAGCGGCTTCTTCTCCAACCCAGAGTTTGTAACCAAGAGTCAGGGGCCGGCGAGAAGGCAGTGGGTCACAGCGTGTGCCACTGGGGCAGGCCCCACATTGCCAGGGCTGCTGGGGTGAGGCTCTGGGAGCAGGCAGCATCCACCTGCTGAACTGCGTCTGTATTCCGTAGGAACACTGTCATACAGCCCGCCAGAGTGGATCTACCTCAAGCGCTACCACGGCGAGGAGGCGACCATCTGGTCCCTGGGCATCCTGCTCTACCAGATGGTCTGCGGGAAGCACCCTTTCCGCAAAGGCCCCAACACCATCTGGGCCCAGCTCCCGTTCCCAGCACGGGTCTCTCCAGGTGGATACCAATCTTTGTGGCACGGGGGGAATAACGGTGTTGGGAGAGGGCAGCGGGCTCACGAGGACGCCGCTCTTGAAGCTGTTTGTGTCCCATGGGTGGCTGGAGGAGGTGGCCTGTGTCCTGCCATCCTGCTCTCCTCCAAAAGGGAGAATCGATGGAGAAGTTTGGGCACAGCTCTGAGCACAGCCAGCACAGCCTGGGCACGTGGACAGTGGGACAGAGGGGACAGGATCCTTCTCCAACTGACCGGCCATTTTCCCCCCAGGCTGCCAGCACCTTATCAGGTGGTGTTTGTCCATCCGCCCCTCGGACAGGCCAGCACTGGAAGACCTGTTGTGCCATCCTTGGGTGCAGGGCATTCCCCTGCCCTAGAAGACGGGAGAGATCCACGTGCTCCCTTTGATCCCGGGGCCTGGCAGGTAACACCTCCACACATCTCTTGGCAATAAGAAGCAAAGGAAACCAGACTTTTTTGTCAGCCTGTAGCACTGGGGGGGGGTCATCCCATGGGAACATGCCCCTCTTTGTGCTGGAGCTGGGCTGCAGACCCGGTCTCCCAAGTGCTGGTGGCCACCATCCAACCTGGTTTTGCTCGTCCCGCTTCACAGACAGCTGGGCCCTCGGCAGAACGCTGACAGCCTGGTCTGGCCCCCAGGGAAGGAGAAGGGGCCTCTGCAGAAGCTGTGCCGGGTGGGCCTGCTGCTGGAGACATCGAGGACGACGTCAGGGATGACAAGCTCTCAGTTGACCTGGACGCCGGCGAGCTGAAGAGGATGGACTTTGATTCTGGCCCCTTCCTCCAAGCCGTGCTCCACACGCCGTTTGCAGATGAGTCCACACCCAGGGGGTGCTCCCGGACACGGGCATTGCTCAGCCTGGCTGGGCACCGAAGGTTCCCCCTTTGCTGATGGGGAACCTGAGGAATTCTTCAGCCGGCTGCCAAGCTGCTTCTTGGCAGGAGGGCGGGCGGGTGCTCTGGGCTGGGTGTGAAATGGGAGCCCGGCTCTGCCCCCAGCCTCTGCCACTGCCCCTTTGCTGGGCGGGGCTGGGGCAGGGGCAGCCAGCCTGCCAAAAACAAACCCCCGTGGGGGGAGCAAAGGCAGGGCTGCAGAACACCAGCTGCTTTGGGCTGCAGGCCAGGAAAGGCTTGGGCTGCCTTGGCTTAGGAGCCTTTCTTTGGGCCAGTGCTGCAGGGCAGGGAGAAGGCCTGGGTTTTCCTCAGCTGGAGGAGGTGGGGTTTTCCTTTGGCCTGCAGGGCTTGGGCCTTCCTCAGAACCCTGACAGAAGGTTAACATTTTACCTTTTTTTCTTGTTTCCACTTTTGGTTTGTAATCTCTGTTCATGAATTTGTTGTTTGTTTTCCAGGGAAGAGTTGGAGCTGGTGCCCAGTCCGGGTTGGGAAGGGCTGGGACCATCCCTGGAGAGGATCTGACGTCCCCTCTGAGAAGGCTGAGGACATCCTTTGGGACATGCTCTTCTTGCAGCAGCAGATCTTGGGAGGTAGATGCTCATCTTGCCCATCTTGTCAGCAGCAGTGGGATAATGGCTTTGGGGAGATGGCAGCAGGCACATGAACATCCCGCTCTTGCAGCTGCTGAGGAGGTTGATCTCCTGGGCTTGGCTGGAGGAGGTGGCACCTGTGTTGAGTAATTGCTGAAATCCAGTCGATCTGGGATGACCCCAAATGACAGTTTAGTTTTCAGCTTGCTCGAGCTGTATCTCAGCTGTTCTCTGAACACTTCTCTCCCCCACCTGCCTAGTACTTCCCAACTGCTCCCTCCTGTCCCTGCAATGAGTTCCCAGCTCCTCATGGTCTCCATCAAACCACTGAGAGAAGAAATAGAAACTCACAGTCCCCCGGAGTGCCCAAATGAGGAACAATGTAATCCTGGAGAAGTCCTAGAGAATTAGATAAGGGATGTCCCAAACCAGCAGGATGCAAACTAAGCTCTGGGTACCCAGATAATGAAAGAACAAACTTTATTTTTGGTGGTGAAACACAATGGTGCTGTGCTGCTCAAGAACTGAGGTCAGGATGACAGAGAAGGCCCGGAAGGCCCAGAAAAGGACTTCCAATAGGGGTGTGGCTGTGTAAAGCAAAGTACTGAATCTGTATTAAGTAAGCCAGACTATTGAATGCACATGTAAACAGTGTGTGTAATAAACAGCCCTGTCTGTCCTTTGGCACGGTGCATTAGAGGAGCTCTCCTCTGAACGCCCAGCATGCTGAATAAAGAAGAATGCTCTTTTTAACATCTCCAAATTGGGGTGAAGAAGTTTGTTTCTGCTGCTTTTCAGTGTCATTTTTGGCCCCCAGACAGGACACCTCTGCCTGATCTCCCGCGGATCCGAGGGATCTCTGGATCTTCACGCCAGCACCAGGACTTTGCTGCAGAAGAGCACAGATCCCCAGCCCAGTCTGGGACACAGGTAAGATCCCAGTGGATAACAAGGCATTCTTTTGGGGAATCCTGCCCATGTCAAACGTATGGATCTTTCAGCGCACTGGGGGGTTCTTTGGTATTTTGGGAATCCTGCTCATCTGAGACCTGTGGATCTTCCAGCACTTTGGGTGGGTCCTTTGTTATTCTGGAATTTGGTCTCTGGCTTTGTTTTATCGATCACTATTGTTCTGTACTTGTATTTGTTTCTGTATTGTACCATTTTGGGTCTACTGTTTAGAGCTGGGAAGTGGGCAATCTGAAGGGGGAATTTGGAAGAAGTCCCCCCTTAGTTGCATTTTGCAATATTGGATGAAGATTGGCGGCCCCCCCGGAGGAACAGCTCCCAGGGAGAATTTAATGGAGTGTTGGAATCAATGGGTGGCTGTTCTGGAACACTGAATTAGAATCCATTGTTCCAGCTGATGCTGTTTGAGAAGGGGAACAGAAGTGGAAGGAGGTTATGTCTGGTGCTGTGTTTTTCCCTTTGCAGAACGTGTGAAAGGGCAGAAAGATTGTGGTGTGAATGCAGCGCCCTCAGAGCCCTTGGTGTGAGCCCGGAAAGGAAAATCAAGCTGAGGGACAAGATCAGTCTAATTTGGGGACATTGTTGGAGGTTGGAGTTGCAGTTCTGGAAGAAATCCCTGAGGAAATGGTGCCCCCGGGGAGAGGAAGAGGATGAGAGCATGGGCAGCCTGCTTCAAACATCCCCCCAGGAGACTTGGGAGCAGTCCCTGTGCATCCTGTAAGAAAGATGGACACTGGAAATGGGATTGTCCGCAACTGAAACTTCAGAACCCTCCGAACCCTCTCGTGGCATCACTGAAGACGACTGAGGGGGCACCAGAGGATTCTTCCCCATCAGAACATCTGGTTCCAGCCAAGCTAAGCACAATTGTTTGTGGCTGTGGGAACTTGTTCCTCTGTGTTAAATGCAGGGAAATGAAACTCAAGGGACAATTCTAGAACAATTGTCTGGTGTGCCAGGGAATTGGGAAACTGGGCCATTTTTAATGCTGTGGCTTTGAAATTGGGAAAACAGTGGTTGGCTCCCCAGTTTTTGTATTTCCCCAATTCCCCAAAGCCTCTGCTTGGGAGAGATCTCTTGGCAAAATGAAATGCCACAATCCAATTGAAAAATGGTCCAATATAGGTTATTATTGCAGAGCCTAATTCTGTGGAAGTTTCTAGTTTTGCATGAGAGTCTCTCAAAGCAGAAGTAATCCATCTGCCACCATCACTTGGGGATGCAGTGGTTCCAACAGGATGGGCTGGAGAGGTGCCTCCATGATCCAAGAGAGCAGAACCCGTGAGAATTCCAGAGAAACCTGGAGTGGGGTTGGTGAGGCCAAAGCAATGTCCTTTGCAAATAGAAAGTTGTAAGGGATTCTCACCCTTTGTAGAACAATTGATGAAATTTTGCTTGTGAAAAGAATGTGAATCTAAATGGAATGCTCCAGTTTTGCCAGTCAAGCAGGCAAATGGAAGGCTATGCCAGTTAGTCCAAGACCTTAGAGCTGTAAAGAACAGAGTAGAAGATATACAAGCAGTCATAGTGAATCCTTACACTTTGCTAACTCCCCTAAATGAAAGTTTAATATGTTTCACAGCATTAGGTTTGAAAACTGCCTTTTTGTGTCTCCCTTTGAGTTGGGAAAGTCAAGAGCTTTTTGCTTTCCAATGGGAAAATGCAAAGCTGGGGAGGAAAACCCATCTGACTTTGGTGGTCCTCTTGCAGGGGTTTAAAAATAGCCCCCCAATATCTGGAACTCAATTGGCAAAGGGACTGGAGGAATGGAGAAGTCCAAACCCACCCTCTTGGAGCCTTATTGCAGTGTGGGGATGATCTTTTGATGCCACTGATGCTGAGCAGCAACGTTGGGGTCAGACTGTGGCCCTGTGGAATTTCCTTGGGCTGAGTGGATATGGGGTATCCCAAACACAAAGTGCAAGTAGTCCAGAGCCCAGGAGCCTCCGTGGGCTTTGGAATTCTCCAAGGACAAGGGAGGCTGGGCCAGGAAGGAAAGAAGCAACCTGTCAACTGCCCCAGCCCCAGCAAAGGAAGCCCAGAGCGGGATTGCTTCCAGACTAGAGGAGAAGTGTATTGGCAGAGCTGACTTAGGAGACAGCCCCTTGGAAAGTCCTGGTTGGGAATTGTTTCCCAGTGGGGGCAGCTTTGTCCGGCATGGAAAACAATTCTCTGGATGCACAGAACTCCCCACCACCAGGGCAGAGATCCTGACAGAGATCCTTCTCCCAGTAGAAGAAAATGAGTCTAGTGCTAAGGATTGTCAACTCCTTGAAACAGTAGAGCAAACTTTGCTCCAGGAGGCTGGGCAGTTCCCCCAAGTGGGCAAATAATAGTCCCTGAGCCAATCTCCTGTGACCTGGTGGATGGGGAACATGAGGGGATTCCTTGGAGTGAAGCAAATTATTGAAACATTTGCCCAAGTGGGTTCTTGGTCCAAAACTGACCCCAGTTGTACAAGCAGTGAGTCAGCAGTGTGGTGTGTGGAAGAGAAATAATCCAAACCCTGCCACTGGAGTGGGAACAGGTGATGGAAAATGCAGAAATGCTGCAGGTGAATGTTGGCAGATGGATGTGACTGAATTGCCCAGACAAGGGGGGTGTAAAGATCTCCTGGTCTTGGGGGATACCTTCTCTGGGTGGCCAGAGGCTGTTCCTTGTTGCACTAAGCAGGTTGGGAAAGAGACTGCAATCCTGTTCAGTGCAATCCTCCCTGTATTTGGGATGCCTTTGGGAATGTCATCAGACAGAGGTTCCCACTTGACTGCAGAAACAAAATGCTTCACTCTTGTTTTGCTCTTCTGACAACAGTTCAAACACTGTTGACGTGGGAGGAAAATTTACATGTCTTTTTAGTGCCAAAGGTGATCCAAGTGTTGCCCACAAGTGTCTGTATTAAGTAAGCAAGACTCTGTAAGGAATCTGGAAACTGTGTGTGTAATGTAAAGCCCTGTGTGGCTGTCACTGAAGTGCTGAGGCTGAACAACAGCCCCTGAGCCAAAGCTGAGCTCTAGATGAACCTTCCAACCTAATGGGCTGTGTCTCCATGTATCTGCTCCTGAGCTAAAACTGGGTCTATTTGTTGGTACAAATGTGGTGGGATGGGACTCCACCTGTGTATCTGCTCCTGAACCAAACAGGTGTGCTTCTTAGGAAGATCTGTTAGTCTGGGCTCATCAGTGAATCCTGTTTGTATCTGTTCCTTAACAAAAGATGTCTGATTGTGAGCAAAATCTGATCTTTCTCTTTCTGTATCTGGAGAGTGGTGGAGGCCATGGCAGTCGATGTCTGGCCTTGTTTGGCAGTGGCTGGTGCAGGGGGAGCCTTGGTTTGGGAGAAGTAGAACATTGCTCCCAAGATTCTGCTCTGGCCAAATAAGGAACAACAGAATCTTAGAGAAGTCCTGGAGAATTGGATCAGGGCTGGAACTCAAGCAAACAGGATGTGAGCTGAGCTCTGGGGACCCAGAGAAGATCAAACCAAACATGACGGTCTCTGTGGGGAAAAGCAGTGATGCTGAGAACCGAGGTCAAGAAGCAGACACCTGAGCTTTGGGGGGCACCAGATGCCAAAAAACCCACCAGAGACCCCCAGAGAAGACCCCAAATGACCAAGTAGGGACTTGCAATAGGGGTGTGACTGTGTAAAGCACAGTAATGGACATGTGTTCAGTAAGGGGGAATATCCAATGCCTCTGGAATCAGTGGGTGTAATCCCAAGCCCTGCCTGTGTCCCTGAGCAGGCTGGATTAGAAGAACTCTCCTGCAGGCGTCCAGCACGCTGCCCTAAAGAATGCCTGCTTCTTAACACCTCCCAGCTGGGGTTAAGGACTTGCTTTCTGCTGCTTTGGGGCACCATTTCTGGCCCCAGATGGGACCCTCTGCCTGATCTCCCGTGGATCCGAGGGATCTCTGGATCTTCACGCCGGCCCCAGGACTTTCCTGGAGAAGACTACAGATCCCCGGACTGGTCTGGGATGGGGGAAGATCCCACTGGCTAATAAGGCATTCTTTTGGGGAATCCTGTCCCTCTAAGACGTGTGGATCTTCCAGCTCTTTGGGTGGGTTATTTGGTGTTCCCCCATTTGGTCTCTGGCTTTGTTTTCTCCACTGATCCTTGTTTTGTGTTTGTATTTGTTTCTGCACTGTAACATTTGTCCAAGTGGGTTCTTGGTCCAAAACTGACCCCAGCTGTACAAGCAGTGAGTCAGCAGTGTGGTGTGTGGTAGAGAAATAATCCAAACCCTGCCACTGGAGTGGGAACAGGTGATGGAAAATGTAGAAATGCTGCAGGTGAATGTTGGCAGATGGATGTGACTGAATTGCCCAGAAAAGGAGGGTGTAAAGATCTCCTAGTCTTGGGGGATACCTTCTCTGGGTGGCCAGAGGCTGTTCCTTGTCACACCAACCGGGCTGGGGAAGTGAGTGGAATACTGTTGAATCCAAGAATCCCTGGATTCGAGGTACATTTGGGAATGTCATCAGACAGAGGTGCCCACTTGATTGTAGAAGTGGTACAACAAGTCAAATCAGGGATGCATTATTGCAGAATTCCAAAGGCCAGAGCCCCTTGGGTAATTGAGAGGTTGTCTGAGAAGAAACCAAATGCTTAAGTCTGCTTTGGCTCTCCTGACAATAGTTAATTGGGTCTTGACTTGGGAGCAAAATTTACATCTCCTTTTAGTCTCAAACGTGACCCAAGTGTTGCCTCCAAGGGATTGCTGGGTGTGCACTCCTTTACCTGAAAAGACAAGGAAGCCATTCACCATTTCTGCCTTCCCTGTTCTGGCAGAAATGATTCCTGGTCACTGGGTGAGCACTTGTGTTCCCCAAAAAGTAGACCCAGCAGTCAGTGTGCAAGTACCCCCCACCACCTCTGACAATCCTGCCTGTGTCCAAAGCTGTGACCCCCACTAAAGGAACAGGACAAGTGGATTGTGTTAATGAGAGGGGCCCGTTTGTGGGAAATCACCCCAATGTCCTCAAACCCTTCCTGCTGGGGAAATGACTGATCCTTGGCCGGTCCCCAAAGGAACGGGGTGGGATTGGTGTGTGGAAATAACACCTGGGAAGGGTTGCCCCAAAGCTGGAAGGGCATTTGTATTTCAGCTTGCATCAGGATTCAGTGCTGTAGCTGTTCTAATGCCTTGAGCTGTAAAATGAAATAAAGCTCCTAAGACACTCTATCCCTTCAGGAGCTTAGTCTGAAAAAAGGGGGATTTGATGTTGTGGACTGCTCCCAACATTTCTCTATGGCCAATCTTGGAGAGGTCCTGGAGAACTGGATCAGGGATGTAACTAAGCAAACAGGATGGAAGCTGAGCTCTGTGGGCCCAGAGAAGATCAAACCCAAACGTTCCAGTCTTTGTGGTGAAAGGTAATGACACTGTGTCTGCTCAGAACCGAGGTCAAGAAGTGGACACCTCAACTTTGGGGGGCACCAGATACCAAAAAACCCACCAGAGAGCCCTGAAGGAGACCCCAAAGGACCAACTAAGGACTTGCAATAGGGGGGCTGACTGTGTAAAGCAAAGTAACATCTATGTCTTAAGTAAGGGAGAATATCTAATGAATCTGGAAACTGTGTGTGTCATGTAAAGCCCTGTGTGGCTGTCACTGAAGTGCTGAGGCTGAACAACAGGCCCTGAGCCAAAGCTGAGCTCTAGATGAACCTTCCAACCTAACAGTCTGTTTATCCCTGTATTTGCTCCTTAGCTAAAACTGTGTATGTTTGTTGGTCAAAGATGCAGTGTGGAAAGACTCCCCGTGTACCTGCCCCTGAACAAAATAAATGTGCTTCTTAGTGAGATCTGTGAGTCTCAGCTCATTAGTGAATGATATTTGAATGTGT
Source organism: Pseudopipra pipra (assembly GCF_036250125.1). NCBI lineage: Eukaryota > Metazoa > Chordata > Aves > Passeriformes > Pipridae > Pseudopipra > Pseudopipra pipra. The sequence goes on along the minus strand of NC_087580.1, from coordinate 17,897,841 downwards.
TCCTTAATCAAATCTTATGTCTGATTGTGAGCAAAATGTGATCTTTATCTTCCTGTGTTTAGAGAGTGGTCAAGGCCCTGGCAGTGGATGTGTGGCCTTGTTTGGCAGCAGATGGGGCAGGTTGACTGCCTGGGTTTTCCCCTTAAGCCCTGGCCAGGCTGTGGGTGGAACCCAGGAGGAGAAGGGAGCCAGATGGTTTTGCACACTCGTAGCTCTGTGAGCTTGTTTCTGCAAGGCCAGAAAAGCTGGACCCCCTCCCAGCACAGATGGAACCCTCCCCTACGAGTGGACGCCCTGGGTGGGATTTCCCGTGCCCGGGAGGGGTTCTCCAACCCTTGGCTGCGACCGGGGCTCCCCCGCTGCCGGGCGGGCCTGGCTGAGGGGAACAGATGAGGGCAACTGGGCAGGGAGCTTTTCTACTCACTCCAGGCACTCTTGGTAGGAACGATGAGGTGCGTTACTGAGCTCAGCCTTTTGTCATTCTTTGCTGCTTTGCACTGCAGGAAAATTACACACTTGTTCTCCAAAGTTGGTGTCGGTGTCTCTTGTGCTGACCCTCGTCGCGGGCAAAAGAGTTCCCTGGGGCCCTGCAGTGTCACAATGGTCCCCTGATTCCATGGGACAACATTCCTAATTCACTGTCTAGACTGGAGGAAAATCCCAGGAAGGGCCGTGGTTTGTTAGGACTTGCTTTATCTGAATGAGCCCCGGGGGGCTTTTGGTGCTGAGTCCTTGAACCTCAGGTACTGAGGGGAGATTGCACAAACCTGTCCAGAAGTGAAAGTCAGAAGGAGAACCCAAAGTATCTCAGAGCATTAATGGATCCCACTGAGGGCCATTCCCAAGACAGGCTCCTCATGGACTGGTTGGAGGAGAGGATTGGAGGCCATGATTGCACAAAGCTCTCAAAGGCTCAGTTTCCAAAGGAAATCCCAAAGCTCCTTAAAAACCCTGGAGGACCTACTGACAAAGCCTCTCCAGGGACTAATTAAAGCAGAGAATTGGAGACCATGATTGATCAAACCTCTCCTAGACTCAGAGTCAAAAGGAAAGGCAAAGGACCTGAATAAACCTTTAGTCCCTTCAAGCATTAACGAGCCCCATTGAGGGCCCTTCCTGACCAAGCCTCTTCAGGGACTCATTAGAGCAGAGAACTGGAGGTCAGGGTTGCACAAACTTCTGCGAGATTCCAAAGCAAAAGCCAAAGGCCTTGGAAAACCCTGCAGTCCCTTGAAGCCTTCAGGAGCCCCCCAAGGGCCATTCCTGACAAAGCCTCCCCAGGGACTCTCCAGCAGATCCTTGGGGGCCGTGAGTGCAGGGAGGCAAAGGCTCTGTGCAGGCAGCTGAGATGTTGAGCACAGCCTGGCTTGGTTGGAGGCAGCAGAAAGGCCCAGCCCTGACCCCCAGCCCGGGGAAGGCAGATCCTGTCCCTCCCGCCTGGCTCAGGGCTCTGCCGGGGGCACTGCCTTGGGGGGGTGACGCTGAGGGAAGGACAAGGGGGTGCCAGTGCCCAGCCTGCCCGGGCCCTTTGCTGTGCCCTGCCAGCAGCAGCCTCCCCGTGCTGTGCCCAGGCTGCTCCTTTCAGCTGCGGGCACAGACAGGGCCCAGCTGTGCCTGCTGCTGTCCCATCCTGCGCTCAGCACGAGGGACGGGGCAGCCCAAAGAGAAGCCCCGTTGCTGGAGGGAGCCCAGGCCCTCAGGCACAGGGGATCTCCCAGGGCCTGTGCCAGCCAGGGGCCTTGTGCTGGGCTGTCACAGGCCAGGGCAGGGGCAGCTGGAGAGCCCCTGGCCCAGCCCTGAGTCACGGGCTGAGCCATCAGCTCCTGCAGAGAGAAGGGACCTCACAGGCCCTTCCCCAGCTTGAGGGCAGAAATGTTCCTCACAGGAACTGCTGTGTTTATCCTGCTGCATTTGACAGCTGCACTTCTGCCTCTCTCTCACTTGGGCCTTCAAAGAGCTCTCCAAGGAAAAGCTTCATTGAGTCCCAGAATACCAGAGGCTGGCAGAGCCCCCTGAGCAGCCCTGCCCTGGCTGTGGCTGGGCTGCAGTTCCCTTTGCCCAGAGCAGCCCCTGTCCTGCTGGGTTGGTGCTCGTGGCTGCAGCGCTGTTGGTCCCAGCCCAAGGCTTTGGCTGTCCCTGGGCAGTGCTGGCCCCACAGGGAGCGTCTCTGCAACCACCCCCACCCAATGGGCTCTGCTGGGCAAGTGTTTCACAGGGGACATGGCTGGGACGGCTGGGCTGGACTGACCCAAGGGATATTCCATTCCATGGGATGGCATGATCAGCAATACACTGAGAGAAAGGAAGGCAGAAAGGAAGGTGGGCAGGGGGCAGACGTGGATGTCCTTCATTAATACATTTGTCTTCCAAGGAAACCTCTCCATGGACTGAATTCTTGCCTCCCAGGGGTTTTCTTGGTTTCTGCACGTGGCCTTTGCTTTTTGCTTTCCTCTCTCCAGTTAATCTCCCTTTCTGTTGACCAAGGATTTCTTCACCTGCTTTTCTCCTCTTGTCTGACTGAGGAGGGAAAGTGAGAGAGCAACTTGGCTGTCCCTGGATGGCCAGACAGGTTTAACCACAGTCACCTTGCCCAAAGCTTCTCTTCTAGGTACCCCCAGAAATGTCAGGTGTCCACACCTGAGCTTGGTTATGCCCTGCTCACCCCCTCCCCCAGGGCGGTCAAGTGCAGAACCCACGTGGATCTCTGCAGTGACAGGGGGATGCCAGGAATTATCAGGGTTGGAGGCTGAAGGGAGTTGAACAGGGGACAATTGGGAAAAGCCCCCCATGGGGACTGGCCCAGAGCATGCGCAGTCCCTCAGCACCTTCCCGGCCACAGCTCCTCATTGGCTGCCCGTCCGCTCGGGGTCCCATTGGCTGGCTATTGGCGACACTTGGCTCCATCGCACTCTCCCATTGGCTGGCCCTTTGCGCCACCACGCAGCTTCCCCATTGGCTGCCTCTGGGCAGCTCCCCATTGGCTGCTCCCCGGCAACAGGGCTGCTCTCTTAGCAACAGCACCGACCCTTCAACCTGCACTTTAATTCAACTGGGCCAGTTCCAGGGCAACTCCACATCCTCCCCATCCACCGCAGCTTCACATTTTCCCTTAGCAATAGCAGTGGAACATTGGCCCAACAGCAACTTCACCTTTTCCCTTAGCAGAGTTCCAAAGCCTTGGTGCCACAGCCGGGCTGCTGCAGGAGCCGAGCTCCTTGCAAAAGCCCCAGGAGGCACCCAGCAAGCCAGCAGAGGCAGGCAGAGGAGCAAACAAGAGAAAAACTTGTGACAATCAAAAAATGGGAGAAGGTGTGCCCGGCGGATCTCGCTTGGAGACCGGGGAACCAGCCAAGGGACACTCGGGGCCCATCTCGGTGCCAGGAGACCTTTGCTTGGATCCTGGTGAACGGGCCAGGGGGCATCCAGGGGTCCCACGGCGAGGGGATTTAAGGCCATGCCCGGGGACTGTGGGGAGCTGTTGCAGGACTGCTGCGGGAGCTGCTGCCACCCCCTTCCCCTGCGGGTTGGGTTCGTTCCTCGGAGGCTACAAGGCGACCAGGGCAGAAGCCCAGCAGAGATCTACCAGCTTGCAAGGCAGCGGCACTTCCTGGTGCTGCTAACTCCTGTCCTGTGCTTTTAACAGTTCCCCTTAGCTTGTCCCACTGCCCTATCTCCCTTCTTTCTCTCTGCTCTTTTGTGTTCCAAAACAAAGTGGAATTCTCGTTTTGGGATCCAGCATCTGGCCTCGTTTGTGCCTTAACCTGGCTTATGGGAGTGTTTTAGAACCTGGTTCCCCTCTGCATCAAAGCGGATCGGAACAGCTGGGGTCCCCAAATGGAGAAGGAGGGGGGTGGGACCCACAAAACTGAGAGAAAGGGGGAGGTAGGACTCCCAGATTTAGTGGGAGCAACTGGGGCAGCTGGAGTTTGGGGGTCTGACGGGAAAGGGGTGGGAGAGGGGGGAAAAGGGACGAGCTTTGCATCGTCAAAGTGAGTGAGAAGGGGCTGAGACCTTGAACTGAGCAGGGTGGGGGAGGGGGCCACCCCCAAACCGAGCTGTGGGGGGAGCAGGGGATTGCAGGGAGGGTGAGAAACGGGTGGGACAGTGAGGGAAAGGGTGAGAAAGGGCATAGGGGGTCCCATGGGGGTCCTGTAGCAGGATGCTTTGCCTGGAATGGGGTAAAACAACTCCAACAAGGCCCTGTTTGCAAAACCCCCGGCAGGAAATGAAGAAGGGGAGTCACGCTGCTTTTGGGTTGAATAATGCTGAAACCAGCCTGACTCCTCAATTCCAAAGGGAAACATCCTGAGAGGGAGGGGAAGATGTGGCAGAGCTGGGAAAATCCCCGGGCAAAGGAACAAACAGGTGACACCCCTGAGAACTTCTCCAAGGCTGCTGGGCTGGCACAGCCTGGACACACCTGACTGACAGTCCAGCACTTTATACGAGAAAAGCCCCAGCTTTTAAGGGCAGGGTCTTGTGACGTGTCCCATCAGACCCCCAGGGATGGACAGGGACTCCCCCAGTGTGGATCCAACCCCCCCGAGCTCCAGGGAATCCCTCCAAGCCTCATGTGATGGGGGACACAAAGGGACCCCTCGACCTTCTGTCCCACCTCCCTCTTCCACCCTCTCCCTCCTCTTTCCCAACGTCCCCCCAATTTCCAGACCCTCCGTGCTCAGCCAGGGGCTCCCAACCCCTCCCACTTAGGCTGGGGGTCGCAACCCCCCTCACACTCAGTTTTGGGGATCCCACCCCTTTTCCCTTCTCTCCCACCCCTTTCTGATCATCCCATCAAACCACAGCTTCCCCGTGCTCTGCTCTGGGGGTCCCACCCCCTCAACCGCTCAGCTGAAGGGGTCTCACCCCCTTTTCCCACCTTTTCTCCCCTTTCCCCTCCCTTTTCCCTGTCATCCCCTGTTGCCGGGGGGAGTGGAAGGCTTAGACAAAGTTCATTAAAGAAGTCCTGCCCTTGAGTCCCGAGGTGCAGAAAGGACTCCCTGGCTTTCTAAACTCCTGCTCAGAGAGGAGCCTGGGGGCGGCTGGATCCAATCTCAGTCCTGGATTATGCCAAGGGTTGGAATTTAAGGAATTACAGAGCTGTGATTGAACCACTTTTGTCCTGCAGGTTTTAATGATGGAAAATCAGATATATTGATATAAAATGAACTCATCATTATCACAGATGAACAGACAAAAAATTTTAATCAGAATTATTTACTACACAATATAAACACTAAAACTACCAGTAGTACAGGATAAGTACAATATAATTGAAGGAATTATACTAAAACTGGCAAAAAATAAATGATTATTAAGTAGACATGTGATGTAACTCCCCCAGACCAAGGCTCCTGGGGAGATCTCTTTTGCTCACCCTCGAGGACTGACCTTGGGGGGGTTCCCCAGCCAAGGGGGGAATCTCCAACCATACACCCCAAGAGGGGTTATGTTGGAAGAACCTGCCCCTGGGAAAGGGGACTGGAACTTTATAGTATAAAGTGATGGACTGACAGCCCTTGGACTCCAGGGGTTGCCTCACCATCAGGATGTTAATTCAGGGTTGAACCCAGACTGGTTCCAACATCTCCTGGCCTGGCCTGGGCCCCTCTCAGCCCAGCACTGATACATTTGCAAATAGGGCATTGTCTTGGTCCCATTCCAGGGGGGAATGTCCTGCCACAGTGTCCCAGTGTGCCTGTAATTCCATCAGGCCCTGCAGTGTCACAATGGTCCCTTGATTCCACAACTTCCCAAATGTTTCCAGGTTCCTTTGGTTCCATGAGGCCCCCATGTCACAAAGGCCCCTGGATTCCAGGAGTTTCCACAGTGTCTCAGGGTCCCTTTTTTCCAGGAGGCCCTGCAGGCTCCCAATTGTCCCTTGATTGCAGGAGGTTCCCAAATGTCTCAGGGTTCTTTGGTTCCAGGAGGCCCTGCAGTGTCACCTTGGCCCCTTCATTCCATGCAGGCCCAGGCAGAGGAACCCCAGCACGGAGCCCCCGACCCCCGTCAGCATCTTGGGGGGCGGCGTCCGACGGCAGCTCGGGGTGGGGGGGCAGCTGGGGGCAACTGGGATATACTGGGAGAGACCAGGAGTGACTGGGGTCATCCTGGGACTGACTGGGATCATCCTGGGACTGACTGGGATCATCCTGGGACTGACTGGGCCCTGTGGAACACCCTGAAAGTTCTGGAGGGGCTGTTTTAAGTGAGCTCTGGAAAACTGTCCTGGCTGTGCAGGGCAGGAAATGCTGATGTTCTGCAGGCCCCCAGCTCTGCTCTCTGGCTCCTGGTTTCCCTCGTGCTGGGCAGTTGGAGCCCAGGCAGGGGCAGCCCTACAGGAGGTTGTGGTGCTGCAGGGCCCAGGGGCTGCACCCCGAGGAGCTCCTGCCCCAGGGGCTCAGGGACCTGGCAGTCTGTGCTGCTGGGGGCAGGATCGTGCCCCGGGCTGTGGCTCCTGGGTGCAGAGGAGGAAGGAGAAGCACAGCTTTGGTCCCCACTCTTGTGGCCGGAGGTGCAATAGGCTGGGCTGGGGGTGGTGGCCTGGCTGGTCTCTCTTTGGCCTCAGTTGTGGGGTCTGCAGGGCCAAGTTTTGCCCTGCCCTGTTTGCAGCCTGGTGCTGACCCACTGCTGGGGCCCCCGGGCAGGTGGGTGTTTCTGCCCTGGGCTGTTCTCACTCACACCACATGTATGTGAGGGGGCACTAAGGTGTGTTCCTGCCCCAAATCCTGTGTCTTGGACCCTCTTGGTCCTTTCCTGGAGCATCTTCTCCCAAGCTGGGTCCTTGCCTGTTCCTCCCTGGAGCACAAACCAGGCCATTTGCAGTGGGACCTGCTGGGGGACCTGCCCTGGTCCCCGTGGCTCTGCTCTCTGGGGACAGGGAGAGTTTGGGGACTCCCTCACAAGCCACCCCCACTCATGTCCTGCTGGTCACCCAGGTGGCCCTGGCAGCGCTTGGGAACATGACTGGATGGGGGGTGTGCCCACCCGTGCCAGCAGGGAAGGGCACAAGTTCCAGGGGGGATGTCCAGGGAGACAGGACACTGCAGAGGAAGGGCCTGGGGGGTGCAGAGTGACAATAGAGAGGGGAGGGCGGATCTTTGGCATCCCCTCCTCTGCTTGCTTCAGGCTTCAAGAAGACACCACAGGAGAAATCACATGGAGAAATATTTATTGATCAAAGACTATTAAAAGCCTCAGAAACAGGGGGGAAAACGTCCTTCCTGGGGGACACCAGTCCAAGGAAACTCCTGGTTTCTGTCCAGGCAGGAGCAGGTGCCCGTGGGCTCCAGGGGGTCAATGCAGATAAAATCACTGGGGGGGCTCCTTCAGCAGCAGCATTTAATGCATTTGGACAAGCCAGGGACCATCTCCATGTCCTGCACAGAAGGGCTTCACCCTCCTCAGGATCCCTGAGTGACACAATGACACCAAAACCCAGAAATGACAGAGCAGCTGCACCCACTAACTTGGATTTTCCCTTTTTCAAATGTCATTTAACTCACTAAATCCATCTCTTGCCTAGGAATGGTACAGCACAGTCAGGCACAGAAAGAATTTGAAGGGCCAACACCCATTTACCAATTCCAAATTTTAATGGTTGAAAGAAAGGCCCATTTTCCTTTTGCTCTGTGCCACCAACAACAGGAATCGTTTCTGACTAAATTGTCCTTTCCTCCTCTTTCAAACCCAACACGCCACTCCAGGATCTCCCAAGAAATCCATGTTCTCCCTCCCCAGTGTCCATGGAGCAGAGGTTCAGCTGGGGATGACACCTCTGGGCCCCCACACACCTTCCAAGGGCAGGAGCCTTCCTGCCTGGCCAGGAGCCCTGGGGGGAGTCCAGGCTGTGGCAGCTCCTGTTTGTCCCTTCCCCACGCACATTCCAAATCCCTGCTCTCACACTAAACCCTCCAAAGCTTTCCAAACCCAAATCCTTTCCTCTGCTCCTCTCTCACTGGGACCATTTCTGCCTCCTTCCCCTGCAGCTGGAGGAACCTCCCCAGCTGCTGCTGCTCCCTGGCATAAAACCACACCTTCCCAAACCCTGACTATTGCTCAGTTCAAAGAACAAATCTAGAGATTTCAGTTCACTTCTCTTTTCTCTGACAAAACAACAGCAACTGAAAAAACGTATTATAATCCACAAACTGAATCTCTAATTCACTAATCACTAATGGAATATCGGCACAATTAACACAAATCCAACCCCTGCAAACACTAAAGCTGACACTAAAGAATGCTCTGAACACACAATCCCAGCTTAACAGCTGCTGTGGCAATTTACCTTCCTTCAAATATTTAATGTGCATCAAATGCTTTAAAATGCACCCAAGAACAAACTACTGCATTTAACACTTACAGCAAGTGAATTTTTTCTTTTTTATATCTATTATGGGCATCCCCGAGTCAGACAGGATTCTAATACTATAACACACACTCCCAGTAACACACACTCCCCAAACACTTCACTTTCTCCAGCACTGACCATTGGCTTTGACAAACACAGTTCCCTGAGCAAAGCCCTCCCCAAAGCAGCTCTATGGGCAAGAGCTCTGTGTGTGACTGATCTGTGGGCAAAGCACACCTGGGGCCTGGAACCCACCCCCTGACCCACACCTGGGGCCTGGAACCCACCCCCTGAACCACACCTGGGGCCTGGAACCCACCCCCTGACCCACACCTGGGGCCTGGAACCCACCCCCTGAACCACACCTGGGGCCTGGAACCCACCCCCTGACCCACACCTGGGGCCTGGAACCCACCCCTTTCACTCAGTCAGTAGGGATTTCTTCTCATAAGCCAAATATCACACTCCTCCTTTTACAGTTCTAGCATCACTTTCACAACCCAATTCTATTCTATTCTGTTCTAGAGCTCCATTTCTAGGATGCTTAGGTATACCTTTTCTATGCTCAGCAATGCCTTAATAAAATTCCAGGGATCTTGCTTTGAACTCACCAGATCCAGGGACTGAGATCTCCCAGAAGAATATTTTCACTGCTCGCTGGAGTCCTCAGGGTCCCGGAATCCCTGGAGGGTCGACAGCATTGTCCCACCTGGCTCACCAAGAATTGTCCCTGAAAATCGTTGGGAAGAAATGAAACCCTCCAACGCCCCTGGGAAGTGTTGGTGAGCCAGGCACTGCTTTGTTCTGGCTCCCAGAGACAGGGAGCCAATCATTCCAGCCCCACCTGTCCCTTTCCAGACTTTTCACACATTTCTACATTTGAACAAACAAACAAATTCATGTTCATTGCTTCTAATTTACCCCAATTAATGAACTAATGAATTCTCTTCATTAATTAAGACTCTAATTAGTAGTCTATCCTTAACTGGCTAATTTGGTCCACCTTCTTTGGTCCTCTTAGCACTCCTCCTCAGACACAGAGTCTCCAACTCTCAGGCTGCAATGTCTTTGTTAATCCCCTTTGGACCTTCTGGTTCCTCCAACAGGTCCTTGAAGGACCAGGAATTTAAGATCCCAGATGTCCAATCTTCAGCTCCCTCGGGCTTTGTTTATGGAAGCTCATCAGAGCCAGTGCAGAGAAACTCCAAGTTTGGGTGCTTTAAAGATCAAAGCGACAAGAGCCCGTGAAAAGAAACCCGGTCAGCTGCTGCCACTGACGAAAATTTTGGGCAAGTTGGATCATTTCCAACAAGACCAACCCCCACCGCGGGGGGGACCCCGCATCCCCCCGCCCACCGCCGGGGCTCTGCCGGGAACCGCCACCGGGACACCCCCAAAACCAAATCACCTCCCGCGGACCCCCCCCGATCCCCCCCAGGGGCATTTGCGGCTCAGCTTTGGAGTCCTTCCAGCTCCAAATGTCTTCCCTGCAAAGAACCCCCTTTCCTGCAGCCCCGCCCCCAAAGCAGTGCTCAGCCAATCCGAGCGCGCAGCGCTGATGACTCATCAGTTGCCAGCCAGACCCGCAGCGCCCAGGGCTCTCCCCGGACCCCCCCAGGGTCCCCCCTCGGCCCCAGCGCCCCCCGGGACGGGAATTTGGGCAAAGGGGAGGTGGGGGGTGCCCAGGCCGGGCCCCCCCGCGCCGCCCCGGCCGTGGCGGCTGCGGCGGGGGCCGAGTGCGGGCGGGAGCGGCCAAGAGCCCAGCGCTGCCCCATCCCGACCTGCCCCAGCTCCCACGGGAATGGGAGGAGTGGGAATAGGAGGGGAGGAGAAAGAGAAGGAGGGAGAGGAGGAGGGAGAGGGGGAGGAGGGGAAGGAGGAGGAGGAGAAAGAACGCACGTGGATGCACGGCCCGCTGTATCCGCAGCCCCCGCGTCCCGGGAGCATCGCCCCCCGCATCCCGCAGGTGACCGGGGAGGGGGAGCTCGCCCCAAATATCTTGAGGCACTCTGGCATTTTTTTTTGGGGGGGCGGGGGGATGTTTGGATCTTGCAGGACCCCAAAGCTGAGCCGCAAATGCCCCTTGGGGGGATATTGGGGATCCCCGGGAGGTGTTTTTTGGGGTCCCGGGGTGGGTTCCCGGCACAGCCCCGACGATGAGCAGGGGGATGTTGGGTCCCCGGAGCCACGTGGCGATCGCCGGATACCGGCGGGGAGTGGGGGGGACACGGGACAAACCCACCGGCTTTGGGGACCCCTGGGACAGGCGGGGGTTGGAATCTGAAACGGGGGCCCGGAGAGGGGGAACTCCCGGCAGTCTGGAGAGGAGGGGGGAGCAGCGAGGGCTGTGGGGGGAGCCGGGACCCCCGGCAGCCTGGAGAGAGGGCTGGACACCTTGGGATCGCCAGCACCTCGAAGGCGAGAGTCAGGGGAGAAGGGACCCTGGGACCCCGAAACCCCCCGACCACCCTAAAAGGGACCCCGGAGAGGGGAGCCCCCGGGACCCCCGGGACCCCCAGCAGCCCAGAGAAGGGGGATCCCCAGAATGGCAAAGTGAGGAGCCCATAAAGGAAGGACCCCTGGGATTCCCGGGATCTCCGGCAGCCCAGAGAGGGCGGGAACCCTGGAGAGGGGGTTCCCCAATGCATGTGAGACCTCCAGCAGCCCACCCAGGAGGGACCCCAGAACCCCAAAGTGGATGGACCAGCGAGGGGGAACTCCACTGCTGAGAGGGTTGTTTTGGGCTGAATCTTGGTGGTTTGGAGGTTTTCTTGGCCAGAAGCCGCCCAGTAACATCTAGAGATGGCCTTGGGCAGGAGGAACCCCCAGCCAAAGCACTCATCCTTTGTTTTTCCCCACACAGCAGGATTTCTCCTTCCCAAAGCTTGGCCGAATAGAGGAGGAGGCTGCGAGGAAGAGGAAGATGCCCCAGGACCCCCAGGCAGGTGAGGAGGAAGTCAGTGCCCCTTTGCCCCTGTCTTGTCCTGTATCTCCCAGCTGAGCATCGCCCCCGGCTGCAGGACAACCCCGCTGCCGCCACCGTCCTGCCGGGGCCGGAGTTGGGGGGATGTCCTTGGCCTTCCCTGTGGGCCGGAGGCAAATCCCCTCCCTGTCCTTCTTCCCTCCTGCCCCAGGCCCCGAGCTGAGGACGGAGAGCCCGGAGGACAAATCCCCCCGGCAGAGCCTGGTGGGAGAGGCCGTTTTGAAGGGCTCCACGGCGCAGGAAGGCAGCGGGGAGGGAAAGCCACGAAGGTACCCCAGGAGGAGGGTCTCCAAAGGCAGCCCAGGGTGCTCTGAGGAGGAAAGACCCACCCTGTGCCAGGAAGGCAACGAGAGCTTGAGCCAGAGCCCTGACCTGGATGTCCATGAGCAGCCTCACACCAGGAAAAAGCCCTTCAAGTGCTTGGACTGTTGGAAGAGCTTCAGCCAGAGCTCCCACCTGATCTGCCACCAGCGCACCCACACCGGGGAATGGCCCTACATGTGTGGGGAATGTGGGAAGAGCTTCATCTGCAGCTCCAACCTGATCTGCCACCAGCGCACCCACACTGGAGAACGGCCCTACAAGTGCTTGGAATGCAAGAAGAGGTTTCAGACCAGCGGGAATCTCCTCCTGCATGAGCGGACACACACAGGGGAGAGGCCCTTCCTCTGCACCCACTGTGGGAAGAGCTTCAACCAGAACTCCCACCTCGTCACCCACTGGCACATCCACAGCGGGAACAGGCCCTACAAGTGTGGGGAGTGTGGGAAGAGCTTCAGCCAGAGCTCTGCCTTGACCTCACACCAACGGACCCACCAGTAAGGGAAGCCCTAAAGGTCCCTCCACTGTGGGAAGAGCTTTGTCTGCTGCTCCAACTCCATCACCCACTGGAGGAGTGATGTCTTCCCACATTGGGAAGACACCTGGCTGGTGGTCTCCACATCCTCCTGGTTCCCCACAGGCACCTGGGTGAACACAGTGGGAGAAACATCCATGGGGTCACAAACTGACCTGGAAAATTCAGTGGGAAGAGCTGATTTGTTGAATTTAAAACAAAGACATTCAACAAAGACATCTAAAGCCCCACCATTTTACTGGCATTTGGGGTCATTTGGAGATCCAGGGGAATATTTGGGAGGATTTGGAGTTTCTGGTGGGATGTGGGGGAGATTACCCCAAAAATGGGGGTTCCCAGGCCGGGCAAACAGGGCCACATTGTCGTAGTTGTGCCAGCAGTTCATGTCCCCTGATCCTGTCTGTTCTCCAGGAACTCCCCTTGGCTGTTCCAGTGCCTGGTCTGGGTCTCCCCACACGGGGTGTCCCCCCAGGTGCCCAAATCTCTGCTGAAGTGCCTGAGCTGCTCCCAGTTGGAGATGTACCCGGGCAGGAACCTCTCCCGGTCGGGGCCGTTCACTCGGCTTTTCCCAGGACCTGGAACAGCCCTGGGTGTGCAGGGACACAGGTCAGGGGGTGCCCCCCCAGCAGCCCTCAGCCCCCCCAGCAGGTTGGGAGCTCAGGGGGCCACCCCGGACCCCCCTTTCCCACCCTCATCTGCCCCACAGCTGCTGCAGCACCAGTTACTGAGTGGGGGAGTCCCCCCATCAGCCCCCCAGGGACGGACAGGGGGCTTGGGCACCTGTGCACAATTGTCACCAGAGCAAGCACACAAAGGGTTACAGAAGCAGTGGACATTCCCAGGGTGGATCTGCCCCCTCCCAGAGCCCCAGGGAACCGCTCCAGGGCTCAAGTGATGGGGGGCAGGGGAGACCCATGTGGGAACTCCCTGCCCTCTGTCCCCCTGCCCACTGTCCAACACCCCTTTTCTCCCCTCTCCCACCCCTTTCCCATCATCCCCACCGTCCCCAGCTCCCCCCCAGCTCGGTTTGGGGGTGTTTCTTCCCCGTGCCCTGCTCGGTTTCACAGTCTCAGCCCCCTCCTCGCTCACTTTGGAGGTCCCAGCCCCCCTTTTCTCCCGTTCTCCCCCCTTTTCCCATTGTCCCCTGAAAGGCAGCTGTTAAGTATTGGGTGCTGAAAAAGCTGCTCCATCGTGTCCATTCCAAATTAAGCCTGCATTTCTTAGGAGGGACTGGCATCCAAAGGGCAGCAAGAAGAGTCTTCTAATTCTCTTCTGCTTGATCCTCTCTGCAGCCGCCGATTTTCCCTCAAACCAGGCGGGAAAACAGGAAGAGCCCTGGTGTGGTCGGGGAGCAGCGCTGACCCCAAAGGGCTGCATTTCCCCTGCCGATCGTCCTGCTCTGCCCTCCCCCGGGGCTGGCTCTGCCTGGCGCTGGCCGGACGTGCCGGGGCTCCTCACTGAGCAAAGCCCTTGCCAAAGTTGAGGGGCAAGTGCCGAGCCCGGCTGGCCTGGGAGGAAGCGACAGCAGCGCGGGCCGAGCGGGCGGGATGGGGTCCGAGCAGCGGCGGGAAGTTGCAAACTTGGCAGCCAAGAAGTTGAACTAAAGTGAAGCAGCTCCAAAAGGCCGTGGTCTTGGCGTGGGGGCGGGAGGAAGGGGAGCTCCGTGACTGCGGCCGGGGCTGGTTGGGAGCGGAGCGGCCGGGGCTGCCCCCGGGGCTCGCGGGGGCCAACGGGGAACGGACAAACGGACCAACGGACCAACGGCCCCTGCGCTTCGGCAGCAGCAGCGACTGTAGCGACGCGCTCTCGCTCTGACTCTTGTTCGGGCTCTCCTTGCTCGAGCTCTTCGTCCTCCTCTCCCTCTCCCGGTGTCCCGCTGTCCCAGTGTCCCTGTGCTGGTGTCCCTGTGCCGGTGTCCCTGTGCCAGTGTCCCACTCCCGCTGTCCCTGTCCCGTTTCCGGTCCCCCCTCCCCTTGCCGGCCCGGGCCATGGCCCCGGCCGTTCCCCTGTGCCGGGCGGGGCCGCCCCGTCCCCGGCCCTGGGCGGCCCGGCGCGGTCTCGCCCTCGCCCGGCTCCCGGCGCGCCGGCTGTGGCGCTGCTGGGCGCTCCTGTGGGGCTGGCTGTGGGACGGGCTCGGCCTCGCCGCCCCTTGGCTCCGCCTGGCTCGAGCCCGGCGCCTGCCGGGGCCGGCGGGGGCCGCGGGCGCCGCGGTCGCTGCCGCCTCCTCGGCGGCTTCCCCGGCCAGAGCTCCGCCGCTCGCCAGCCCGGCCGCCGGCAGCGAGCCGCCGCTGCCCGCTGCGGCTGGGGAAGCCCGGCCCGGGCCGCTTGAGGGGCGCTCGGGGGCCGTGCCGGGCCCCGGCCCCAACGCTGACGGCCACGTCTCGCCCGCACCGAAGGCCAAGGAGCCGCTGCACGAGCGCTACCGGCTGCATTCGCTGCTGGGCAGCGGCGGCTTCGGCCGCGTCTACGCGGGGACCTGCCTGGCGGACGGAGCCCCGGTGAGTGCAGCAGGAGGAGGAGAAGGAGGAGGAGGAGGAGGGCGGGACGGGCGGCGAGCTCAACCCGCCCTTCCCCTTGGCTTGCAGGTGGCCATCAAAGCCGTGTCCCGGGATGGCATTTATTTTTTTAGAAAAATAAAAAAAAAAGGGGCAAAGGTGTGGGAACCCAAACCCAGCTTTCAGCAAAGGAAAACAAGGGCTGACAAAAACCTCGTGATCTGAAGGAGCTGGACCCTTCTCAGAAGACCTGTTAAAGTTCTACCTCATGGATCAAGCTTGGCTCCAGCAGAAATCAGAAAGGACGTTTCAGATGATTGTATCAAACCATGTCTAAACCCCTGTAATCCCTCTGTCCCCCATGTAATCCTACTAGAAGAAAAATTAACTGTTTGGAAATTGCAGTAAAAATTTGTGTAACTCCCCAATTAACATAGGTTGTCCCCTTCATTAACATACAGCCCCAGATGCCTTTACAATAGTGTTCTCGTGTTCAATAAACTATTCCAGTTCCCCATACTGGGATTGTGTCTAGCTTTTATTTTTCAGACCGCCACTCAAAGGGGCTAAAAGGGGGCTGCGACCTGCACTGAGCTGAGCCACCTCACTGCGGTTTGTCCAGTGAAGTCTCCCTTTTATTGCAATAAAAGTTTATTTTTTTTCGTCGGCTCCTCGATCTCCTGGCTATTTCTGTGTTTCCCACTGGCTGGAATTTCAGACGACCACAATCCCATGGTCTCTACAGCCCCGGCTGTCCCGCAACTTCCCGTCTCCAACAAGGTCTTTGCTGTGTGTTAGGAAGAGGTGGAGCAGCACAGCGTTCCTTTGGCTTGTCAGAGGCTCCAGCCCCCTGGGCCAGGAAGTTGTCGTCACCGCTTTCCGGGAACTTGCTGGACTCTTGGTGCTTGGCTGTGTTGCTTCTCCAGCTGCCGCCAGGGCAGTTGAAGTCTCCACGAGAAGCAGGGACTGTGACCTGGAGGCTGCTTCAAGCTGCCTGTAGAGGTCTCCTCCCCATCTTGCTCCTGCTCAGGAGGCCTGGAGCAAACCCCCACAGCAGTGTGCCCATTCCCAGCCTGCCCGCCCTTTGATCCTGACCCATCAACTCCTGAGTGGCTCGCCATCCCCCCCAAGACAGAGGTCGAGACCTTCCGAGTGTCACCTCCCCGAGATCTACGGATGTCGTCTCCCTGGGCTCCTGTGAGGCCCCGCATGTGGTTGCCAGCGCATTCTTCCCTCTCCCTTATGGGCCCTGTCCAATGCAGCCCCAGGGCAGCCCGGAGGAGCCCTGTCTGGGGCTGCGCTGGGGTGACCGGGGACACGGTGGGCTCACTGGGAGCAGCCTTCCAAAGCCCCAGAGCGGCAGGATGGTGCCCAGGCTCTGCTCAGGGCTGCTTTGGGCGTGGGGCCGTCTGCGCGAGTCCTGCACGGGACCCATGTGTCCTGGCTGCCACGCCAAAGGGCTGCTTCCCCAGGCGAAGGGGACAGGGGAGTGACCCTGCGTGAGAGCCTGCACCTCTGGCAGTGACTCAGGCCCGGGGTGCCCTTTGGGTGCCCTTGGTGCCCTTTGGGCCTTGCTGGATCTGCTTGCTGCCATTTGCTGGGGCCACCCTGCACTCCCTCCCCATTCCAGGCAGACACAGGCAGGTGTTGGAATAAAATCTTTTCTTCCGTAACCAGAAGAAAACTGTTAACTATATCTACGGAACGGCGGAGGGGGTCAGACAGAAATGCACACAAATCAACAGGATTGGCAAAAATGTCCGCTTTATTAGAGGACAGACAGCTCATATGCTGCCTGGGACACACAGACATGTGGTTCTTCCCCAGGTTACATTGGATACATAAGGCAAACATACTGTCGTGTACAGTACTAATTGGATATCAGCAGGTGTCCATAAGCCTTGTTTTCCTGCCAGAACAACTCCTCCTTCACCTTGGCACAAGGCCTGCGCCATAGAAGTGGCGCAGTATTTTTTACTCTCTGCACCCAGCCATGCCAAGGGGAAGGTCTCAGAAATGCAACTGAAATTGTTCACACAATTTCTGTCCACCGACATCTACGTCTACATCTATCTCTACATCTTCCCTACATCTCTATCTACATCTTCCCCACATAAACACCCTCCCTCCTACCCGCTGGGATAGATCCCCAAACGATCTATCCCTCCAACTGGCATAGATCCCCAAACGATCTATGCCTCAACCTGGGATAGGTCCCCAAACGACCTATCCCTCAAACAGGGATAGGTCCCCAAACGACCTATCCCTTTAACAGGCCTAAGCCAATCTTCCTGCCCCAGCCCCGGCTGCGGGAGCCTTGATCTTGATGGCAGGCCCTGGCTCAGAGCCCCCCTTCCTCTTCGCCCCGCGCCTTTCCAGCTTGGTGTCTCCGCGGTCCGTGGGCGCGGGGACGCTGCTGCCACCATCCTGGCTGGTCCCTGCAGCCCCCGGGGAGGAAGCCAAGTGCCCCTGAGTCCCCTGCGGCAGGACCTTCCCACTCAGCAGAGCGCGGCTGGTTGGAGTCACCCCAGGCTCCCTGGTGGCTTGGAGCTGGGGTGCGGCTGAGGGGCTGGCGGTGGTGTGCCTGGGCGGGGAGGTGTCCTCCTCCATGGCGACATCGCTGGCCAGCGAGAGGTCGCAGCCTCGGGGGGCGTCCACATCCATGGGGACGTCGCTGGCCAGCGAGAGGTCGCAGCCGCGGGCGGTGTCCTCCTCCATGGGGACGTCGGTGGCCAGTGAGAGGTCGCAGCCGCGGGGGGCGTCCTCCTCCATGGAGACGTCACTGGCCAGGCTGATGTTAAGTGCCGGGGTGACGTCCACATCCATGGGGGTGCTCCCGTCTGGGGGGCTGCCACTGCCCAGGGGTGTCCCGGAGGGGTTGGCTGAGCTGGCAGGGCTGCGCTGGCTGTGCCGCGCTGCTGGGACCGGGGCCACTGCTCTCCCCTGATGGTGGTAGGGCTGCAGTTGACCCTGGGGGGCACGTTGGTCTGCCCCAGCCAGGGGCTTCCCACTGCCCTGGGGCCCCCCCCGGGCAGTGTTGGATGGAACAGCAACGCCAGGGCTGCTTGCCAGTGGGGCTGGTGGAGGCAGGTTGGCTGAGCCTGTGAGAAAGAGCAAAGCCTGGAAGTCACATCCCGAGCTGGGGCCATCAGGCGCTGAGAGGACTGAGGAGGAGGAGGAGGAGGGCGAGGTGCAGAGGAGGAAGGGCTGTGAATGTCCCCACCGTGCACTGCGGGGCTTTCGGGGTCAGGCTCTGTCCTCACCTTTGGTGCCGGAGCTTTGGGGGTAGCAGAAGAGTTGCACGAGCCGGGTCAGGGCTGATCTCCAGCTCACAGAGCGGCGCCACAGAGCTGACAGGGCCATGGTCAGTCACGCTCGGTGGCCGGTCGCTTCTGTTGACTGGACACAGGTCTGGATGCTCCTCTTGGAGCGTCTCCAGGGATGGAATGTCGGGCCTCCCATTGTGTCATAGAGACAGCAGTAATGCTGGGGCTTCCCTGAGGTGCTGTTCAAGGCACGAACCCCACTCTGACACGAACAAGTGCCAGAGCAGAATTACCGTTTATTCAAACTGCCCAGGTTTAAATACCACGCCTGAACATGTCACGTGACCCTCTAACCAATGACAATCAAATATTGTCTGAGAACCCGGGAGACCACAACTCCCATGGTTCATTGCTACATTCTTCCTGCCACATCTCCCTCCTCTTTTTATTAACAAGTTGAGAAACACTATGTTTTTAACATTCTTATTAGAACCAATCTTATTTCAACTAATTATAAAAAACAGGGCCTATCGTCACAAGGCCTTTATTGAACTGTTGACAACTTTATTGGTTCGTGCAATATTCAAGCAATCTCAAATTACCCAGGGTTTGTAGGTGTGGATAACCTTTTATCTGAGGGTGACTTTGTGTAATGGCATCATCTTTATTTAAAAGGGAAATGTGTTGGGTTGTAGATGTTGTGTCTGAGGTGGTGTTGTCTGAAGTAGTGTTTAAGATGTCTTGCTATAAAGTGTACTTGCTTTCACACACATATACATGCTTCCACTCAACTTTCTCATTCATACTCCGGTGGCCACCGTTTCATTCTCTCCTTACAATGCACTCTTAAACCCTTTATTGTGTTTGACTCATGGAGTTTTGGTTCTGTATTGGTTACTGTTTATGTGTTTCTTTTGGTTCTGCCTTGGTTACTGTTTATATGTTTCTTTTGGTTCTGTTGTATCATTTACTGCTTCTTTGTGATTATCCCTGTTTTAAGGAAATGTTAATGTAGATTTACACACATAGGGAACAGACCCATATCTCTTTTCCCCCTTTTTTTTTTTTTTTTTTTTTCTCCCCACTGTGTGATGTGTTTACTATTGTTGGTCGTGTTTCTACTAATCCAAATCCTTCACTTATTTCTTCTGGTGGTTGCTCCTGTTGTGGTGGAGGGCTAATATAAGGCCTGACACATCTAGAAGGGACCCATTGTAATTTGGTACCCTTGGATACACAGGCATATCCCCTTCCCCATGTTATGAGATCTACTGGTCCTGACCATTGCCCAGATATTAGATCTTTGATCATAACTGGTGGTTTGGAAGATGAAAGTATTTGAGTTTTCTGTTGGCGTTCATACCTGCTATGGTCTGTATCATCACAGTTTAAGAAATTTAGAACATATGACGCTTTCCGTAAGCGTTCCTGGGGGCTATATACCGACTCCCCTCTTTTTTGTCTTTGAAGCATTTCTTTTAGTGTACGGTGAGCTCTTTCTACAATCGCTTGTCCTGTGGGTGAATGCGGTATACCTATGGAATGGAGTATTCCCCAATCTGTGAGAAATGTTTTGATTTTTTCAGAACAATAAGCAGGGCCATTGTCGGTTTTTATGGGTTTTGGAATTCCTAGGATTGCGAAACAACTGAGCCAGTGTCTGATAACGTCTTTGGCTTTTTCTCCCGTGTGTGCTGTTGCATTAATGTATCTGGAATACATGTCTACTGTAACATGGACATATTTTAGTTTACCGAATTCAGCTATATGTGTAAGGTCTGTCTGCCAGATTTCATTGGCTGTTATGCCCCTGGGATTAACCCCTTCCTTAGCTGGCATGGGGGTAATTCGCTGGCAGTCAGAGCATGACATAATTATGTCTCTGGTCTGGTTTATTGTAATTTGGAATTGTCTCTTTAATGAACGTGCATTTTGGTGGAAGAACTGGTGTGAGACTTTAGCCTGTTCCAGAATTTTGGGAACTGTAGTTGCCATAGCAGTTGCATCAGCTTTTTGATTGCCCTCTGCTATGGGTCCTGGAAGTTCTGTGTGTGACCGAGTGTGCATTATGTAAAAATCAAATTTTCTGTGGTTGATAAGAAACCATATGGTACGAATTTCTGTAAATAAGTGAGGATTAGTGACATCTCGAAGGAAGGGGGCTTCGAGACGTGAGACCAACCCTGCTGCATAGTGAGAATCTGTGACAACATTCATAGGTTGATCATGGAACAATTCAAATGCCATGCGGATAGCTGCTAGTTCTAAAACCTGTACAGAACCTTGGTCCAAGGTTTGTACCTTATTGTCCCATTGTCCTGTGGCAGGGTTCTTCCATGTCACGATGGCTTTTTTCGATCGTCCAGATGCATCAGTGAAGACTGTGACTCCATTTACTGGTCGTAGTTTGCAGCGACGCGTGGCCATCAGGGGTAGATTTCCTATTTCCGCCCAGAGTTTATGTTTCGGGAAGTGAATGGAAATATTACCGTGGAAGTCCGCTAATGCAGTCTGAAACCCAGCGTCCTCTGCAAGAAGCCAGTCTAAGTTGTCTTTTGTGGCTGGAATGTAGATCGTCTCAGGATCCCTTCCATCCATCTCCTGCAGATGTCCTCTACCTTTCATAATGAGCTTAGCAAGCATGTCATTAACGGTCCAAACAGTCTTAGGTGGAGAGTGGGGAAGAAATAACCATTCTAGAATTCTCAAAGGGTCAGATTCTGCCTGATCCCATTGGAAAAGGACAGCAAAAGGTTGGAACTTGCTGGATATGATGGCGAGGCGAATGTGCAGGTCAGGGGGTTGTCGTCTGCTTTGCCTGTTTTCGACAGCTTGGGAGCATACTTCCAGAGCTTGTTTTGCTTCTGGGGTTAGGGATCGAATAGATGTGAGAGTTGGGTCACCTTTAAGTAGCTCGAAGAGGGGGTGCAATTCCTCTGTTGTGATGCCCAAGACAGGCCTCAGCCAGTTAATGGCTCCTAAAAGCCCTTGCAAATCATTCAGGGTCATAGTGTCCGTTACTTTGAAAGTCACTGGTTGTGGCATGATTTCCTGTTGAGTGATCCTCCATCCGAGGTAGGTCCAAGGTTGGGTGCGTTGAATTTTTTCTGGGGCAAGCTGCAGACCTGCTTTTTGGATGGCGTCAGTTAAGGCAGTCAAGGTGGATTGTAGTTCAGTCCCGTGTTTTGCTGCTATCAGGATGTTTGATATTCCTGTCTTTGCCTCCCATTCTAATTGTTCAATTTGGGTATAGGTCAATTTATGCATGTTTGTGTTTTGAGTAGATCTAGAGGTGTGTATTGCTGTATGTTGCAACTTTGTGGAGCATCTTTGGGCTTGTGTTGTATGAAGGTTTTGTTTGTTTTGCTTTCTCAAGGCTCTTGCAGTGACTGTGTATAAAGAGTTATGTGTTTCTGCAGTTGAAATTGTAACTGCTTGTTTGCTTGCTACTTGTTTAAGTTTGGCTTTCCATGTTGTGTATGGCATCTTGTCTAACAGCATTTTAAAATAGTGAGAAGTAAATACTTGATTTGGGGCCCCTCTTATTATTATTCTTACCCTCTGTAACACAAAAGAACTTTTTATAATAGCAGATCATCTGTCAATTAGTAAAGTTGCCCTTCTGTGACTTAGAAAATTAAACATGGTAGTTGATAGCTGTATGTCTGCTGTGTTTTGCAATGCTACCTCTAGGTTGTTGGTTCTGTCAGGAGGTGGATGGTGTTGTCCCAGCTGAAATTCTCGCAGTACAAAACCAACAACTGTCATTGCCAGCAACGCAGTCAGTACACGTGCTGTCCACTTCAACGTTGGTAGCTTTGACTTTGCTGATGGTCTGGGCTTGGGTAGGCAGATGTTCTGTGTGCTTTCCCAGTCTACATCTTCTTCCTCGAGCTGAAGTAGTAGCCGTAGCCATGTTTGCTGTTCTTCCTCTTTTGCAGGATTCAAAACTGCTTGTCCTTTTTCTGGTTCTCTTGTCTCACTGAATTCAGTTTGCCACAGCTCAGCTAAGCTTTCTAGGGAGTCAATATCTCTTCTTCCTCCTCCATCAGGCCATCTTCGGCATAGAAGCTGTTCTGAGGCTGGTGAGGGCTGTGGGTTGGTTTCTGGGTAGGAGAGCCACAGTGATGCTTTAACTGTTGTGCATTTGTTGTGAGTTGGTTGAACTGGTGGTGACGGAAGAGGCACTTTCACTTCCGCCTCACGGCCGGAGTAAGCTTGCTGCGTCCATGTTGCTGCGTGGTTGTTCTGCAGCGGTCTCATGGCCGCTGCGCAGCCAAAGGGTGTTAGTGGAGCGCCCTGGCTAAAGGGAGCTAGCAGATTCTCTTCTGCGTCCTCTATAGACTCGCTGTCTATTTGTCCGTCACAGTCATCCTCCCCCCTTCCCGGCAAAATGCCTGAACCTGGGGGTGGCGGCTTCACTTCCGGCACACGGCAGGGGCAACATGGCGGTGCCTCCGGTGCCACTCTCCTTCTGCACATTGACTGTGCAACCACCGTGTAGCGGTCGCCCCGTAACGGTCCAGGGGTCGGCACTGCTCTGTAATGGTCCTCGGCTCCAACAGCACTGCTTGCTGCTCTGTATGGCATGGTCTCAGCTGCAGCCATGGGCGCTGGCATAAAGCCAGCATCCCCCCCGGCTGCCATGCTCATGCTGCCAGCCCCCAAGCCATGCTCCTTCACACCACACGCTGCCACTGCACTGTTCCCCCCAAGGGCTCCCCCTCCCCGCCATCCCCCCTGACCAACGTGCATTCCCCCCCTGCCCCACTCGGTCGGTGGGGGGGCTGGGGTTGAAGGGGGGGGGTTGAGGGGAAAGGAGTGAAGGGGGGGGAAGTCCACTCTCCCGGGTGCATTTGCCTTTCTGTAGTGCTTATTCAAGGCTATCATAATGTCTTTCCATGTAGCCAAATTCTTGAGGGCGTCTGTTTTTCCCTCACTGGCTTTTTCAATAATTTTGTTCCCTATTTTCCTCCAAGATGACACTTGACAAGGTCCAGTCAGAGGGAATGCAGGTTCAGGCAACGAAATCCAATATAACAAGTCCCATAACTTACTTTCTTCTATGGTTGTTCTTGTAAAAGTTGAGAGACAGCTTCTGCTGTTTGTTTGATTTTTGGAGTAATTCCCTCCTGACGGGTAAACCACCCTCCCATATTCGCCAATTTTTGGTTACCTCTGTGAGGAAGCTCTGTTGTCCTTTCTTCTGGTCCTTTTTTCTTCCTTTTTTGTTCCTTTTTGCAGAGGTAACCCAGCGCGCTGAATTCTCTCTTTTCTTCCTTTTGGTTTTGGCGATATGGACACCCCCGGACAGGTTCCCCAGAGCTTCTGCTCCTGGTTGCCGGTAACCTGCTGAAGACCCTGTTCGGGCTCCATTTGAGGTGCTGTTCAAGGCACGAACCCCACTCTGACACGAACAAGTGCCAGAGCAGAAATACCATTTATTCAAACTGCCTAGGTTTAAATACCACGCCTGAACATGTCACGTGACCCTCTAACCAATGACAATCAAATATTGTCTGAGAACCCGGGAGACCACAACTCCCATGGTTCATTGCTACATTCTTCCTGCCACACTTCCCTTCTTCTGCCCCACCCCCAACAGCTTTGCCAGCTCTTCCTGGCCAGAGGAAGGCTTAACCAAAGAGCTCGAATCACATAACATCCTGCCTTGGAAGGGACCCACAAGGGTCGCCCAGTCCAACTCCTGGCCCTGTGCAGGACAGCACAGCCATCCCACCGTGTGCCTGAGAGCGTTGTCCAAACGCTCCTTGAGCTCTGGCAGCCTTGGGGCCGTGACCACTGCCCTGGGCAGCCCGTTCCAGTGCCCGACCACCCTCCGGGGAAAGCACCAGGGCAGTTGAAGTCTCCACGAGAAGCAGGGACTGTGACCTGGAGGCTGCTTCAAGCTGCCTGTAGAGGTCTCCTCCCCATCTTGCTCCTGCTCAGGAGGCCTGGAGCAAACCCCCACAGCAGTGTGCCCATTCCCAGCCTGCCCGCCCTTTGATCCTGACCCATCAACTCCTGAGTGGCTCGCCATCCCCCCCAAGACAGAGGTCGAGACCTTCCGAGTGTCACCTCCCCGAGATCTACGGATGTCGTCTCCCTGGGCTCCTGTGAGGCCCCGCATGTGGTTGCCAGCGCATTCTTCCCTCTCCCTTATGGGCCCTGTCCAATGCAGCCCCAGGGCAGCCCGGAGGAACCCTGTCTGGGGCTGCGCTGGGGTGACCGGGGACACGGTGGGCTCACTGGGAGCAGCCTTCCAAAGCCCCAGAGCGGCAGGATGGTGCCCAGGCTCTGCTCAGGGCTGCTTTGGGCGTGGGGCCGTCTGCGCGAGTCCTGCACGGGACCCATGTGTCCTGGCTGCCACGCCAAAGGGCTGCTTCCCCAGGCGAAGGGGACAGGGGAGTGACCCTGCGTGAGAGCCTGCACCTCTGGCAGTGACTCAGGCCCGGGGTGCCCTTTGGGTGCCCTTGGTGCCCTTTGGGCCTTGCTGGATCTGCTTGCTGCCATTTGCTGGGGCCACCCTGCACTCCCTCCCCATTCCAGGCAGACACAGGCAGGTGTTGGAATAAAATCTTTTCTTCCGTAACCAGAAGAAAACTGTTAACTATATCTATGGAACGGCGGAGGGGGTCAGACAGAAATGCACACAAATCAACAGGATTGGCAAAAATGTCCGCTTTATTAGAGGACAGACAGCTCATATGCTGCCTGCGACACACAGACATGTGGTTCTTCCCCAGGTTACATTGGATACATAAGGCAAACATACTGTGGTGTACAGTACTAATTGGATATCAGCAGGTGTCCATAAGCCTTGTTTTCCTGCCAGAACAACTCCTCCTTCACCTTGGCACAAGGCCTGCGCCATAGAAGTGGCGCAGTATTTTTTACTCTCTGCACCCAGCCATGCCAAGGGGAAGGTCTCAGAAATGCAACTGAAATTGTTCACACAATTTCTGTCCACCGACATCTACGTCTACATCTATCTCTACATCTTCCCTACATCTCTATCTACATCTTCCCCACATAAACACCCTCCCTCCCTCCCGCTGGGATAGATCCCCAAACGATCTATCCCTCCAACTGGCATAGATCCCCAAACGATCTATGCCTCAACCTGGGATAGGTCCCCAAACGACCTATCCCTCAAACAGGGATAGGTCCCCAAACGACCTATCCCTTTAACAGGCCTAAGCCAATCTTCCTGCCCCAGCCCCGGCTGCGGGAGCCTTGATCTTGATGGCAGGCCCTGGCTCAGAGCCCCCCTTCCTCTTCGCCCCGCGCCTTTCCAGCTTGGTGTCTCCGCGGTCCGTGGGCGCGGGGACGCTGCTGCCACCATCCTGGCTGGTCCCTGCAGCCCCCGGGGAGGAAGCCAAGTGCCCCTGAGTCCCCTGCGGCAGGACCTTCCCACTCAGCAGAGCGCGGCTGGTTGGAGTCACCCCAGGCTCCCTGGTGGCTTGGAGCTGGGGTGCGGCTGAGGGGCTGGCGGTGGTGTGCCTGGGCGGGGAGGTGTCCTCCTCCATGGCGACATCGCTGGCCAGCGAGAGGTCGCAGCCTCGGGGGGCATCCTCCTCCATGGGGACGTCGGTGGCCAGTGAGAGGTCGCAGCTGCGGGGGGCGTCCTCCTCCATGGAGACGTCACTGGCCAGGCTGATGTTAAGTGCCGGGGTGACGTCCACATCCATGGGGGTACTCCCGTCTGGGGGGCTGCCACTGCCCAGGGGTGTCCCGGAGGGGTTGGCTGAGCTGGCAGGGCTGCGCTGGCTGTGCCGCGCTGCTGGGACCGGGGCTACTGCTCTCCCCTGATGGTGGTAGGGCTGCAGTTGACCCTGGGGGGCACGTTGGTCTGCCCCAGCCAGGGGCTTCCCACTGCCCTGGGGCCCCCCCCGGGCAGTGTTGGATGTTACAGCAACGCCAGGGCTGCTTGCCAGTGGGGCTGGTGGAGGCAGGTTGGCTGAGCCTGTGAGAAAGAGCAAAGCCTGGAAGTCACATCCCGAGCTGGGGCCGTCAGGCGCTTGGAGGACTGAGGAGGAGGAGGAGGAGGAGGGCGAGGTGCAGGGGAGGAAGGGCTGTGAATGTCCCCACCGTGCACTGCGGGGCTTTCGGGGTCAGGCTCTGTCCTCACCTTTGGTGCCGGAGCTTTGGGGGGAGCGGAAGAGCTGCACGAGCCGGGTCAGGGCTGATCTCCAGCTCACAGAGCGGCGCCACAGAGCTGACAGGGCCATGGTCCGTCACGCTCGGTGGCCGGTCGCTTCTGTTGACTGGACACAGGTCTGGATGCTCCTCTTGGAGCGTCTCCAGGGATGGAATGTCGGGCCTCCCATTGTGTCATAGAGACAGCAGTAATGCTGGGGCTTCCCTGAGGTGCTGTTCAAGGCACGAACCCCACTCTGACACGAACAAGTGCCAGAGCAGAATTACCGTTTATTCAAACTGCCCAGGTTTAAATACCACGCCTGAACATGTCACGTGACCCTCTAACCAATGACAATCAAATATTGTCTGAGAACCCGGGAGACCACAACTCCCATGGTTCATTGCTACATTCTTCCTGCCACATCTCCCTCCTCTTTTTATTAACAAGTTGAGAAACACTATGTTTTTAACATTCTTATTAGAACCAATCTTATTTCAACTAATTATAAAAAACAGGGCCTATCGTCACAAGGCCTTTATTGAACTGTTGACAACTTTATTGGTTCGTGCAATATTCAAGCAATCTCAAATTACCCAGGGTTTGTAGGTGTGGATAACCTTTTATCTGAGGGTGACTTTGTGTAATGGCATCATCTTTATTTAAAAGGGAAATGCGTTGGGTTGTAGATGTTGTGTCTGAGGTGGTGTTGTCTGAAGTAGTGTTTAAGATGTCTTGCTATAAAGTGTACTTGCTTTCACACACATATACATGCTTCCACTCAACTTTCTCATTCATACTCCGGTGGCCACCGTTTCATTCTCTCCTTACACATGCACTCTTAAACCCTTTATTGTGTTTGACTCATGGAGTTTTGGTTCTGTATTGGTTACTGTTTATGTGTTTCTTTTGGTTCTGCCTTGGTTACTGTTTATATGTTTCTTTTGGTTCTGTTGTATCATTTACTGCTTCTTTGTGATTATCCCTGTTTTAAGGAAATGTTAATGTAGATTTACACACATAGGGAACAGACCCATATCTCTTTTCCCCCTTTTTTTTTTTTTTTTTCTCCCCACTGTGTGATGTGTTTACTATTGTTGGTCGTGTTTCTTCTAATCCAAATCCTTCACTTATTTCTTCTGGTGGTTGCTCCTGTTGTGGTGGAGGGCTAATATAAGGCCTGACACATCTAGAAGGGACCCATTGTAATTTGGTACCCTTGGATACACAGGCATATCCCCTTCCCCATGTTATGAGATCTACTGGTCCTGACCATTGCCCAGATATTAGATCTTTGATCATAACTGGTGGTTTGGAAGATGAAAGTATTTGAGTTTTCTGTTGGCGTTCATACCTGCTATGGTCTGTATCATCACAGTTTAAGAAATTTAGAACATATGACGCTTTCCGTAAGCGTTCCTGGGGGCTATATACCGACTCCCCTCTTTTTTGTCTTTGAAGCATTTCTTTTAGTGTACGGTGAGCTCTTTCTACAATCGCTTGTCCTGTGGGTGAATGCGGTATACCTATGGAATGGAGTATTCCCCAATCTGTGAGAAATGTTTTGATTTTTTCAGAACAATAAGCAGGGCCATTGTCGGTTTTTATGGTTTTTGGAATTCCTAGGATTGCGAAACAACTGAGCCAGTGTCTGATAACGTCTTTGGCTTTTTCTCCCGTGTGTGCTGTTGCATTAATGTATCTGGAATACATGTCTACTGTAACATGGACATATTTTAGTTTACCGAATTCAGCTATATGTGTAAGGTCTGTCTGCCAGATTTCATTGGCTGTTATGCCCCTGGGATTAACCCCTTCCTTAGCTGGCATGGGGGTAATTCGCTGGCAGTCAGAGCATGACATAATTATGTCTCTGGTCTGGTTTATTGTAATTTGGAATTGTCTCTTTAATGAACGTGCATTTTGGTGGAAGAACTGGTGTGAGACTTTAGCCTGTTCCAGAATTTTGGGAACTGTAGTTGCCATAGCAGTTGCATCAGCTTTTTGATTGCCCTCTGCTATGGGTCCTGGAAGTTCTGTGTGTGACCGAGTGTGCATTATGTAAAAATCAAATTTTCTGTGGTTGATAAGAAACCATATGGTACGAATTTCTGTAAATAAGTGAGGATTAGTGACATCTCGAAGGAAGGAGGCTTCGAGACGTGAGACCAACCCTGCTGCATAGTGAGAATCTGTGACAACATTCATAGGTTGATCATGGAACAATTCAAATGCCATGCGGATAGCTGCTAGTTCTAAAACCTGTACAGAACCTTGGTCCAAGGTTTGTACCTTATTGTCCCATTGTCCTGTG
Source organism: Pseudopipra pipra (assembly GCF_036250125.1). Classification (NCBI taxonomy): domain Eukaryota; kingdom Metazoa; phylum Chordata; class Aves; order Passeriformes; family Pipridae; genus Pseudopipra; species Pseudopipra pipra. The sequence continues at coordinate 17,869,437 of NC_087580.1, read as the reverse complement.
GCAGGGTTCTTCCATGTCACGATGGCTTTTTTCGATCGTCCAGATGCATCAGTGAAGACTGTGACTCCATTTACTGGTCGTAGTTTGCAGCGACGCGTGGCCATCAGGGGTAGATTTCCTATTTCCGCCCAGAGTTTATGTTTCGGGAAGTGAATGGAAATATTACCGTGGAAGTCCGCTAATGCAGTCTGAAACCCAGCGTCCTCTGCAAGAAGCCAGTCTAAGTTGTCTTTTGTGGCTGGAATGTAGATCGTCTCAGGATCCCTTCCATCCATCTCCTGCAGATGTCCTCTACCTTTCATAATGAGCTTAGCAAGCATGTCATTAACGGTCCAAACAGTCTTAGGTGGAGAGTGGGGAAGAAATAACCATTCTAGAATTCTCAAAGGGTCAGATTCTGCCTGATCCCATTGGAAAAGGACAGCAAAAGGTTGGAACTTGCTGGATATGATGGCGAGGCGAATGTGCAGGTCAGGGGGTTGTCGTCTGCTTTGCCTGTTTTCGACAGCTTGGGAGCATACTTCCAGAGCTTGTTTTGCTTCTGGGGTGTACAAGTTTCGAGCTGGCTTCCTGCCAAGTCCCCCGAAACTCGACAACAAGGACCCGCCTCCCAGAGAGGGAAAAGAAGAAAAACCAAGCAGCCAAGGCTATAGCAAAAAATATGTATATATATATATGTATATTTATATATAAGACAGATACACGAAAGGGGAATACCACACACCTGGGGGGGGGGAAAGGGGGGGGAGGGGGAAAAGGGAGAAGGACAAAAAGGGGCAAGGACCGAACAAGTCAAACAGCCAGTCGAAGGCAAGCTAGCAAAAATCTCACCACTTCCCTTCGAACAGGCAGGATGGCCAGACACGGTCCTTGGCTCTCCCCTCACGCGTGGCTGATAACGGCAGTCACTGTAGGCCTCGGCTCCAGATAAGCCCAACCGAAACAGGGACCCACCGTTCTCGAACCTCGCCGGAGAGGAAAGAGGGCGAACTCTCTTATCAATGCCTTATTTATACCCTGGGTTACGTAAAGGAATAGCATGGAATACTTTCTTGGTCACCCTCCTAGTTCCTTCCTGGTTACAAGCTGGTTTCCAGGAAGGCCTAGACTGAAACCATCACATTCTCCACCCCTTATTCCATACTATTTCTTTACGTAACACCTGTATATTGTGTTTGTCTCTATCCCGCACATATACAAACATATATATATAATCCATGTTTATTTTTTTTCTCGAAGGCTGTCGTCTGTCATTGAAGATCAGCACCACCAGCAACTCGATTTGTGTTCTTGGCCCTTTCGTCATAATCACAGTTCCGGTTTAGGGCTGGCTCATTGGTTTGGGCTGTGTCATCATCGGCCATCCTTAGATTCTCGTATCAGCTTTGTTCGGGTCTTTTTTCCGTCTGGTGTCTGGTCTCCTGTAAAATACAACTCAAGGCACAGAATTAGTTTTTTCCCAGGCTTAGGTTTCCTTGAGGCACACATTGGACCTCTCCATCTTTCCTCATAACCCACCAAGTATATCCAGGCCCTTGAGCAAAGACAATCCCACGAATGGGTTTGTCTTGGCCTGAGGGAGGAGTGATCCAAACGGCCTTACCTAACATACCTTTTAGATGGATCGCTGGAACTTTGTCTCCATCTACAGTGTGGAGGGACTCTGCTTGGGCAGGACCAGCTCGGTTTACAGAGCCTCGAGTGTTGACTAGCCAGGTGGCCTTGGCTAAATTCTTGTCCCAATTTTTGTAAGTTCCCCCACCTAGTGCCTTTAGAGTCGTCTTCAACAGTCCATTACACCTTTCTACTTTTCCTGCAGCAGGTGCATGATATGGAATGTGATATACCCATTCAATACCATGCTCCTGTGCCCAAGTGGCCACTAGACTGTTTTTGAAATGAGTCCCGTTGTCTGACTCAATTCGCTCTGGAGTGCCATGTCTCCACAGGACCTGCTTCTCAAGGCCTAGGATGGTGTTTCGGGCTGTTGCATGCGGTACCGAATATGTTTCTAACCATCCGGTGGTTGCTTCCACCATGGTAAGCACATAGCGTTTACCTTGGTGGGTCTGTGGCAATGTGATGTAATCAATCTGCCAGGCCTCTCCATACTTATACTTCTCCCAACGTCCACCATACCACAGGGGCTTCAGTCTTTTCGCCTGCTTAATAGCGGCACAGGTCTCACAATCATGGATAACTTCAGAAATTATATCCATGGTTAAATCCACCCCTCGGTCTCGTGCCCATCTGTGGGTGGCATCTCGGCCTTGATGACCGGAAGCATCATGGGCCCATCGAGCCAGAAACAGCTCTCCCTTCTGCTGCCAGTCTAGGTCTACTTGTGACACCCCTATCTGTGCAGCTCGGTCCGCTTCTCTGTTGTTATTATGTTCTTCATTAGCTCGCTTCTTGGACACATGGGCATCTACATGGTGGACTCTCACATTCAGACTCTTCGCTCTGGCAGCGATGTCCTGCCACAAGTCAGCAGCCCAGATGGGTTTTCCTCCACGCCTCCAGTTCATCTTCTTCCATCGGTCTAACCATCCCCATAGAGCATTGGCTATCATCCACGAGTCTGTGTAGAGGTAGAGTCTCGGCCATCCTTCTCGTTCGGCGATGTCCAGGGCCAATTGGACGGCTTTGAGCTCTGCAAATTGACTCGACTCGCCTTGACCCTCAGTAGCTTCTGCCACTCGTCGGGTGGGACTCCAAGCGGCTGCTTTCCACTTCCGGTTCCTTCCTACAATACGGCAAGAACCATCAGTGAAAAGGGCATAACACCTTTCTTCATCTGGCAGCTGATCAAATGGCGGAGCTTCTTCAGCTCGGCTCACTGGCTCTTCTTCTTCTTCTGCCAGACTGAAGTTCCCACCTTCAGGCCAATTTGTGATAACCTCCAGAATTCCAGGGCGATTTGAGCTTCCCAATCGTACACGCTGCGTAATCAAGGCTATCCACTTGCTCCATGTGGCATCAGTGGCATGATGCGTAGGGGGCACCTTCCCTTTGAACATCCAGCTCAAGACTGGTAATCGGGGTGCCAGGAAGAGCTGTGCTTCAGTACCAATTACCTCTGAAGCTGCTCGTATACCTTCATACGCCGCTAAGATTTCCTTCTCCACAGGGGTGTAATTAGCCTCAGAACCTCTGTAGCTTCGGCTCCAGAAACCCAGTGGTCGCCCTCGCGTCTCACCAGGCACCTTTTGCCAGAGGCTCCAGGAGGGACCTTTATCTCCAGCTGCAGAGTAGAGTACATTCTTTACATCTGGTCCCGTTCTAACTGGTCCAAGAGCCACGGCATGTGCAATTTCTTGCTTGATCTGCCTGAAAGCTTGTTGTTGCTCAGGACCCCACTGGAAATTGTTCTTTTTACGGGTCACAAAGTAAAGAGGGCTCACAATCTGACTGTATTCTGGGATATGCATCCTCCAGAAACCTATTGCTCCCAGAAAAGCTTGGGTTTCTTTCTTGTTTGTGGGGGGAGCCATTGCTACAATCTTGTTGATTATGTCTGTTGGTATCTGGCGTCGTCCATCTTGCCATTTCACCCCTAGGAATTGGATCTCTCGGGCAGGTCCCTTGACTTTGCTCTTCTTGATAGCGAAACCGGCCTCGAGGAGAATCTGGATGATCGTCTGTCCTTTTTTGAAAACTTCTTCTGCTGTATCCCCCCATACAATGATGTCATCGATGTACTGGATGTGTTCGGGAGCCTTACCCTTCTCTAGTGTGGCCTGGATCAGTCCATGGCAGATGGTTGGACTGTGTTTCCACCCCTGGGGCAGTCGATTCCAGGTGTATTGAATGCCCCTCCAGGTGAAAGCAAACTGTGGCCTGCACTCTACCGCTAAAGGAATGGAGAAAAACGCATTGGCTATGTCGATGGTGGCGTACCACTTTGCTGTCTTGGACTCCAACTCGTATTGGAGCTCCAACATATCTGGCACGGCAGCACTCAACGGTGGCGTAACTTCATTTAAGCCACGATAGTCCACAGTCAGTCTCCACTCTCCATCGGATTTACGCACAGGCCAGATGGGGCTGTTGAAGGGTGAATGGGTTCTGCTGACCACCCCTTGGCTCTCCAACTTCCGGATCATTTTGTGGATAGGGATCACAGCATCTCGGTTTGTCCGATACTGTCGTCTGTGCACAGTTGTTGTGGCTATTGGCACTTCTTGATCTTTAACTTGGAGTAATCCTACAATGGAAGGGTCTTCTGAGAGGCCAGGAAGGGCAGACAATTGCTTGGACTCCTCTTCAATCACCGAGGCTATACCAAAAGCCCATCGGTACCCTTTTGGGTCCTTGAAGTATCCTCTCCTTAGGTAGTCCATACCAAGGATGCAAGGGGCTTCTGGCCCCGTCACAATGGGACGCTTTTCCCATTGGTCTCCCGTCAAGCTCATGTCTGCCTCTACTACTGACAGTTCTTGAGACCCTCCGGTCACTCCAGAAATAGTAACAGTCTCGGTACTCTTATACTCCGAAGGCATTACAGTACACTGGGCTCCAGTATCTATCAAGGCCTGGTATCTCTGAGGATCCGATGTGCCAGGCCATCGAACCCACACAGCCCAGTAAACTCGGTTATCCTCTTGGTCCCTCTCCTTCTCCTGGCAGAAGGCAGGGCCCCTCTACTGGTCTTGATCAGAGCATTCGTCATCAGAGTTTGACTTTGACTTCTTAGACTTTTTACCGTTGTCGAAGTGGACCTCCATCTTCTTGTGTTTCGGCGATCGCAGTTTCTCTTCTAAGAAATCTCCGTCTACTACATAGACAACTTTCTTGTCAGTCTTCTTTCGCTTCAACTCCCTCACTCTAGCTTCAAGCTTAAAAGTGGGTTCACCATCCCACTTCTTCATGTTTTCTCCTTTACTACGAAGGTATGCCCATAGTTGGTTACGTGGCCAACGCTTAGAGTTCTCTTTCCTTTGACTTGTGAATGACAGGGACCGTGAGCGAGATCGAGACCAGGATCGAGGTCTAGGCCGAGGTCGTCTTTGTCGGTCCCGCCATGATCTTCCCATTGGCCTTTCCTGGTAATCTCTATACCTTCTGTCCTCTCTGTCTCTAAGGTCGTCCTCATATCTGGAATATTCATAATCTCTCTCCATTCTTTCCCTATCATAGGGGTGTCGGTATAGAGGGTCGAAGGGGTCTTCCAGATTTTCCTCTATGCTCCTCATCCAAGCGCACATGGTGTCCACACTTGGTTCATCCATCTTTGGATGATATGCGGTTATCAAGCAATACCTGTACGGTTTAGGGGCACCTTGAATTACCTTCTTCCACATTGGTTGTGTGCAAGGAACACTCTCGGGAACTTGGATGTCATAATATTCTGGATCAGAATAGATGATCTCCAGCATGGCCAATTCCCGTAGGTATTGGATGCCTTCTTCCGCAGTCCTCCACCTTCTCGAAGAACTCTTCAGGGACTCCTTAAACGGGTATTTCGCCCTCACAGCATGAAGAATTCGGAGCCAAAGACTGGATGCTGTTTTCTCCCTTCCCATTTCTTGTTCTATCTTAGGGTCTCGGGCAATGGATCCCAGTTGTCGTGCTTCGTCACCTTCAATTATGTGACTATCAGCTCCCTTGTCCCAGCATCGCACCAGCCAGGCGAGGATTTGTTCACCAGGCAAGCGCATATAATCTCTCCGTAAATCTCTAAGCTCTCTTGTGGTCAGTGATTGTATAATTTCGCTTTCTCGCATTATTTCTTGTCCATCTCTCCCACGTAGAATCTTTTCTACCTCCCTCTTTACTCTTCCGCTCTTACGTGGAACCGCTCCTGCCTCCTCTCTGTATCTCTCACGTGGAGGTGGAGACTGGGCATGCCATGGGGATAAGCTTCTATGTTGTTCATGGCGTGGAGATGGACTTCTACGCCGTTCATACCGTGGAGATGGACTTCTACGCCTTTCATACCGTGGGGACGGACTCCTAAGTCGTTCACGCCGCGGAGATGAACTTCTACGTCGTTCACGCCGTGGAGATGGACTTCTACGTCGTTCACGCCGTGGAGATGGACTTCTACGTCGTTCACGATACCCAGCCGGTGGAGGTAGCGAGTAGTCTCTCGGGTGCCAAGATAAGGGCTTCTTCCAATCATCCACACCTCCAAGAGAAGGTTGGGTCTGGAGGGGTAGAGATAATTCCCCCTCCAATTGAGGGGGATGCTTTGGCTCCTTCTTTGCGTCCTTTGTAACACTGAATTTGTAGTCAGGATATAAATCATCAAGCGACAATATACCACCGGCCGTTTGTACTGTTGCTTTCTTTCCTCTTGGTGCTGTTCTGTATTCCTTTGGGCGTGCCCCTAGTTCTCTTGGACGTGCTCCTTCCCGTGTAGCCATTTCTTCCTTCTCTGTTAGCTTCTTCTCTTCCAATCGCTCCTTCCTCAGTCACAACCACTTCTTCCTCTCTCGCAGTCGCGCCTTCATCACTTGCTGTTGCTCCTTCTCCCATTGCTGCCGCTCCTTCGTTCACTACGTCCTCTGTTCCTTCTTCTTCTTCTTCTTCTTCTCTTTCTTCTGTGCGTTCTGGTTGTGGAGATGGGTCCGTAAGTTCCTCGATCTCCCTTACCCACGTCTTCTTCTTCTTTATAGGGGCAATGATGATCTTCCGGTTCTTAGCTTGAGTCCCGGTTCTAGTGGACTTAGTAGAAATGTCATTGACTTCAAGTTGTGTTTGGACCCCAACTTCTGTGGACCTAATAGGGACATCACTGGTTTCAAGTGGCGTGGTTTGGGTCTCTGTGTCGACCTTAGCCCTCTGAAGGTGGTCTATGGCAGCTCGATAAGCATTAGCCAGGCCCCAGCACAAAGCGGAGAATTGCATATTCGGATCTTTGTAGGAAAAACACCCTTCTGCCAAACAGTGGGCCATCTCACCAGAATCAAACATTTGTTCTGGTGTGAACTCCCAATTAATGGGGGGTGACACATGTCCTACTAATCTACCGAAATCTCCCCAAGCTCCATGCCACCCGGGGACTGGCCTGTCTGCAGCCCTTTCCAAAGTTCCAGCGAGTCCCTTTGAGGTGTGATCTTTCCTACAAGAGGGAGAACAACGGAACCCCATTCTTCCAAGTTTAAGGAGCATTTCCAGTACCTTTATCAATGACAGTACTGTTGCAATAAGATTTATATAGTAATTAGAGCCGATTTTAACCATGGGGATCTCCTTTACCAAACCTTCGATGTCAAAATTAAAGGATGGAAGCAATTCGTTCCATCCATCCTCAAGGTCTGGACGTCTCCCTATAGAGTAGCCTAACGCAAGTGTAAAGACAGCTAGAATTATAAGACAAATTAATGAAATAGCCATTGCTTTTTGTTATTATTTCTTCTTGATCCCAAAACAAACTTTTGTTTTATATAAACAAAGTTTCCTTTGCTGCTTTCCCAGACTCTGGCAGTGTTCCCAGACCTGTTCCCAAAACAATAGATTGGCTTGCAAAACAACACCGAGCTTAGCTGTCTTCCTGGAAAATGTTTATCAAAACAAGCCAAACTTAACCAAAATATCCCACTTCTGACACCAAAAATGTTGTACAAGTTTCGAGCTGGCTTCCTGCCAAGTCCCCCGAAACTCGACAACAAGGACCCGCCTCCCAGAGAGGGAAAAGAAGAAAAACCAAGCAGTCAAGGCTATAGCAAAAAATATGTATATATATATATGTATATTTATATATAAGACAGATACACGAAAGGGGAATACCACACACCGGGGGGGGGGGGAAGGGGGGGGAGGGGGAAAAGGGAGAAGGACAAAAAGGGGCAAGGACCGAACAAGTCAAACAGCCAGTCGAAGGCAAGCTAGCAAAAATCTCACCACTTCCCTTCGAACAGGCAGGATGGCCAGACACGGTCCTTGGCTCTCCCCTCACGCGTGGCAGATAACGGCAGTCACTGTAGGCCTCGGCTCCAGATAAGCCCAACCGAAACAGGGACCCACCGTTCTCGAACCTCGTCGGAGAGGAAAGAGGGCGAACTCTCTTATCAATGCCTTATTTATACCCTGGGTTACGTAAAGGAATAGCATGGAATACTTCCTTGGTCACCCTCCTAGTTCCTTCCTGGTTACAAGCTGATTTCCAGGAAGGCCTAGACTGAAACCATCACATGGGGTTAGGGATCGAATAGATGTGAGAGTTGGGTCACCTTTAAGTAGCTCGAAGAGGGGGTGCAATTCCTCTGTTGTGATGCCCAAGACAGGCCTCAGCCAGTTAATGGCTCCTAAAAGCCCTTGCAAATCATTCAGGGTCATAGTGTCCGTTACTTTGAAAGTCACTGGTTGTGGCATGATTTCCTGTTGAGTGATCCTCCATCCGAGGTAGGTCCAAGGTTGGGTGCGTTGAATTTTTTCTGGGGCAAGCTGCAGACCTGCTTTTTGGATGGCGTCAGTTAAGGCAGTCAAGGTGGATTGTAGTTCAGTCCCGTGTTTTGCTGCTATCAGGATGTTTGATATTCCTGTCTTTGCCTCCCATTCTAATTGTTCAATTTGGGTATAGGTCAATTTATGCATGTTTGTGTTTTGAGTAGATCTAGAGGTGTGTATTGCTGTATGTTGCAACTTTGTGGAGCATCTTTGGGCTTGTGTTGTATGAAGGTTTTGTTTGTTTTGCTTTCTCAAGGCTCTTGCAGTGACTGTGTATAAAGAGTTATGTGTTTCTGCAGTTGAAATTGTAACTGGTTGTTTGTTTGCTACTTGTTTAAGTTTGGCTTTCCATGTTGTGTATGGCATCTTGTCTAACAGCATTTTAAAATAGTGAGAAGTAAATACTTGATTTGGGGCCCCTCTTATTATTATTCTTACCCTCTGTAACACAAAAGAACTTTTTATAATAGCAGATCATCTGTCAATTAGTAAAGTTGCCCTTCTGTGACTTAGAAAATTAAACATGGTAGTTGATAGCTGTATGTCTGCTGTGTTTTGCAATGCTACCTCTAGGTTGTTGGTTCTGTCAGGAGGTGGATGGTGTTGTCCCAGCTGAAATTCTCGCAGTACAAAACCAACCACTGTCATTGCCAGCAACGCCGTCAGTACACGTGCTGTCCACTTCAATGTTGGTAGCTTTGACTTTGCTGATGGTCTGGGCTTGGGTAGGCAGATGTTCTGTGTGCTTTCCCAGTCTACATCTTCTTCCTCGAGCTGAAGTAGTAGCCGTAGCCATGTTTGCTGTTCTTCCTCTTTTGCAGGATTCAAAACTGCTTGTCCTTTTTCTGGTTCTCTTGTCTCACTGAATTCAGTTTGCCACAGCTCAGCTAAGCTTTCTAGGGAGTCAATATCTCTTCTTCCTCCTCCATCAGGCCATCTTCGGCATAGAAGCTGTTCTGAGGCTGGTGAGGGCTGTGGGTTGGTTTCTGGGTAGGAGAGCCACAGTGATGCTTTAACTGTTGTGCATTTGTTGTGAGTTGGTTGAACTGGTGGTGACGGAAGAGGCACTTTCACTTCCGCCTCACGGCCGGAGTAAGCTTGCTGCATCCATGTTGCTGCGTGGTTGTTCTGCAGCGGTCTCATGGCCACTGCGCAGCCAAAGGGTGTTAGTGGAGCGCCCTGGCTAAAGGGAGCTAGCAGATTCTCTTCTGTGTCCTCTATAGACTCGCTGTCTATTTGTCCGTCACAGTCATCCTCCCCCCTTCCCGGCGAAATGCCTGAACCTGGGGGTGGCGGCTTCACTTCCGGCACACGGCAGGGGCAACATGGCGGTGCCTCCGGTGCCACTCTCCTTCAAGGGGGTGCCAGTGCCCAGCCTGCCCGGGCCCTTTGCTGTGCCCTGCCAGCAGCAGCCTCCCCGTGCTGTGCCCAGGCTGCTCCTTTCAGCTGCGGGCACAGACAGGGCCCAGCTGTGCCTGCTGCTGTCCCATCCTGCGCTCAGCACGAGGGACGGGGCAGCCCAAAGAGAAGCCCCGTTGCTGGAGGGAGCCCAGGCCCTCAGGCACAGGGGATCTCCCAGGGCCTGTGCCAGCCAGGGGCCTTGTGCTGGGCTGTCACAGGCCAGGGCAGGGGCAGCTGGAGAGCCCCTGGCCCAGCCCTGAGTCACGGGCTGAGCCATCAGCTCCTGCAGAGAGAAGGGACCTCACAGGCCCTTCCCCAGCTTGAGGGCAGAAATGTTCCTCACAGGAACTGCTGTGTTTATCCTGCTGCATTTGACAGCTGCACTTCTGCCTCTCTCTCACTTGGGCCTTCAAAGAGCTCTCCACGGAAAAGCTTCATTGAGTCCCAGAATACCAGAGGCTGGCAGAGCCCCCTGAGCAGCCCTGCCCTGGCTGTGGCTGGGCTGCAGTTCCCTTTGCCCAGAGCAGCCCCTGTCCTGCTGGGTTGGTGCTCGTGGCTGCAGCGCTGTTGGTCCCAGCCCAAGGTTTTGGCTGTCCCTGGGCAGTGCTGGCCCCGCAGGAAGCGTCTCTGCAACCACCCCCACCCAATGGGCTCTGCTGGGCAAGTGTTTCACAGGGGACATGGCTGGGACGGCTGGGCTGGACTGACCCAAGGGATATTCCATTCCATGGGATGGCATGATCAGCAATAAACTGAGAGAAAGGAAGGCAGAAAGGAAGGTGGGCAGGGGGCAGACGTGGATGTCCTTCATTAATACATTTGTCTTCCAAAGAAACCTCTCCATGGACTGAATTCTTGCCTCCCAGGGGTTTTCTTGGTTTCTGCATGTGGCCTTTGCTTTTTGCTTTCCTCTCTCCAGTTAATCTCCCTTTCTGTTGACCAAGGATTTCTTCACCTGCTTTTCTCCTGTTGTCTGACTGAGGAGGGGAAGGGAGAGAGCAACTTGGCTGTCCCTGGATGGCCAGACAGGTTTAACCACAGTCACCTTGCCCAAAGCTTCTCTTCTAGGCACCCCCAGAAATGTCAGGTGTCCACACCTGAGCTTGGTTATGCCCTGCTCACCCCCTCCCCCAGGGCGGTCAAGTGCAGAACCCACGTGGATCTCTGCAGTGACAGGGGGATGCCAGGAATTATCAGGGTTGGAGGTTGAAGGGAGTTGAACAGGGGACAATTGGGAAAAGCCCCCCATGGGGACTGGCCCAGAGCATGCGCAGTCCCTCAGCACCTTCCCGGCCACAGCTCCTCATTGGCTGCCCGTCCGCTCGGGGTCCCATTGGCTGGCTATTGGCTACACTTGGCTCCATCGCACTCTCCCATTGGCTGGCCCTTCGCGCCACCACGCAGCTTCCCCATTGGTTGCCTCTGGGCAGCTCCCCATTGGCTGCTCCCCGGCAACAGGGCTGCTCTCTTAGCAACAGCACCGACCCTTCAACCTGCACTTTAATTCAACTGGACCAGTTCCAGGGCAACTCCACATCCTCCCCATCCACCGCAGCTTCACATTTTCCCTTAGCAATAGCAGTGGAACATTGGCCCAACAGCAACTTCACCTTTTCCCTTAGCAGAGTTCCAAAGCCTTGGTGCCACAGCCGGGCTGCTGCAGGAGCCGAGCTCCTTGCAAAAGCTCCAGGAGGCACCCATCAAGCCAGCAGAGGCAGGCAGAGGAGCAAACAAGAGAAAAACTTGTTACAATCAAAAAATGGGAGAAGGTGTACCAGGCGGATCTCGCTTGGAGACCGGGGAACCAGCCAAGGGACACTCGGGGCCCATCTCGGTGCCAGGAGACCTTTGCTTGGATCCTGGTGAACGGGCCAGGGGGCATCCAGGGGTCCCACGGCGAGGGGATTTAAGGCCGTGCCCGGGGACTGTGGGGAGCTGTTGCAGGACTGCTGCGGGAGCTGCTGCCACCCCCTTCCCCTGCGGGTTGGGTTTGTTCCTCGGAGGCTACAAGGCGACCAGGGCAGAAGCCCAGCAGAGATCTACCAGCTTGCAAGGCAGCGGCACTTCCTGGTGCTGCTAACTCCTGTCCTGTGCTTTTAACAGTTCCCCTTAGCTTGTCCCACTGCCCTATCTCCCTTCTTTCTCTCTGCTCTTTTGTGTTCCAAAACAAAGTGGAATTCTCGTTTTGGGATCCAGCATCTGGCCTCGTTTGTGCCTTAACCTGGCTTATGGGAGTGTTTTAGAACCTGGTTCCCCTCTGCATCGAAGCGGATCGGAACAGCTGGGGTCCCCAAATGGAGAAGGAGGGGGGTGGGACCCACAAAACTGAGAGAAAGGGGGAGGTAGGACTCCCAGATTTAGTGGGAGCAACTGGGGCAGCTGGAGTTTGGGGGTCTGATGGGAAAGGGGTGGGAGAGGGGGGAAAAGGGACGAGCTTTGCATCGTCAAAGTGAGTGAGAAGGGGCTGAGACCTTGAACTGAGCAGGGGGGGGAGGGGGCCACCCCCAAACCGAGCTGTGGGGGGAGTAGAGGATTGCAGGGAGGGTGGGAAACAGGTGGGACAGTGAGGGAAAGGGTGAGAAAGGGCATAGGGGGTCCCATGGGGGTCCTGTAGCAGGATGCTCTGCCTGGAACGGGGTAAAACAACTCCAACAAGGCCCTGTTTGCAAAACCCCCGGCAGGAAATGAAGAAGGGGAGTCACGCTGCTTTTGGGTTGAATAATGCTGAAACCAGCCTGACTCCTCAATTCCAAAGGGAAACATCCTGAGAGAGAGGGGAAGATGTGGCAGAGCTGGGAAAATCCCCGGGCAAAGGAACAAACAGGTGACACCCCTGAGAACTTCTCCAAGGCTGCTGGGCTGGCACAGCCTGGACACACCTGACTGACAGTCCAGCACTTTATACGAGAAAAGCCCCACATTTTAAGGACAGGGTCTTGTGACGTGTCCCATCAGACCCCCAGGGATGGACAGGGACTCCCCCAGTGTGGATCCAACCCCCCTGAGCTCCAGGGAATCCCTCCAAGCCTCATGTGATGGGGGACACAAAGGGACCCCTCGACCTTCTGTCCCACCTCCCTCTTCCCCCCTCTCCTTCCTCTTTCCCAACGTCCCCCCAATCTCCAGACCCTCCGTGCTCAACCGGGGGCTCCCAACCCCTCCCACTTAGGCTGGGGGTCGCAACCCCCCTCACACTCAGTTTTGGGGATCCCACCCCTTTTCCCTTCTCTCCCACCCCTTTCTGATCATCCCGTCAAACCACAGCTTCCCCGTGCTCTGCTCTGGGGGTCCCACCCCCTCAACCGCTCAGCTGAAGGGGTCTCACCCCCTTTTCCCACCTTTTCTCCCCTTTCCCCTCCCTTTTCCCTGTCACCCCCTGTTGCCGGTGGCAGTGGAAGGCTTAGACAAAGTTCATTAAAGAAGTCCTGCCCTTGAGTCCCGAGGTGCAGAAAGGACTCCCTGGCTCTCTAAACTCCTGCTCAGAGAGGAGCCTGGGGGCAGCTGGATCCAATCTCAGCCCCGGATTATGCCAAGGGTTGGAATTTAAGGAATTACAGAGCTGTGATTGAACCACTTTTGTCCTGCAGGTTTTAATGATGGAAAATCAGATATACTGATATAAAATGAACTATTCATTATCACAGATGAACAGACAAAAGATTTTAATCAGAATTATTTACTACACAATCTAAACACTAAAACTACCAGTAGTACAGGATAAGTACAACATAATTGAAGGAATTATACTAAAGCTGGCAAAAAATGAATAACTATTAAGTTGACATTTGATGTAACTCCCCCAGACCAAGGCTCCTGGGGAGATCTCTTTTGCTCACCCTCGAGGACTGACCTTGGGGGGGGTTCCCCAGCCAAGGGGGGAATCTCCAACCATACACCCCAAGAAGGGTTATGTTGGAAGAACCTGCCCCTGGGAAAGGGGACTGGAACTTTATAGTATAAAGTGATGGACTGACAGCCCTTGGACTCCAGGGGTTGCCTCACCATCAGGATGTTAATTCAGGGTTGAACCCAGACTGGTTCCAACATCTCCTGGCCTGGCCTGGGCCCCTCTCAGCCCAGCACTGATACATTTGCAAATAGGGCATTGTCTTGGTCCCATTCCAGGGGGGAATGTCCTGCCACAGTGTCCCAGTGTGCCTGTAATTCCATCAGGCCCTGCAGTGTCACAATGGTCCCTTGATTCCACAACTTCCCAAATGTTTCCAGGTTCCTTTGGTTCCATGAGGCCCCCATGTCACAAAGGCCCCTGGATTCCAGGAGTTTCCACAGTGTCTCAGGGTCCCTTTTTTCCAGGAGGCCCTGCAGGCTCCCAATTGTCCCTTGATTGCAGGAGGTTCCCAAATGTCTCAGGGTTCTTTGGTTCCAGGAGGCCCTGCAGTGTCACCTTGGCCCCTTCATTCCATGCAGGCCCAGGCAGAGGAACCCCAGCACGGAGCCCCCGACCCCCGTCAGCATCTTGGGGGGCGGCGTCCGACGGCAGCTCAGGGTGGGGGGGCAGCTGGGGGCAACTGGGATATACTGGGAGAGACCAGGGCTGACTGGGGTCATCCTGGGACTGACTGGGATCATCCTGGGACTGACTGGGATCATCCTGGGACTGACTGGGCCCTGTGGAACACCCTGAAAGTTCTGGAGGGGCTGTTTTAAGTGAGCTCTGGAAAACTGTCCTGGCTGTGCAGGGCAGGAAATGCTGATGTTCTGCAGGCCCCCAGCTCTGCTCTCTGGCTCCTGGTTTCCCTCGTGCTGGGCAGTTGGAGCCCAGGCAGGGGCAGCCCTACAGGAGGTTGTGGTGCTGCAGGGCCCAGGGGCTGCACCCCGAGGAGCTCCTGCCCCAGGGGCTCAGGGACCTGGCAGTCTGTGCTGCTGGGGGCAGGATCGTGCCCCGGGCTGTGGCTCCTGGGTGCAGAGGAGGAAGGAGAAGCACAGCTTTGGTCCCCACTCTTGTGGCCGGAGGTGCAATAGGCTGGGCTGGGGGTGGTGGCCTGGCTGGTCTCTCTTTGGCCTCGGTTGTGGGGTCTGCAGGGCCAAGTTTTGCCCTGCCCTGTTTGCAGCCTGGTGCTGACCCACTGCTGGGGCCCCCGGGCAGGTGGGTGTTTCTGCCCTGGGCTGTTCTCACTCACACCACATGTATGTGAGGGGGCACTAAGGTGTGTTCTCCTGCCCTGGGACAAATAGCTCTCATTAAAATTTCGGAGATGGCCAAATAAGTGAAACAAAGAACTTTATTAACAGCGTTGGGTGCACCCAACTCGTGACCAGGTTCCAGCACCCCCAGGATGGGAGGGACGAGCCCTTTTAAGAGCCTTCGATTTGCAGAACCACTCCCTCGCTCCTCCCATGCCAGGCCTCGCTCTTTTCTTCCTTCACAGGCCATCTTTGCTTGCTGCTGCAGTCCCTTGGTTGTCCCCATCCCCCTGTCAGGTTGTTTCCCTGCCCCGGCCGCACGGTCCCTTGGCAGTGAGCCCAGGCTGCTCCCACCACCTCACGTTCTTCCCGGCTCACCTTGGCACTGCAGCAGTGAGGAAGCAGAACTGTCAGGAGCAGTAGGCAACAATGAGCAGCAATGGGCAACCCCAACAGAGCTGTGTGGAGCAGCAGGTAGGCAGGACTGTAAGCAGCAGCAATCAGGAACTTTAAGCAGAACCACAAGCAGCCCACCAGTCCCTGACCACAAAATGGCTCCTCAGCTTTCCAAACAAAATGGCCCCCAAGTGTCTGCGCACGAGGCAGCCCTGGAAACCCCTGCTTGTGATAAAACCTCCTCCCTGGAGCACAAACTGGGCCATTTGCAGTGGGACCTGCTGGGGGACCTGCCCTGGTCCCCGTGGCTCTGCTCTCTGGGGACAGGGAGCCTTTGGGGACTCTCTCACAAGCCACCCCCACTCATGTCCCGCTGGTCACCCAGGTGGCCCTGGCAGTGCTTGGGAACATGACTGGGATGGGGGGTGTGCCCACCCGTGCCAGCAGGGAAGGGCACAAGTTCCAGGGGGGATGTCCAGGGAGACAGGACACTGCAGAGGAAGGGCCTGGGGGGTGCAGAGTGACAATAGAGAGGGGAGGGCGGATCTTTGGCATCCCCTCCTCTGCTTGCTTCAGGCTTCAAGAAGACACCACAAGGAGAAATCACATGGAGAAATATTTATTGATCAAAGACTATTAAAAGCCTCAGAAACAGGGGGGAAAACGTCCTTCCTGGGGGACACCAGTCCAAGGAAACTCCTGGTTTCTGTCCAGGCAGGAGCAGGTGCCCGTGGGCTCCAGGGGGTCAATGCAGATAAAATCACTGGGGGGGCTCCTTCAGCAGCAGCATTTAATGCATTTGGACAGGCCAGGGACCATCTCCATGTCCTGCACAGAAGGGCTTCACCCTCCTCAGGATCCCTGAGTGACACAATGACACCAAAACCCAGGAATGACAGAGCAGCTGCACCGAAAAACTTGGATTTTTCCTTTTTCAAATGTCATTTAACTCACTAAATACATCTCTTGCCTAGGAATGGTACAGCACAGTCAGGCACATAAAGAATTTGAAGGGCCAACACCCATTTACCAATTCCAAATTTTAACGGTTGAAAGAAAGGCCCATTTTCCTTTTGCCCTGTGCCACCAACAACAGGAATCGTTTCTGACTAAATTGTCCTTTCCTCCTCTTTCAAACCCAACACGCCACTCCAGGATCTCCCAAGAAATCCATGTTCTCCCTCCCCAGTGTCCATGGAGCAGAGGTTCAGCTGGGGATGACACCTCTGGGCCCCCACACACCTTCCAAGGGCAGGAGCCTTCCTGCCTGGCCGGGAGCCCTGGGGGGAGTCCAGGCTGTGGCAGCTCCTGTTTGTCCCTTCCCCACGCACATTCCAAATCCCTGCTCTCACACTAAACCCTCCAAAGCTTTCCAAACCCAAATCCTTTCCTCTGCTCCTCTCTCACTGGGACCATTTCTGCCTCCTTCCCCTGCAGCTGGAGGAACCTCCCCAGCTGCTGCTGCTCCCTGGCATCAAACCACACCTTCCCAAACCCTGACTATTGCTCAGTTCAAAGAACAAATCTAGAGATTTCAGTTCACTTCTCTTTTCTCTGACAAAACAACAGCAACTGAAAAACCGTATTATAATCCACAAACTGAATCTCTAATTCACTAATCACTAATTGAATATCGGCACAATTAACACAAATCCAACCCTTACAAACACCAAAGCTGACACTAAAGAATGCTCTGAACACACAATCCCAGCTTAACAGCTGCTGTGGCAATTTACCTTCCTTCAAATATTTAATGTGCACCAAATGCTTTAAAATGCACACAGGAACAAACTATTGCATTTAACACTCTACAGCAAGTGAATTTTCCTTTTTTATATCTATTATGGGCATCCCCGAGTCAGACAGGATTCTAATACTATAACACACACTCCCAGTAACACACACTCCCCAAACACTTCACTTTCTCCAGCACTGACCATTGGGTTTGACAAACACAGTTCCCTGAGCAAAGCCCTCCCCAAAGCAGCTCTATGGGCAAGAGCTCTGTGTGTGACTGATCTGTGGGCAAAGCACACGTGGGGCCTGGAACCCACCCCCTGACCCACACCTGGGGCCTGGAACCCACCCCCTGACCCACACCTGGGGCCTGGAACCCACCCCCTGACCCACACCTGGGGCCTGGAACCCACCCCCTGAACCACACCTGGGGCCTGGAACCCACCCCCTGACCCACACCTGGGGCCTGGAACCCACCCCCTGACCCACACCTGGGGCCTGGAACCCACCCCCTGAACCACACCTGGGGCCTGGAACCCACCCCCTGACCCACACCTGGGGCCTGGAACCCACCCCTTTCACTCAGTCAGTAGGGATTTCTTCTCATAAGCCAAATATCACACTCCTCCTTTTACAGTTTTATCATCACTTTCACAACACAATTCTATTCTATTCTGTTCTAGAGCTCCATTTCTAGGATGCTTAGGTATACCTTTTATACGCTCAGCAATGCCTTAATAAAATTCCAGGGATCTTGCTTTGAACTCACCAGATCCAGGGACTGAGATCTCCCAGAAGAATATTTTCACTGCTCGCTGGAGTCCTCAGGGTCCCGGAATCCCTGGAGGGTCGACAGCATTGTCCCACCTGGCTCACCAAGAATTGTCCCTGAAAAGCGTTGGGAAGAAATGAAACCCTCCAACGCCCCTGGGAAGTGTTGGTGAGCCAGGCACTGCTTTGTTCTGGCTCCCAGAGACAGGGAGCCAATCATTCCAGCCCCACCTGTCCCTTTCCAGACTTTTCACACATTTCTACATTTGAACAAACAAACAAATTCATGTTCATTGCTTCTAATTTACCCCAATTAATGAACTAATGAATTCTCTTCATTAATTAAGACTCTAATTAGTAGTCTATCCTTAACTGGCTAATTTGGTCCACGTTCTTTGGTCCTCTTAGCACTCCTCCTCAGACACAGAGTCTCCAACTCTCAGGCTGCAATGTCTTTGTTAATCCCCTCTGGACCTTCTGGTTCCTCCAACAGGTCCTTGAAGGACCAGGAATTTAAGATCCCAGATGTCCAATCTTCAGCTCCCTCAGGCTTTGTTTATGGAAGCTCATCAGAGCCAGTGCAGAGAAACTCCAAGTTTGGGTGCTTTAAAGATCAAAGCGACAAGAGCCCGTGAAAAGAAACCCGGTCAGCTGCTGCCACTGACGAAAATTTGAGGCAAGTTGGATCATTTCCAACAAGACCAACCCCCACCGCGGGGGGGACCCCGCATCCCCCCGCCCACCGCCGGGGCTCTGCCGGGAACCGCCACCGGGACACCCCCAAAACCAAATCCCCTCCCGCGGACCCCCCACGATCCCCCCCAGGGGCATTTGCGGCTCAGCTTTGGAGTCCTTCCAGCTCCAAATATCTTCCCTGCAAAGAACCCCCTTTCCTGCAGCCCCACCCCCAAAGCAGTGCTCAGCCAATCCGAGCGCGCAGCGCTGATGACTCATCAGTTGCCAGCCAGACCCGCAGCGCCCAGCGCTCCCCGGACCCCCCCAGGGTCCCCCCTCGGCCCCAGCGCCCCCCGGGACGGGAATTTGGGCAAAGGGGAGGTGGGGGGTGCCCAGGCCGGGCCCCCCCGCGCCGTCCCGGCCGTGGCGGCTGCGGCGGGGGCCGAGTGCGGGCGGGAGCGGCCAAGAGCCCAGCGCTGCCCCATCCCGACCTGCCCCAGCTCCCACGGGAATGGGAGGAGTGGGAATAGGAGGGGAGGAGAAAGAGAAGGAGGGAGAGGAGGAGGGAGAGGGGGAGGAGGGGAAGGAGGAGGAGGAGAAAGAACGCACGTGGATGCACCGCCCGCTGTATCCGCAGCCCCCGCGTCCCGGGAGCATCGCCCCCCGCATCCCGCAGGTGACCGGGGAGGGGGAGCTCGCCCCAAATATCTTGAGGGGGATGTTTGGATCTTGCAGGACCCCAAAGCTGAGCCGCAAATGCCCCTTGGGGGGATATTGGGGATCCCCGGGAGGTGTTTTTTGGGGTCCCGGGGTGGGTTCCCGGCACAGCCCCGACGATGAGCAGGGGGATGTTGGGTCCCCGGAGCCACGTGGCGATCGCCGGATACCGGCGGGGAGTGGGGGGGACACGGGACAAACCCACCGGCTTTGGGGACCCCTGGGACAGGCGGGGGTTGGAATCTGAAACGGGGGCCCGGAGAGGGGGAACTCCCGGCAGTCTGGAGAGGAGGGGGGGAGCAGCGAGGGCGGTGGGGGGAGCCGGGACCCCCGGCAGCCTGGAGAGAGGGCTGGACACCTTGGGATCGCCAGCACCTCGAAGGCGAGAGTCAGGGGAGAAGGGACCCTGGGACCCCGAAAGCCCCCGACCACCCTAAAAGGGACCCCGGAGAGGGGAGCCCCCGGGACCCCCGGGACCCCCAGCAGCCCAGAGAAGGGGGATCCCCAGAATGGCAAAGTGAGGAGCCCATAAAGGAAGGACCCCTGGGATTCCCGGGATCTCCGGCAGCCCAGAGAGGGCGGGAACCCTGGAGAGGGGGTTCCCCAATACATGTGAGACCTCCAGCAGCCCACCAAGGAGGGACCCCAGAACCCCAAAGTGGATGGACCAGCGAGGGGGAACTCCACTGCTGAGAGGGTTGTTTTGGGCTGAATCTTGGTGGTTTGGAGGTGATTCCTGGTGATTCCAGGTGACTTCTAGAGATGGAGCTGGGCAGGAGGGTGTCAGAGACTGGAACAGTTAAGGACTTCTGCATTCTAAGAGACTTCTGCAGGCTTTTGACTTTCTGATGGGCAACTGGGCCCATCCCCCCTCCTCCAGTGCAGAAGATGTCAAGCCCCGAAAAGAAAAGGTGGGAAGAGACCACGAACTCCGCGCCAAAAAGGGAGACAGCACCCTATGGAAACAACTCCCCGCCTTGGGGGAGCTGCAAAGGATATAGATACTGACTGGTGACTTTGGGGGTTTTGGCGGGGTTTTTCTTCTTCTTCTCCCCCCACCGCCTGCGGATCAAGACGTCGCTGGATCCAGTGGGTGGTGATTATACCACTCTCACCTTTCCTTTTTTTTCTCTTGCTCTCCCTTACTCTTACCCTGTCTTTCTCTGCCCTAGGCATTTGTTTTCCTCCTCCCCCGAAAGGTTATGACAGCACCCAAAATGTTAACATCCCTATTGATACAAAATTGTGAAAATAAATCTTGTCAATATATGTTTTCAGACACCGATTATTTAGTGTCGTTTCGCTTTAATCCACCCCAAAGGAATTATTGATAAAACCTGGGTTACCCCCCCTCTTTTCCTGGGGTGGGTTGTAACAGAGGGACCGCCAACCCAATGCACCCACACCTTGTTTTCCCTCCTAAACCAGGAAAAATTCATCCCTTTGGGAAGTCTGTCTCTAAACTCTATGGCATGAGCCTGTAAGTCTGATATATGTGTATTAGTTTGAGTTACTCTGGGCAGAAGGGAATGAGTTTACATAGAATAATTCCTTCCCAAAGCTTGGCCAGATGGAGGAGGAGGCTGCGAGGAAGAGGAAGATGCCCCAGGACCCCCAGGCAGGTGAGGAGGAAGTCAGTGCCCCTTTGCCCTGTCTTGTCCTGTATCTCCCAGCTGAGCATCGCCCCCGGCTGCAGGACAACCCCGCTGCCGCCGCCGTCCTGCCGGGGCCGGAGTTGGGGGGATGTCCTTGGCCTTCCCTCTGGGCCGGAGGCAAATCCCCTCCCTGTCCTTCTTCCCTCCTGCCCCAGGCCCCGAGCTGAGGACGGAGAGCCCGGAGGACAAATCCCCCCGGCAGAGCCTGGTGGGAGAGGCCGTTTTGAAGGGCTCCACGGCGCAGGAAGGCAGCAGGGAGGGAAAGCCACGAAGGTACCCCAGGAGGAGGGTCTCCAAAGCCAGCCCAGGATGCTCTGAGGAGGAAAGACCCACCCTGTGCCGGGAAGGGGACGAGAGCTTGAGCCAGAGCCCTGACCTGGACGTCCATGAGCAGCTTCACACTAGGAAAAAGCCCTTCAAGTGCTTGGACTGTTGGAAGAGCTTCAGCCAGAGCTCCCACCTGATCTGCCACCAGCGCATCCACACTGGAGAACGGCCCTACAGGTGCTTGGAATGCAAGAAGAGGTTTCAGACCAGCGGGAATCTCCTCCTGCATGAGCGGACACACACAGGGGAGAGGCCCTTCCTCTGCACCCACTGTGGGAAGGGCTTCATCCAGAACTCCCACCTCGTCAGCCACCGGCACATCCACAGCGGGGAGAGGCCCTACAAGTGTGGGGAGTGTGGGAAGAGCTTCAGCCAGAGCTCTGCCTTGACCTCACACCAACGGACCCACCAGTAAGGGAAGCACTAAAGGTGCCTTGACTGTGGGAAGAGCTTTGTCTGCTGCTCCAACTCCATCACCCACTGGAGAAGTGATGTCTTCCCACATTGGGAAGACACCTGGCTGGTGGTCTCCACATCCTCCTGGTTCCCCACAGGCACCTGGGTGAACACAGTGGGAGAAACATCCATGGGGTCACAAACTGACCTGGGAAATTCAGTGGGAAGAGCTGATTTGTTGAATTTAAAACAAAGACATTCAACAAAGACATCTAAAGCCCCACCATTTTACTGGGATTTGGGGTCATTTGGAGATCCAGGGGAATATTTGGGAGGATTTGTTGTTTCTGGTGGGATGTGGGGGAGATTACCCCAAAATGGGGGGTTCCCAGGCCGGGCAAACGGGGCCACATTGTCGTAGTTGTGCCAGCAGTTCATGTCCCCTGATCCTGTCTGTTCTCCAGGAACTCCCCTTGGCTGTTCCAGTGCCTGGCCTGGATCTCCCCACACGGGGTGTCCCCCCCAGGTGCCCAAATCTCTGCTGAAGTGCCTGAGCTGCTCCCAGTTGGAGATGTACCCGGGCAGGAACCTCTCCCGGTCGGGGCCGTTCACTCGGCTTTTCCCAGGACCTGGAACAGCCCTGGGTGTGCAGGGACACAGGGCAGGGGGTGCCCCCCCAGCAGCCCTCAGCCCCCACAGCAGGTTGGGAGATCAGGGGGCCACCCCGGACCCCCCTTTCCCACCCCCCTCTGCCCCACAGCTGCTGCAGCACCAGTTACTGGGTGGGGGAGTCCCCCCATCAGCCCCCCAGGGACGGACAGGGGGCTTGGGCACCTGTGCACAATCGTCACCAGAGCAAGCACACAAAGGGTTACAGAAGCAGTGGACATTCCCAGGGCGGATCGGCCCCCTCCCAGAGCCCCAGGGAACCGCTCCAGGGCTCAAGTGATGGGGGGCAGGGGAGACCCATGTGGGAACCCCCTGCCCTCTGTCCCCCTGCCCACTGTCCAACACCCCTTTTCTCCCCTCTCTCACCCCTTTCCCACCATCCCCACCGTCCCCAGCTCCCCCCCAGCTCGGTTTGGGGGTGTTTCTTCCCCGTGCCCTGCTCGGTTTCACAGTCTCAGCCCCCTCCTCGCTCACTTTGGAGGTCCCAGCCCCCCTTTTCTCCCGTTCTCCCCCCTTTTCCCATTGTCCCCTGAAAGGCAGCTGTTAAATATTGGGTGCTGAAAAAGCTGCTCCATCGTGTCCATTCCAAATTAAGCCTGCATTTCTTAGGAGGGACTGGCATCCAAAGGGCAGCAAGAAGAGTCTTCTAATTCTCTTCTGCTTAATCCTCTGTGCAGCTGCCCATTTTCCCTCAAACCAGGCGGGAAAACAGGAAGAGCCCTGGTGTGGTCGGGGAGCAGCGCTGACCCCAAAGGGCTGCATTTCCCCTGCCGATGCTCCTGCTCTGCCCTCCCCCGGGGCTGGCTCTGCCTGGCGCTGGCCGGACGTGCCGGGGCTCCTCACTGAGCAAAGCCCTTGCCAAAGTTGAGGGGCAAGTGCCGAGCCCGGCTGGCCTGGGAGGAAGCGACAGCAGCGCAGGCCGAGCGGGCGGGATGGGGTCCGAGCAGCGGCGGGAAGTTGCAAACTTGGCAGCCAAGAAGTTGAACTAAAGTGAAGCAGCTCCAAAAGGCCGTGGTCTTGGCGTGGGGCGGGAGGAAGGGGAGCTCCGTGACTGCGGCCGGGGCTGGTTGGGAGCGGAGCGGCCGGGGCTGCCCCCGGGGCTCGCGGGGGCCAACGGGGAACGGACAAACGGACCAACGGACCAACGGCCCCTGCGCTTCGGCAGCAGCAGCGGCAGCAGCAGCGACTGTAGCGACGCGCTCTCGCTCTGACTCTTGTTCGGGCTCTCCTTGCTCGAGCTCTTCGTCCTCCTCTCCCTCTCCCGGTGTCCCGCTGTCCCAGTGTCCCTGTGCCGGTGTCCCATTGCCGGTGTCCCTGTGCCAGTGTCCCACTCCCGCTGTCCCTGTCCCATTGCCGGTGTCCCCCTCCCCTTGCCGGCCCGGGCCATGGCCCCGGCCGTTCCCCTGTGCCGGGCGGGGCCGCCCCGTCCCCGGCCCTGGGCGGCCCGGCGCGGTCTCGCCCTCGCCCGGCTCCCGGCGCGCCGGCTGTGGCGCTGCTGGGCGCTCCTGTGGGGCTGGCTGTGGGACGGGCTCGGCCTCGCCGCCCCTTGGCTCCGCCTGGCTCGAGCCCGGCGCCTGCCGGGGCCGGCGGGGGCCGCGGGCGCCGCGGCCGCTGCCGCCTCCTCGGCGGCTTCCCCGGCCAGAGCTCCGCCGCTCGCCAGCCCGGCCGCCGGCAGCGAGCCGCCGCTGCCCGCTGCGGCTGGGGAAGCCCGGCCCGGGCCGCTTGAGGGGCGCTCGGGGGCCGTGCCGGGCCCCGGCCCCAACGCTGACGGCCACGTCTCGCCCGCACCGAAGGCCAAGGAGCCGCTGCACGAGCGCTACCGGCTGCATTCGCTGCTGGGCAGCGGCGGCTTCGGCCGCGTCTACGCGGGGACCTGCCTGGCGGACGGAGCCCCGGTGAGTGCAGCAGGAGGAGGAGGAGGAGGAGGAGGAGGAGGAGGAGGAGGAGGAGGAGGAGGAGGAGGAGGAGGAGGAGGGCGGGACGGGAGAGCTCAACCCGCCCTTCCCCTTGGCTTGCAGGTGGCCATCAAAGCCGTGTCCCGGGATGGCATCCGGCGCTGGGGCGAGCTGGTGAGCGAGCGGGGCCAGCGGCAGAAAGCGGGGCGGGACGGGCGGGGACGAGCCGAGGCCCGGCAGGGTGGAAGCCGCCGGGACACCTGGAGGGAGAGTGGCCGTGGGCTCGGTGGGGGACGGGGAGCATCCAGGGCTGGCCGAGGGGGAGCAGGCAGACAGGCACGGCATCAGCCCCACTGACGACCCCGTGGTCCCCCCGCAGCCCGACGGCACCCGGGCCCCCCTGGAGATCGTGCTGCTGGACAAGGTGTCCAATGGCTTCCCTGGGGTCATCCAGCTGCTGGAGTGGTTCGAGCTCCCCAACGGGTTCCTGTTGGTGATGGAGCATCCGGAGCCGTCTCAGGACCTCTCTCGCTTACTGAGGGCGTGGGGGTTCCTGCCGGAGGAGATGGCGTGGGGGCTGTTCCGCCAGGTGCTGCAGGCCGTGCGGCACTGCACCAGCTGCGGCGTCCTGCACCGGGACATCAAGCCCCAGAACATCCTCCTCCACCTGGCCACCGGCGAGGCCAAGCTCCTCGACTTTGGATGTGGCACCTTCCTTAAGGACACGGTCTACACCCAGTTTGCAGGTGAGCCCACAGCCGGGGGATGCTCCTGGTGCCGGGCATCGCATGGCCATGCCCGGGTGTGGCAGTGGAGATTGCCCCTTTGGCCGAGGGGGAACAGGATTAGTTCTTCAGCCAAGTTGCTTTTGGATGGGGCTGGGGGGTTACTGTGAGACAGGCCCCGGCCTTGGCGACAGCCTGTGCCACCCACCCTGTCCCGGGCTGGGTCTGGGGCAGGGGGGAGCCAGCCTGACCAAAACCCCCGTGAGGGTAGCAGAGAAGGGGGTCAGAACTGTGCACCAGCTGGCTTGGTGTGCAGGCGAGGAAGGGCTTGGGCTGCTCCGCTCGCCTTGTTTGCCTTGGCTTATGATGAATTGTTGGGGGCAGTGCAGTGGGGCGGGGAGAAGGCACGGCTTTTCCCCACCACTGGGTTGGTTTTTCCCTTGCATGAAATGGTTGGGCCTTGCCAGGGCTTCCGCTGCCCTCTTGGACACCAGCGGCTTCTTCTCCAACCCAGAGTTTGTAACCAAGAGTCAGGGGCCGGCGAGAAGGCAGTGGGTCACAGCGTGTGCCACTGGGGCAGGCCCCACATTGCCAGGGCTGCTGGGGTGAGGCTCTGGGAGCAGGCAGCATCCACCTGCTGAACTGCGTCTGTATTCCGTAGGAACACTGTCATACAGCCCGCCAGAGTGGATCTACCTCAAGCGCTACCACGGCGAGGAGGCGACCATCTGGTCCCTGGGCATCCTGCTCTACCAGATGGTCTGCGGGAAGCACCCTTTCCGCAAAGGCCCCAACACCATCTGGGCCCAGCTCCCGTTCCCAGCACGGGTCTCTCCAGGTGGATACCAATCTTTGTGGCACGGGGGGAATAACGGTGTTGGGAGAGGGCAGCGGGCTCACGAGGACGCCGCTCTTGAAGCTGTTTGTGTCCCATGGGTGGCTGGAGGAGGTGGCCTGTGTCCTGCCATCCTGCTCTCCTCCAAAAGGGAGAATCGATGGAGAAGTTTGGGCACAGCTCTGAGCACAGCCAGCACAGCCTGGGCACGTGGACAGTGGGACAGAGGGGACAGGATCCTTCTCCAACTGACCGGCCATTTTCCCCCCAGGCTGCCAGCACCTTATCAGGTGGTGTTTGTCCATCCGCCCCTCGGACAGGCCAGCACTGGAAGACCTGTTGTGCCATCCTTGGGTGCAGGGCATTCCCCTGCCCTAGAAGACGGGAGAGATCCACGTGCTCCCTTTGATCCCGGGGCCTGGCAGGTAACACCTCCACACATCTCTTGGCAATAAGAAGCAAAGGAAACCAGACTTTTTTGTCAGCCTGTAGCACTGGGGGAGGGTCATCCCATGGGAACACGCCCCTCTTTGTGCTGGAGCTGGGCTGCAGACCCGGTCTCCCAAGTGCTGGTGGCCACCATCCAACCTGGTTTTGCTCGTCCCGCTTCACAGACAGCTGGGCCCTCGGCAGAACGCTGACAGCCTGGTCTGGCCCCCAGGGAAGGAGAAGGGGCCTCTGCAGAAGCTGTGCCGGGTGGGCCTGCTGCTGGAGACATCGAGGACGACGTCAGGGATGACAAGCTCTCAGTTGACCTGGACGCCGGCGAGCTGAAGAGGATGGACTTTGATTCTGGCCCCTTCCTCCAAGCCGTGCTCCACACGCCGTTTGCAGATGAGTCCACACCCAGGGGGTGCTCCCGGACACGGGCATTGCTCAGCCTGGCTGGGCACCGAAGGTTCCCCCTTTGCTGATGGGGAACCTGAGGAATTCTTCAGCCGGCTGCCAAGCTGCTTCTTGGCAGGAGGGCGGGCGGGTGCTCTGGGCTGGGTGTGAAATGGGAGCCCGGCTCTGCCCCCAGCCTCTGCCACTGCCCCTTTGCTGGGCGGGGCTGGGGCAGGGGCAGCCAGCCTGCCAAAAACAAACCCCCGTGGGGGGAGCAAAGGCGGGGCTGCAGAACACCAGCTGCTTTGGGCTGCAGGCCAGGAAAGGCTTGGGCTGCCTGCCTTGGCTTAGGAGCCTTTCTTTGGGCCAGTGCTGCAGGGCAGGGAGAAGGCCTGGGTTTTCCTCAGCTGGAGGAGGTGGGGTTTTCCTTTGGCCTGCAGGGCTTGGGCCTTCCTCAGAACCCTGACAGAAGGTTAACATTTTACCTTTTTTTCTTGTTTCCACTTTTGGTTTGTAATCTCTGTTCATGAATTTGTTGTTTGTTTTCCAGGGAAGAGTTGGAGCTGGTGCCCAGTCCGGGTTGGGAAGGGCTGGGACCATCCCTGGAGAGGATCTGACGTCCCCTCTGAGAAGGCTGAGGACATCCTTTGGGACACGCTCTTCTTGCGGCAGCAGATCTTGGGAGGTAGATGCTCATCTTGCCCATCTTGTCAGCAGCAGTGGGATAATGGCTTTGGGGAGATGGCAGCAGGTACATGAACATCCCGCTCTTGCAGCTGCTGAGGAGGTTGATCTCCTGGGCTTGGCTGGAGGAGGTGGCACCTGTGTTGAGTAATTGCTGAAATCCAATCGATCTGGGATGACCCCAAATGACAGTTTAGTTTTCAGCTTGCTCGAGCTGTATCTCAGCTGTTCTCTGAACACTTCTCTCCCCCACCTGCCTAGTACTTCCCAACTGCTCCCTCCTGTCCCTGCAATGAGTTCCCAGCTCCTCATGGTCTCCATCAAACCACTGAGAGAAGAAATAGAAACTCACAGTCCCCCGAGTGCCCAAATGAGGAACAATGTAATCCTGGAGAAGTCCTAGAGAATTAGATAAGGGATGTCCCAAACCAGCAGGATGCAAACTAAGCTCTGGGTACCCAGATAATGAAAGAACAAACTTTATTTTTGGTGGTGAAACACAATGGTGCTGTGCTGCTCAAGAACTGAGGTCAGGATGACAGAGAAGGCCCGGAAGGCCCAGAAAAGGACTTCCAATAGGGGTGTGGCTGTGTAAAGCAAAGTACTGAATCTGTATTAAGTAAGCCAGACTATTGAATGCACATGTAAACAGTGTGTGTAATAAACAGCCCTGTCTGTCCTTTGGCACGGTGCATTAGAGGAGCTCTCCTCTGAACGCCCAGCATGCTGAATAAAGAAGAATGCTCTTTTTAACATCTCCAAATTGGGGTGAAGAAGTTTGTTTCTGCTGCTTTTCAGTGTCATTTTTGGCCCCCAGACAGGACACCTCTGCCTGATCTCCCGCGGATCCGAGGGATCTCTGGATCTTCACGCCAGCACCAGGACTTTGCTGCAGAAGAGCACAGATCCCCAGCCCAGTCTGGGACACAGGTAAGATCCCAGTGGATAACAAGGCATTCTTTTGGGGAATCCTGCCCATGTCAAACGTATGGATCTTTCAGCGCACTGGGGGGTTCTTTGGTATTTTGGGAATCCTGCTCATCTGAGACCTGTGGATCTTCGAGCCCTTTGGGTGGGTCCTTTGGTATTCTGGAATTTGGTCTTTGGCTTTGTTTTATTGATCACTATTGTTCTGTACTTGTATTTGTTTCTGTATTGTACCATTTTGGGTCTACTGTTTAGAGCTGGGAAGTGGGCAATCTGAAGGGGGAATTTGGAAGAAGTCCCCCCTTGGTTGCATTTTGCAATATTGGATGAAGATTGGCGGCCCCCCCGGAGGAACAGCTCCCAGGGAGAATTTAATGGAGTGTTGGAATCAATGGATGGCTGTTCTGGAACACTGAATTAGAATCCATTGTTCCAGTTGATGCTGTTTGAGAAGGGGAACAGAAGTGGAAGGAGGTTATGTCTGGTGCTGTGTTTTTCCCTTTGCAGAACCTGTGAAAGGGCAGAAAGATTGTGGTGTGAATGCAGCGCCCTCAGAGCCCTTGGTGTGAGCCCGGAAAGGAAAATCAAGCTGAGGGACAAGATCAGTCTAATTTGGGGACATTGTTGGAGGTTGGAGTTGCAGTTCTGGAAGAAATCCCTGAGGAAATGGTGCCCCCGGGGAGAGGAAGAGGACGAGAGCGTGGGCAGCCTGCTTCAAACATCCCCCCAGGAGACTTGGGAGCAGTCCCTGTGCATCCTGTAAGAAAGATGGACACTGGAAATGGGATTGTCCGCAACTGAAACTTCAGAACCCTCCGAACCCTCTCGTGGCATCACTGATGACAACTGAGGGGGCACCAGAGGATTCTTCCCCATCAGAACATCTGGTTCCAGCCAAGCTAAGCACAATTGTTTGTGGCTGTGGGAACTTGTTCCTCTGTGTTAAATCCAGGGAAATGAAACTCAAGGGACAATTCTAGAACAATTGTCTGGTGTGCCAGGGAATTGGGAAACTGGGCCATTTTTAATGCTGTGGCTTTGAAATTGGGAAAACAGTGGTTGGCTCCCCAGTTTTTGTATTTCCCCAATTCCCCAAAGCCTCTGCTTGGGAGGGATCTCTTGGCAAAATGAAATGCCACAATCCAATTGAAAAATGGTCCAATATAGGTTATTATTGCAGAGCCTAATTCTGTGCAAGTTTCTAGTTTTGCATGAGAGTCTCCCAAAGCAGAAGTAATCCATCTGCCACCATCACTTGGGGATGCAGTGGTTCCAACAGGATGGGCTGGAGAGGTGCCTCCATGATCCAAGAGAGCAGAACCCGTGAGAATTCCAGAGAAACCTGGAGTGGGGTTGGTGGGGCCAAAGCAATGTCCTTTGCAAATAGAAAGTTGTAAGGGATTCTCACCCTTTGTAGAACAATTGATGAAATTTTGCTTGTGAAAAGAATGTGAATCTAAATGGAATGCTCCAGTTTTGCCAGTCAAGCAGGCAAATGGAAGGCTATGCCAGTTAGTCCAAGACCTTAGAGCTGTAAAGAACAGAGTAGAAGATATACAAGCAGTCATAGTGAATCCTTACACTTTGCTAACTCCCCTAAATGAAAGTTTAATATGTTTCACAGGATTAGATTGGAAAGCTGCCTTTTTGTGTCTCCCTTTGAGTTGGGAAAGTCAAGAGCTTTTTGCTTTCCAATGGGAAAATGCAAAGCTGGGGAGGAAAACCCATCTGACTTTGGTGGTCCTCTTGCAGGGGTTTAAAAATAGCCCCCCAATATCTGGAACTCAATTGGCAAAGGGACTGGAGGAATGGAGAAGTCCAAACCCACCCTCTTGGAGCCTTATTGCAGTGTGGGGATGATCTTTTGATGCCACTGATGCTGAGCAGCAACGTTGGGGTCAGACTGTGGCCCTGTGGAATTTCCTTGGGCTGAGTGGATATGGGGTATCCCAAACACAAAGTGCAAGTAGTCCAGAGCCCAGGAGCCTCCGTGGGCTTTGGAATTCTCCAAGGACAAGGGAGGCTGGGCCAGGAAGGAAAGAAGCAACCTGTCAACTGCCCCAGCCCCAGCAAAGGAAGCCCAGAGCGGGATTGCTTCCAGACTAGAGGAGAAGTGTATTGGGGCAGAGCTGACTTAGGAGACAGCCCCTTGGAAAGTCCTGGTTGGGAATTGTTTCCCAGTGGGGGCAGCTTTGTCCGGCATGGAAAACAATTCTCTGGATGCACAGAACTCCCCACCACCAGGTCAGAGATCCTGACAGAGATCCTTCTCCCAGTAGAAGAAAATGAGTCTAGTGCTAAGGATTGTCAACTCCTTGAAACCTTAGAGCAAACTTTGCTCCAGGAGGCTGGGCAGTTCCCCCAAGTGGGCAAATAATAGTCCCTGAGCCAATCTCCTGTGACCTGGTGGATGGGGAACATGAGGGGATTCCTTGGAGTGAAGCAAATTATTGAAACATTTGCCCAAGTGGGTTCTTGGTCCAAAACTGACCCCAGTTGTACAAGCAGTGAGTCAGCAGTGTGGTGTGTGGAAGAGAAATAATCCAAACCCTGCCACTGGAGTGGGAACAGGTGATGGAAAATGCAGAAATGCTGCAGGTGAATGTTGGCAGATGGATGTGACTGAATTGCCCAGACAAGGGGGGTGTAAAGATCTCCTGGTCTTGGGGGATACCTTCTCTGGGTGGCCAGAGGCTGTTCCTTGTTGCACTAAGCAGGTTGGGAAAGAGACTGCAATCCTGTTCAGTGCAATCCTCCCTGTATTTGGGATGCCTTTGGGAATGTCATCAGACAGAGGTTCCCACTTGACTGCAGAAACAAAATGCTTCACTCTTGTTTTGCTCTTCTGACAACAGTTCAAACACTGTTGACGTGGGAGGAAAATTTACATGTCTTTTTAGTGCCAAAGGTGATCCAAGTGTTGCCCACAAGTGTCTGTATTAAGTAAGCAAGACTCTGTAAGGAATCTGGAAACTGTGTGTGTAATGTAAAGCCCTGTGTGGCTGTCACTGAAGTGCTGAGGCTGAACAACAGCCCCTGAGCCAAAGCTGAGCTCTAGATGAACCTTCCAACCTAATGGGCTGTGTCTCCATGTATCTGCTCCTGAGCTAAAACTGGGTCTATTTGTTGGTACAAATGTGGTGGGATGGGACTCCACCTGTGTATCTGCTCCTGAACCAAACAGGTGTGCTTCTTAGGAAGATCTGTTAGTCTGGGCTCATCAGTGAATCCTGTTTGTATCTGTTCCTTAACAAAAGATGTCTGATTGTGAGCAAAATCTGATCTTTCTCTTTCTGTATCTGGAGAGTGGTGGAGGCCATGGCAGTCGATGTCTGGCCTTGTTTGGCAGTGGCTGGTGCAGGGGGAGCCTTGGTTTGGGAGAAGTAGAACATTGCTCCCAAGATTCTGCTCTGGCCAAATAAGGAACAACAGAATCTTAGAGAAGTCCTGGAGAATTGGATCAGGGCTGGAACTCAAGCAAACAGGATGTGAGCTGAGCTCTGGGGACCCAGAGAAGATCAAACCAAACATGACGGTCTCTGTGGGGAAAAGCAGTGATGCTGAGAACCGAGGTCAAGAAGCAGACACCTGAGCTTTGGGGGGCACCAGATGCCAAAAAACCCACCAGAGACCCCCAGAGAAGACCCCAAATGACCAAGTAGGGACTTGCAATAGGGGTGTGACTGTGTAAAGCACAGTAATGGACATGTGTTCAGTAAGGGGGAATATCCAATGCCTCTGGAATCAGTGGGTGTAATCCCAAGCCCTGCCTGTGTCCCTGAGCAGGCTGGATTAGAAGAACTCTCCTGCAGGCGTCCAGCACGCTGCCCTAAAGAATGCCTGCTTCTTAACACCTCCCAGCTGGGGTTAAGGACTTGCTTTCTGCTGCTTTGGGGCACCATTTCTGGCCCCAGATGGGACCCTCTGCCTGATCTCCCGTGGATCCGAGGGATCTCTGGATCTTCACGCCGGCCCCAGGACTTTCCTGGAGAAGACTACAGATCCCCGGACTGGTCTGGGATGGGGGAAGATCCCACTGGCTAATAAGGCATTCTTTTGGGGAATCCTGTCCCTCTAAGACGTGTGGATCTTCCAGCTCTTTGGGTGGGTTATTTGGTGTTCCCCCATTTGGTCTCTGGCTTTGTTTTCTCCACTGATCCTTGTTTTGTGTTTGTATTTGTTTCTGCACTGTAACATTTGTCCAAGTGGGTTCTTGGTCCAAAACTGACCCCAGCTGTACAAGCAGTGAGTCAGCAGTGTGGTGTGTGGTAGAGAAATAATCCAAACCCTGCCACTGGAGTGGGAACAGGTGATGGAAAATGTAGAAATGCTGCAGGTGAATGTTGGCAGATGGATGTGACTGAATTGCCCAGAAAAGGAGGGTGTAAAGATCTCCTAGTCTTGGGGGATACCTTCTCTGGGTGGCCAGAGGCTGTTCCTTGTCACACCAACCGGGCTGGGGAAGTGAGTGGAATACTGTTGAATCCAAGAATCCCTGGATTCGAGGTACATTTGGGAATGTCATCAGACAGAGGTGCCCACTTGATTGTAGAAGTGGTACAACAAGTCAAATCAGGGATGCATTATTGCAGAATTCCAAAGGCCAGAGCCCCTTGGGTAATTGAGAGGTTGTCTGAGAAGAAACCAAATGCTTAAGTCTGCTTTGGCTCTCCTGACAATAGTTAATTGGGTCTTGACTTGGGAGCAAAATTTACATCTCCTTTTAGTCTCAAACGTGACCCAAGTGTTGCCTCCAAGGGATTGCTGGGTGTGCACTCCTTTACCTGAAAAGACAAGGAAGCCATTCACCATTTCTGCCTTCCCTGTTCTGGCAGAAATGATTCCTGGTCACTGGGTGAGCACTTGTGTTCCCCAAAAAGTAGACCAGCAGTCAGTGTGCAAGTACCCCCCACCACCTCTGACAATCCTGCCTGTGTCCAAAGCTGTGACCCCCACTAAAGGAACAGGACAAGTGGATTGTGTTAATGAGAGGGGCCCGTTTGTGGGAAATCACCCCAATGTCCTCAAACCCTTCCTGCTGGGGAAATGACTGATCCTTGGCCGGTCCCCAAAGGAACGGGGTGGGATTGGTGTGTGGAAATAACACCTGGGAAGGGTTGCCCCAAAGCTGGAAGGGCATTTGTATTTCAGCTTGCATCAGGATTCAGTGCTGTAGCTGTTCTAATGCCTTGAGCTGTAAAATGAAATAAAGCTCCTAAGACACTCTATCCCTTCAGGAGCTTAGTCTGAAAAAAGGGGGATTTGATGTGGGATATAGAAGACTGCTCCCAACATTTCTCTATGGCCAATCTTGGAGAGGTCCTGGAGAACTGGATCAGGGATGTAACTAAGCAAACAGGATGGAAGCTGAGCTCTGTGGGCCCAGAGAAGATCAAACCCAAACGTTCCAGTCTTTGTGGTGAAAGGTAATGACACTGTGTCTGCTCAGAACCGAGGTCAAGAAGTGGACACCTCAACTTTGGGGGGCACCAGATACCAAAAAACCCACCAGAGAGCCCTGAAGGAGACCCCAAAGGACCAACTAAGGACTTGCAATAGGGGGGCTGACTGTGTAAAGCAAAGTAACATCTATGTCTTAAGTAAGGGAGAATATCTAATGAATCTGGAAACTGTGTGTGTCATGTAAAGCCCTGTGTGGCTGTCACTGAAGTGCTGAGGCTGAACAACAGGCCCTGAGCCAAAGCTGAGCTCTAGATGAACCTTCCAACCTAACAGTCTGTTTATCCCTGTATTTGCTCCTTAGCTAAAACTGTGTATGTTTGTTGGTCAAAGATGTAGTGTGGAAAGACTCCCCGTGTACCTGCCCCTGAACAAAATAAATGTGCTTCTTAGTGAGATCTGTGAGTCTCAGCTCATTAGTGAATGATATTTGAATGTGTTCCTTAATCAAATCTTATGTCTGATTGTGAGCAAAATGTGATCTTTATCTTCCTGTGTTTAGAGAGTGGTCAAGGCCCTGGCAGTGGATGTGTGGCCTTGTTTGGCAGCAGATGGGGCAGGTTGACTGCCTGGGTTTTCCCCTTAAGCCCTGGCCAGGCTGTGGGTGGAACCCAGGAGGAGAAGGGAGCCAGATGGTTTTGCACACTCGTAGCTCTGTGAGCTTGTTTCTGCAAGGCCAGAAAAGCTGGACCCCCTCCCAGCACAGATGGAGCCCTCCCCTACGAGTGGACGCCCTGGGTGGGATTTCCCGGGCCCGGGAGGGGTTCTCCAACCCTTGGCTGCGACCGGGGCTCCCCCGCTGCCGGGCGGGCCTGGCTGAGGGGAACAGATGAGGGCAACTGGGCAGGGAGCTTTTCTACTCACTCCAGGCACTCTTGGTAGGAAGGATGAGGTGCGTTACTGAGCTCAGCCTTTTGTCATTCTTTGCTGCTCTGCACTGCAGGAAAATTACACACTTGTTCTCCAAAGTTGGTGTCGGTGTCTCTTGTGCTGACCCTCGTCGCAGGCAAAAGAGTTCCCTGGGGCCCTGCAGTGTCACAATGGTCCCCTGATTCCATGGGACAACATTCCTAATTCACTGTCTAGACTGGAGGAAAATCCCAGGAAGAGCCGTGGTTTGTTAGGACTTGCTTTATCTGAATGAGCCCCGGGGGGCTTTTGGTGCTGAGTCCTTGAACCTCAGGTACTGAGGGGAGATTGCACAAACCTGTCCAGAAGTGAAAGTCAGAAGGAGAACCCAAAGTATCTCAGAGCATTAATGGATCCCACTGAGGGCCATTCCCAAGACAGGCTCCTCATGGACTGGTTGGAGGAGAGGATTGGAGGCCATGATTGCACAAAGCTCTCAAAGGCTCAGTTTCCAAAGGAAATCCCAAAGCTCCTTAAAAACCCTGGAGGACCTACTGACAAAGCCTCTCCAGGGACTAATTAAAGCAGAGAATTGGAGACCATGATTGATCAAACCTCTCCTAGACTCAGAGTCAAAAGGAAAGGCAAAGGACCTGAATAAACCTTTAGTCCCTTCAAGCATTAACGAGCCCCATTGAGGGCCCTTCCTGACCAAGCCTCTTCAGGGACTCATTAGAGCAGAGAACTGGAGGTCAGGGTTGCACAAACTTCTGCGAGATTCCAAAGCAAAAGCCAAAGGCCTTGGAAAACCCTGCAGTCCCTTGAAGCCTTCAGGAGCCCCCCAAGGGCCATTCCTGACAAAGCCTCCCCAGGGACTCTCCAGCAGATCCTTGGGGGCCGTGAGTGCAGGGAGGCAAAGGCTCTGTGCAGGCAGCTGAGATGTTGAGCACAGCCTGGCTTGGTTGGAGGCAGCAGAAAGGCCCAGCCCTGACCCCCAGCCCGGGGAAGGCAGATCCTGTCCCTCCCGCCTGGCTCAGGGCTCTGCCGGGGGCACTGCCTTGGGGGGGTGACGCTGAGGGAAGGACAAGGGGGTGCCAGTGCCCAGCCTGCCCGGGCCCTTTGCTGTGCCCTGCCAGCAGCAGCCTCCCCGTGCTGTGCCCAGGCTGCTCCTTTCAGCTGCGGGCACAGACAGGGCCCAGCTGTGCCTGCTGCTGTCCCATCCTGCGCTCAGCACGAGGGACGGGGCAGCCCAAAGAGAAGCCCCGTTGCTGGAGGGAGCCCAGGCCCTCAGGCACAGGGGATCTCCCAGGGCCTGTGCCAGCCAGGGGCCTTGTGCTGGGCTGTCACAGGCCAGGGCAGGGGCAGCTGGAGAGCCCCTGGCCCAGCCCTGAGTCACGGGCTGAGCCATCAGCTCCTGCAGAGAGAAGGGACCTCACAGGCCCTTCCCCAGCTTGAGGGCAGAAATGTTCCTCACAGGAACTGCTGTGTTTATCCTGCTGCATTTGACAGCTGCACTTCTGCCTCTCTCTCACTTGGGCCTTCAAAGAGCTCTCCAAGGAAAAGCTTCATTGAGTCCCAGAATACCAGAGGCTGGCAGAGCCCCCTGAGCAGCCCTGCCCTGGCTGTGGCTGGGCTGCAGTTCCCTTTGCCCAGAGCAGCCCCTGTCCTGCTGGGTTGGTGCTCGTGGCTGCAGCGCTGTTGGTCCCAGCCCAAGGCTTTGGCTGTCCCTGGGCAGTGCTGGCCCCACAGGGAGCGTCTCTGCAACCACCCCCACCCAATGGGCTCTGCTGGGCAAGTGTTTCACAGGGGACATGGCTGGGACGGCTGGGCTGGACTGACCCAAGGG
Source organism: Pseudopipra pipra (assembly GCF_036250125.1). Lineage (NCBI taxonomy): Eukaryota > Metazoa > Chordata > Aves > Passeriformes > Pipridae > Pseudopipra > Pseudopipra pipra. Next base: position 17,833,108 of record NC_087580.1, on the reverse strand, counting down.
ATATTCCATTCCATGGGATGGCATGATCAGCAATACACTGAGAGAAAGGAAGGCAGAAAGGAAGGTGGGCAGGGGGCAGACGTGGATGTCCTTCATTAATACATTTGTCTTCCAAGGAAACCTCTCCATGGACTGAATTCTTGCCTCCCAGGGGTTTTCTTGGTTTCTGCATGTGGCCTTTGCTTTTTGCTTTCCTCTCTCCAGTTAATCTCCCTTTCTGTTGACCAAGGATTTCTTCACCTGCTTTTCTCCTCTTGTCTGACTGAGGAGGGAAAGTGAGAGAGCAACTTGGCTGTCCCTGGATGGCCAGACAGGTTTAACCACAGTCACCTTGCCCAAAGCTTCTCTTCTAGGTACCCCCAGAAATGTCAGGTGTCCACACCTGAGCTTGGTTATGCCCTGCTCACCCCCTCCCCCAGGGCGGTCAAGTGCAGAACCCACGTGGATCTCTGCAGTGACAGGGGGATGCCAGGAATTATCAGGGTTGGAGGCTGAAGGGAGTTGAACAGGGGACAATTGGGAAAAGCCCCCCACGGGGACTGGCCCAGAGCATGCGCAGTCCCTCAGCACCTTCCCGGCCACAGCTCCTCATTGGCTGCCCGTCCGCTCGGGGTCCCATTGGCTGGCTATTGGCTACACTTGGCTCCATCGCACTCTCCCATTGGCTGGCCCTTTGCGCCACCACGCAGCTTCCCCATTGGCTGCCTCTGGGCAGCTCCCCATTGGCTGCTCCCCGGCAACAGGGCTGCTCTCTTAGCAACAGCACCGACCCTTCAACCTGCACTTTAATTCAACTGGGCCAGTTCCAGGGCAACTCCACATCCTCCCCATCCACCGCAGCTTCACATTTTCCCTTAGCAGTAGCAGTGGAACATTGGCCCAACAGCAACTTCACCTTTTCCCTTAGCAGAGTTCCAAAGCCTTGGTGCCACAGCCGGGCTGCTGCAGGAGCCGAGCTCCTTGCAAAAGGCCCAGGAGGCACCCAGCAAGCCAGCAGAGGCAGGCAGAGGAGCAAACAAGAGAAAAACTTGTGACAATCAAAAAATGGGGGAAGGTGTGCCCGGCGGATCTCGCTTGGAGACCGGGGAACCAGCCAAGGGACACTCGGGGCCCATCTCGGTGCCAGGAGACCTTTGCTTGGATCCTGGTGAACGGGCCAGGGGGCATCCAGGGGTCCCACGGCGAGGGGATTTAAGGCCGTGCCCGGGGACTGTGGGGAGCTGTTGCAGGACTGCTGCGGGAGCTGCTGCCACCCCCTTCCCCTGCGGGTTGGGTTCGTTCCTCGGAGGCTACAAGGCGACCAGGGCAGAAGCCCAGCAGAGATCTACCAGCTTGCAAGGCAGCGGCACTTCCTGGTGCTGCTAACTCCTGTCCTGTGCTTTTAACAGTTCCCCTTAGCTTGTCCCACTGCCCTATCTCCCTTCTTTCTCTCTGCTCTTTTGTGTTCCAAAACAAAGTGGAATTCTCGTTTTGGGATCCAGCATCTGGCCTCGTTTGTGCCTTAACCTGGCTTATGGGAGTGTTTTAGAACCTGGTTCCCCTCTGCATCGAAGCGGATCGGAACAGCTGGGGTCCCCAAATGGAGAAGGAGGGGGGTGGGACCCACAAAACTGAGAGAAAGGGGGAGGTAGGACTCCCAGATTTAGTGGGAGCAACTGGGGCAGCTGGAGTTTGGGGGTCTGACGGGAAAGGGGTGGGAGAGGGGGGAAAAGGGACGCTTTGCATCGTCAAAGTGAGTGAGAAGGGGCTGAGACCTTGAACTGAGCAGGGTGGGGGAGGGGGCCACCCCCAAACCGAGCTGTGGGGGGAGCAGGGGATTGCAGGGAGGGTGAGAAACAGGTGGGACAGTGAGGGAAAGGGTGAGACAGGGCGTAGGGGGTCCCATGGGGGTCCTGTAGCAGGATGCTTTGCCTGGAATGGGGTAAAACAACTCCAACAAGGCCCTGTTTGCAAAACCCCCGGCAGGAAATGAAGAAGGGGAGTCGCGCTGCTTTTGGGTTGAATAATGCTGAAACCAGCCTGACTCCTCAATTCCAAAGGGAAACATCCTGAGAGAGAGGGGAAGATGTGGCAGAGCTGGGAAAATCCCCGGGCAAAGGAACAAACAGGTGACACCCCTGAGAACTTCTCCAAGGCTGCTGGGCTGGCACAGCCTGGACACACCTGACTGACAGTCCAGCACTTTATACGAGAAAAGCCCCAGCTTTTAAGGGCAGGGTCTTGTGACGTGTCCCATCAGACCCCCAGGGATGGACAGGGACTCCCCCAGTGTGTATCCAACCCCCCTGAGCTCCAGGGAATCCCTCCAAGCCTCATGTGATGGGGGACACAAAGGGACCCCTCGACCTTCTGTCCCACCTCCCTCTTCCCCCCTCTCCCTCCTCTTTCCCAACGTCCCCCCAATTTCCAGACCCTCCGTGCTCAGCCAGGGGCTCCCAACCCCTCCCACTTAGGCTGGGGGTCGCAACCCCCCTCACACTCAGTTTTGGGGATCCCACCCCTTTTCCCTTCTCTCCCACCCCTTTCTGATCATCCCATCAAACCACAGCTTCCCCGTGCTCTGCTCTGGGGGTCCCACCCCCTCAACCGCTCAGCTGAAGGGGTCTCACCCCCTTTTCCCACCTTTTCTCCCCTTTCCCCTCCCTTTTCCCTGTCATCCCCTGTTGCCGGTGGCAGTGGAAGGCTTAGACAAAGTTCATTAAAGAAGTCCTGCCCTTGAGTCCCGAGGTGCAGAAAGGACTCCCTGGCTTTCTAAACTCCTGCTCAGAGAGGAGCCTGGGGGCGGCTGGATCCAATCTCAGCCCTGGATTATGCCAAGGGTTGGAATTTAAGGAATTACAGAGCTGTGATTGAACCACTTTTGTCCTGCAGGTTTTAATGATGGAAAATCAGATATACTGATATAAAATGAACTATTCATTATCACAGATGAACAGACAAAAGATTTTAATCAGAATTATTTACTACACAATAAAACACTAAAACTACCAGTAGTACAGGATAAGTACAATATAATTGAAGGAATTATACTAAAACTGGCAAAAAATTAATAACTATTAAGTAGACATTTGATAATTCCCGCAGGCCAAGGCTCCTGGGGAGATCTCTTTTGCTCACCCTCGAGGACTGACCTTGGGGGGGTTCCCCAGCCAAGGGGGGAATCTCCAACCATACACCCCAAGAGGGGTTATGTTGGAAGAACCTGCCCCTGGGAAAGGGGACTGGAACTTTATAGTATAAAGTGATGGACTGACAACCCTTGGACTCCAGGGGTTGCCTCACCATCAGGATGTTAATTCAGGGTTGAACCCAGACTGGTTCCAACATCTCCTGGCCTGGCCTGGGCCCCTCTCAGCTCAGCACTGATACATTTGCAAATAGGGCATTGTCTTGGTCCCATTCCAGGGGGGAATGTCCTGCCACAGTGTCCCAGTGTGCCTGTAATTCCATCAGGCCCTGCAGTGTCACAATGGTCCCTTGATTCCACAACTTCCCAAATGTTTCCAGGTTCCTTTGGTTCCATGAGGCCCCCATGTCACAAAGGCCCCTGGATTCCAGGAGTTTCCACAGTGTCTCAGGGTCCCTTTTTTCCAGGAGGCCCTGCAGGCTCCCAATTGTCCCTTGATTGCAGGAGGTTCCCAAATGTCTCAGGGTTCTTTGGTTCCAGGAGGCCCTGCAGTGTCACCTTGGCCCCTTCATTCCATGCAGGCCCAGGCAGAGGAACCCCAGCACGGAGCCCCCGACCCCCGTCAGCATCTTGGGGGGCGGCGTCCGACGGCAGCTCGGGGTGGGGGGGCAGCTGGGGGCAACTGGGATATACTGGGAGAGACCAGGAGTGACTGGGATCATCCTGGGACTGACTGGGATCATCCTGGGACTGACTGGGCCCTGTGGAACACCCTGAAAGTTCTGGAGGGGCTGTTTTAAGTGAGCTCTGGAAAACTGTCCTGGCTGTGCAGGGCAGGGAATGCTGATGTTCTGCAGGCCCCCAGCTCTGCTCTCTGGCTCCTGGTTTCCCTCGTGCTGGGCAGTTGGAGCCCAGGCAGGGGCAGCCCTACAGGAGGTTGTGGTGCTGCAGGGCCCAGGGGCTGCACCCCGAGGAGCTCCTGCCCCAGGGGCTCAGGGACCTGGCAGTCTGTGCTGCTGGGGGCAAGATCGTGCCCCGGGCTGTGGCTCCTGGGTGCAGAGGAGGAAGGAGAAGCACAGCTTTGGTCCCCACTCTTGTGGCCGGAGGTGCAATAGGCTGGGCTGGGGGTGGTGGCCTGGCTGGTCTCTCTTTGGCCTCGGTTGTGGGGTCTGCAGGGCCAAGTTTTGCCCTGCCCTGTTTGCAGCCTGGTGCTGACCCACTGCTGGGGCCCCCGGGCAAGTGGGTGTTTCTGCCCTGGGCTGTTCTCACTCACACCACATGTATGTGAGGGGGCACTAAGGTGTGTTCTCCTGCCCTGGGAGAAATAGCTCTCATTAAAATTTCGGAGATGGCCAAATAAGTGAAACAAAGAACTTTATTAACAGCGTTGGGTGCACCCAACTCGTGACCAGGTTCCAGCACCCCCAGGATGGGAGGGACGAGCCCTTTTAAGACCCTTCGATTTGCAGAACCACTCCCTCGCTCCTCCCATGCCAGGCCTCGCTCTTTTCTTCCTTCACAGGCCATCTTTGCTTGCTGCTGCAGTCCCTTGGTTGTCCCCATCCCCCTGTCAGGTTGTTTCCCTGCCCCGGCCGCACGGTCCCTTGGCAGTGAGCCCAGGCTGCTCCCACCACCTCACGTTCTTCCTGGCTCACCTTGGCACTGCAGCAGTGAGGAAGCAGAACTGTCAGTAGCAGTCGGCAACAATGAGCAGCAATGGGCAACCCCAGCAGAGCTGTGTGGAGCAGCAGGTAGGCAGGACTGTAAGCAGCAGCAATCAGGAACTTTAAGCAGAACCACAAGCAGCCCACCAGTCCCTGACCACAAAATGGCTCCTCAGCTTTCCAAACAAAATGGCCCCCAGGTGTCTGCGCACGAGGCAGCCCTGGAAACCCCTGCTTGTGATAAAACCTCCTCCCTGGAGCACAAACTGGGCCATTTGCAGTGGGACCTGCTGGGGGACCTGCCCTGGTCCCCGTGGCTCTGCTCTCTGGGGACAGGGAGCCTTTGGGGACTCTCTCACAAGCCACCCCCACTCATGTCCTGCTGGTCACCCAGGTGGCCCTGGCAGTGCTTGGGAACATGACTGGGATGGGGGGTGTGCCCACCCGTGCCAGCAGGGAAGGGCACAAGTTCCAGGGGGGATGTCCAGGGAGACAGGACACTGCAGAGGAAGGGCCTGGGGGGTGCAGAGTGACAATAGAGAGGGGAGGGCGGATCTTTGGCATCCCCTCCTCTGCTTGCTTCAGGCTTCAAGAAGACACCACAAGGAGAAATCACATGGAGAAATATTTATTGATCAAAGACTATTAAAAGCCTCAGAAACAGGGGGGAAAACGTCCTTCCTGGGGGACACCAGTCCAAGGAAACTCCTGGTTTCTGTCCAGGCAGGAGCAGGTGCCCGTGGGCTCCAGGGGGTCAATGCAGATAAAATCACTGGGGGGGCTCCTTCAGCAGCAGCATTTAATGCATTTGGACAAGCCAGGGACCATCTCCATGTCCTGCACAGAAGGGCTTCACCCTCCTCAGGATCCCTGAGTGACACAGTGACACCAAAACCCAGGAATGACAGAGCAGCTGCACCCACTAACTTGGATTTTCCCTTTTTCAAATGTCATTTAACTCACTAAATCCATCTCTTGCCTAGGAATGGTACAGCACAGTCAGGCACAGAAAGAATTTGAAGGGCCAACACCCATTTACCAATTCCAAATTTTAATGGTTGAAAGAAAGGCCCATTTTCCTTTTGCCCTGTGCCACCAACAACAGGAATCGTTTCTGACTAAATTGTCCTTTCCTCCTCTTTCAAACCCAACATGCCACTCCAGGATCTCCCAAGAAATCCATGTTCTCCCTCCCCAGTGTCCATGGAGCAGAGGTTCAGCTGGGGATGACACCTCTGGGCCCCCACACACCTTCCAAGGGCAGGAGCCTTCCTGCCTGGCCGGGAGCCCTGGGGGGAGTCCAGGCTGTGGCAGCTCCTGTTTGTCCCTTCCCCACGCACATTCCAAATCCCTGCTCTCACACTAAACCCTCCAAAGCTTTCCAAACCCAAATCCTTTCCTCTGCTCCTCTCTCACTGGGACCATTTCTGCCTCCTTCCCCTGCAGCTGGAGGAACCTCCCCAGCTGCTGCTGCTCCCTGGCATCAAACCACACCTTCCCAAACCCTGACTATTGCTCAGTTCAAAGAACAAATCTAGAGATTTCAGTTCACTTCTCTTTTCTCTGACAAAACAACAGCAACTGAAAAACCGTATTATAATCCACAAACTGAATCTCTAATTCACTAATCACTAATTGAATATTGGCACAATTAACACAAATCCAACCCCTGCAAACACTAAAGCTGACACTAAAGAATGCTCTGAACACACAATCCCAGCTTAACAGCTGCTGTGGCAATTTACCTTCCTTCAAATATTTAATGTGCATCAAATGCTTTAAAATGCACACAAGAACAAACTACTGCATTTAACACTTACAGCAAGTGAATTTTCCTTTTTTATATCTATTATGGGCATCCCTGAGTCAGACAGGATTCTAATACTATAACACACACTCCCAGTAACACACACTCCCCAAACACTTCACTTTCTCCAGCACTGACCATTGGGTTTGACAAACACAGTTCCCTGAGCAAAGCCCTCCCCAAAGCAGCTCTATGGGCAAGAGCTCTGTGTGTGACTGATCTGTGGGCAAAGCACACGGGGGGCCTGGAACCCACCCCCTGAACCACACCTGGGGCCTGGAACCCACCCCCTGAACCACACCTGGGGCCTGGAACCCACCCCCTGAACCACACCTGGGGCCTGGAACCCACCCCCTGACCCACACCTGGGGCCTGGAACCCACCCCCTGACCCACACCTGGGGCCTGGAACCCACCCCCTGAACCACACCTGGGGCCTGGAACCCACCCCTTTCACTCAGTCAGTAGGGATTTCTTCTCATAAGCCAAATATCACACTCCTTCTTTTACAGTTCTAGCATCACTTTCACAACCCAATTCTATTCTATTCTGTTCTAGAGCTCCATTTCTAGGATGCTTAGGTATACCTTTTCTATGCTCAGCAATGCCTTAATAAAATTCCAGGGATCTTGCTTTGAATTCACCAGATCCAGGGACTGAGATCTCCCAGAAGAATATTTTCACTGCTCGCTGGAGTCCTCAGGGTCCTGGAATCCCTGGAGGGTCGACAGCATTGTCCCACCTGGCTCACCAAGAATTGTCCCTGAAAATCGTTGGGAAGAAATGAAACCCTCCAACGCCCCTGGGAAGTGTTGGTGAGCCAGGCACTGCTTTGTTCTGGCTCCCAGAGACAGGGAGCCAATCATTCCAGCCACACCTGTCCCTTTCCAGACTTTTCACACATTTCTACATTTGAACAAACAAACAAATTCATGTTCATTGCTTCTAATTTACCCCAATTAATGAACTAATGAATTCTCTTCATTAATTAAGACTCTAATTAGTAGTCTATCCTTAACTGGCTAATTTGGTCCACGTTCTTTGGTCCTGTTAGCACTCCTCCTCAGACACAGAGTCAGCTTTGGAGTCCTTCCAGCTCCAAATGTCTTCCCCTGCAAAGAACCCCCTTTCCTGCAGCCCCACCCCCAAAGCAGTGCTCAGCCAATCCGAGCGCGCAGCGCTGATGACTCATCAGTTGCCGGCCAGACCCGCAGCGCCCAGCGCTCCCCGGACCCCCCCAGGGTCCCCCCTCGGCCCCAGCGCCCCCCGGGACGGGAATTTGGGCAAAGGGGAGGTGGGGGGTGCCCAGGCCGGGCCCCCCCGCGCCGTCCCGGCCGTGGCGGCTGCGGCGGGGGCCGAGTGCGGGCGGGAGCGGCCAAGAGCCCAGCGCTGCCCCATCCCGACCTGCCCCAGCTCCCACGGGAATGGGAGGAGTGGGAATAGGAGGGGAGGAGAAAGAGAGGGAGGGAGAGGAGGAGGGAGAGGGGAAGGAGGGGAAGGAGGAGGAGGAGAAAGAACGCACGTGGATGCACGGCCCGCTGTATCCGCAGCCCCCGCGTCCCGGGAGCATCGCCCCCCGCATCCCGCAGGTGACCGGGGAGGGGGAGCTCGCCCCAAATATCTTGAGGCACTCTGGGATTTTTTTTGGGCTGCAGGGGGATGTTTGGGTCTTGCAGGATCCCAAAGCTGAGCCGCAAATGCCCCTTGGGGGGATATTGGGGATCCCCGGGAGGTGTTTTTTGGGGGTCCCGGGGTGGGTTCCTGGCACAGCCCCGACGATGAGCAGGGGGATGTTGGGTCCCCGGAGCCACGTGGCGATCGCCGGATACCGGCGGGGAGTGGGGGGGACACGGGACAAACCCACCGGCTTTGGGGACCCCTGGGACAGGCGGGGGTTGGAATCTGAAACGGGGGCCCGGAGAGGGGGAACTCCCGGCAGTCTGGAGAGGAGGGGGGAGCAGCGAGGGCGGTGGGGGGAGCCGGGACCCCCGGCAGCCTGGAGAGAGGGCTGGACACCTTGGGATCGCCAGCACCCCGAAGGCGAGAGTCAGGGGAGAAGGGACCCTGGGACCCCGAAAGCCCCCGACCACCCTAAAAGGGCCCCCGGAGAGGGGAGCCCCCGGGACCCCCGGGACCCCCAGCAGCCCAGAGAAGGGGGATCCCCAGAATGGCAAAGTGAGGAGCCCATAAAGGAAGGACCCCTGGGATTCCCGGGATCTCCGGCAGCCCAGAGAGGGCGGGAACCCTGGAGAGGGGGTTCCCCAATACATGTGAGACCTCCAGCAGCCCACACAGCAAGGACCCCAGAACCCCAAAGTGGATGGACCAGCGAGGGGGAACTCCACTGCTGAGAGGGTTGTTTTGGGCTGAATCTTGGTGGTTTGGAGGTTTTCTTGGCCAGAAGCCGCCCAGTAACATCTAGAGATGGCCTTGGGCAGGAGGAACCCACAAGCCAATGCACTCACACTTTGTTTTTCCCCACACAGCAGGATTTCTCCTTCCCAAACCTTGGCCAGATGGAGGAGGAGGCTGCGAGGAAGAGGAAGATGCCCCAGGACCCCCAGGCAGGTGAGGAGGAAGTCAGTGCCCCTTTTCCCCCTGTCTTGTCCTGTATCTCCCAGCTGAGCATCGCCCCCGGCTGCAGGACAACCCCGCTGCTGCCGCCGTCCTGCCGGGGCCGGAGTTGGGGGGATGTCCTTGGCCTTCCCTCTGGGCCGGAGGCAAATCCCCTCCCTGTCCTTCTTCCCTCCTGCCCCAGGCCCCGAGCTGAGGACGGAGAGCCCGGAGGACAAATCCCCCCGGCAGAGCCTGGTGGGAGAGGCCGTTTTGAAGGGCTCCACGGCGCAGGAAGGCAGCGGGGAGGGAAAGCCACGAAGGTACCCCAGGAGGAGGGTCTCCAAAGCCAGCCCAGGGTGCTCTGAGGAGGAAAGACCCACCCTGTGCCGGGAAGGCGACGAGGGCTTGAGCCAGAGCCCTGACCTGGATGTCCATGAGCAGCCTCACACCAGGAAAAAGCCCTCCAAGTGCTTGGACTGTTGGAAGAGCTTCAGCCAGAGCTCCCACCTGATCTGCCACCAGCGCACCCACAGCGGGGAATGGCCCTACATGTGTGGGGAATGTGGGAAGAGCTTCATCTGCAGCTCCAACCTGATCTGCCACCAGCGCACCCACACTGGAGAACGGCCCTACAAGAGCTTGGAATGCAAGAAGAGGTTTCAGACCAGCGGGAATCTCCTCCTGCATGAAAGGACACACACAGGGGAGAGGCCCTTCCTCTGCACCCACTGTGGGAAGGGCTTCATCCAGAACTCCCACCTCGTCAGGCACCGGCACATCCACAGCGGGGAGAGGCCCTACAAGTGTGGGGAGTGTGGGAAGAGCTTCAGCCAGAGCTCTGCCTTGACCTCACACCAACGGACCCACCAGTAAGGGAAGCCCTAAAGGTCCCTCCACTGTGGGAAGAGCTTTGTCTGCTGCTCCAACTCCATCACCCACTGGAGGAGTGATGTCTTCCCACATTGGGAAGACACCTGGCTGGTGGTCTCCACATCCTCCTGGTTCCCCACAGGCACCTGGGTGAACACAGTGGGAGAAACATCCATGGGGTCACAAACTGACCTGGGAAATTCAGTGGGAAGAGCTGATTTGTTGAATTTAAAACAAAGACATTCAACAAAGACATCTAAAGCCCCACCATTTTACTGGCATTTGGGGTCATTTGGAGATCCAGGGGAATATTTGGGAGGATTTGGAGTTTCTGGTGGGATGTGGGGGAGATTACCCCAAAAATGAGGGTTCCCAGGCCGGGCAAACAGGGCCACATTGTCGTAGTTGTGCCAGCAGTTCATGTCCCCCTGATCCTGTCTGTTCTCCAGGAACTCCCCTTGGCTGTTCCAGTGCCTGGCCTGGGTCTCCCCACACGGGGTGTCCCCCCCAGGTGCCCAAATCTCTGCTGAAGTGCCTGAGCTGCTCCCAGTTGGAGATGTACCCGGGCAGGAACCTCTCCCGGTCGGGGCCGTTCACTCGGCTTTTCCCAGGACCTGGAACAGCCCTGGGTGTGCAGGGACACAGGTCAGGGGGTGCCCCCCCAGCAGCCCTCAGCCCCCCCAGCAGGTTGGGAGCTCAGGGGGCCACCCCGGACCCCCCTTTCCCACCCTCATCTGCCCCACAGCTGCTGCAGCACCAGTTACTGGGTGGGGGAGTCCCCCCATCAGCCCCCCAGGGACGGACAGGGGGCTTGGGCACCTGTGCACAATTGTCACCAGAGCAAGCACACAAAGGGTTACAGAAGCAGTGGACATTCCCAGGGCGGATCTGCCCCCTCCCAGAGCCCCAGGGAACCGCTCCAGGGCTCAAGTGATGGGGGACAGGGGAGACCCATGTGGGAACCCCCTGCCCTCTGTCCCCCTGCCCACTGTCCAACACCCCTTTTCTCCCCTCTCCCACCCCTTTCCCATCATCCCCACCGTCCCCAGCTCCCCCCCAGCTCGGTTTGGGGGTGTTTCTTCCCCGTGCCCTGCTCGGTTTCGCAGTCTCAGCCCCCTCCTCGCTCACTTTGGAGGTCCCAGCCCCCCTTTTCTCCCGTTCTCCCTCTTTTCCCATTGTCCCCTGAAAGGCAGCTGTTAAGTATTGGGTGCTGAAAAAGCTGCTCCATCGTGTCCATTCCAAATTAAGCCTGCATTTCTTAGGAGGGACTGGCATCCAAAGGGCAGCAAGAAGAGTCTTCTAATTCTCTTCTGCTTGATCCTCTCTGCAGCCGCCGATTTTCCCTCAAACCAGGCGGGAAAACAGGACCAGCCCTGGTGTGGTCGGGGAGCAGCGCTGACCCCAAAGGGCTGCATTTCCCCTGCCGATCGTCCTGCTCTGCCCTCCCCCGGGGCTGGCTCTGCCTGGCGCTGGCCGGACGTGCCGGGGCTCCTCACTGAGCAAAGCCCTTGCCAAAGTTGAGGGGCAAGTGCCGAGCCCGGCTGGCCTGGGAGGAAGCGACAGCAGCGCGGGCCGAGCGGGCGGGATGGGGTCCGAGCAGCGGCGGGAAGTTGCAAACTTGGCAGCCAAGAAGTTGAACTAAAGTGAAGCAGCTCCAAAAGGCCGTGGTCTTGGCGTGGGGGCGGGAGGAAGGGGAGCTCCGTGACTGCGGCCGGGGCTGGTTGGGAGCGGAGCGGCCGGGGCTGCCCCCGGGGCTCGCGGGGGCCAACGGGGAACGGACAAACGGACCAACGGACCAACGGCCCCTGCGCTTCGGCAGCAGCAGCGGCAGCAGCAGCGACTGTAGCGACGCGCTCTCGCTCTGACTCTTGTTCGGGCTCTCCTTGCTCGAGCTCTTCGTCCTCCTCTCCCTCTCCCGGTGTCCCGCTGTCCCAGTGTCCCTGTGCCGGTGTCCCATTGCCGGTGTCCCTGTGCCAGTGTCCCACTCCCGCTGTCCCTGTCCCGTTCCCGGTCCCCCCTCCCCTTGCCGGCCCGGGCCATGGCCCCGGCCGTTCCCCTGTGCCGGGCGGGGCCGCCCCGTCCCCGGCCCTGGGCGGCCCGGCGCGGTCTCGCCCTCGCCCGGCTCCCGGCGCGCCGGCTGTGGCGCTGCTGGGCGCTCCTGTGGGGCTGGCTGTGGGACGGGCTCGGCCTCGCCGCCCCTTGGCTCCGCCTGGCTCGAGCCCGGCGCCTGCCGGGGCCGGCGGGGGCCGCGGGCGCCGCGGCCGCTGCCGCCTCCTCGGCGGCTTCCCCGGCCAGAGCTCCGCCGCTCGCCAGCCCGGCCGCCGGCAGCGAGCCGCCGCTGCCCGCTGCGGCTGGGGAAGCCCGGCCCGGGCCGCTTGAGGGGCGCTCGGGGGCCGTGCCGGGCCCCGGCCCCAACGCTGACGGCCACGTCTCGCCCGCACCGAAGGCCAAGGAGCCGCTGCACGAGCGCTACCGGCTGCATTCGCTGCTGGGCAGCGGCGGCTTCGGCCGCGTCTACGCGGGGACCTGCCTGGCGGACGGAGCCCCGGTGAGTGCAGCAGGAGGAGGAGGAGGAGGAGGAGGAGGGCGGGACGGGCGGCGAGCTCAATCCGCCCTTCCCCTCGGCTTGCAGGTGGCCATCAAAGCCGTGTCCCGGGATGGCATCCGGCGCTGGGGCGAGCTGGTGAGCGAGCGGGGCCAGCGGCAGAAAGCGGGGCGGGACGGGCGGGGACGAGCCGAGGCCCGGCAGGGTGGAAGCCGCCGGGACACCTGGAGGGAGAGTGGCCGTGGGCTCGGTGGGGGACGGGGAGCATCCAGGGCTGGCCGAGGGGGAGCAGGCAGACAGGCACGGCATCAGCCCCACTGACGACCCCGTGGTCCCCCCGCAGCCCAACGGCACCCGGGCCCCCCTGGAGATCGTGCTGCTGGACAAGGTGTCCAATGGCTTCCCTGGGGTCATCCAGCTGCTGGAGTGGTTCGAGCTCCCCAACGGGTTCCTGTTGGTGATGGAGCATCCGGAGCCGTCTCAGGACCTCTCTCGCTTACTGAGGGCGTGGGGGTTCCTGCCGGAGGAGATGGCGTGGGGGCTGTTCCGCCAGGTGCTGCAGGCCGTGCGGCACTGCACCAGCTGCGGCGTCCTGCACCGGGACATCAAGCCCCAGAACATCCTCCTCCACCTGGCCAGCGGCGAGGCCAAGCTCCTCGACTTTGGATGTGGCACCTTCCTTAAGGACACGGTCTACACGCAGTTTGCAGGTGAGCCCACAGCCGGGGGATGCTCCTGGTGCCGGGCATCGCATGGCCATGCCCGGGTGTGGCAGTGGAGATTGCCCCTTTGGCCGAGGGGGAACAGGATTAGTTCTTCAGCCAAGTTGCTTTTGGATGGGGCTGGGGGTTACTGTGAGACAGGCCCCGGCCTTGGCGACAGCCTGTGCCACCCACCCTGTCCCGGGCTGGGTCTGGGGCAGGGGGGAGCCAGCCTGACCAAAACCCCCGTGAGGGTAGCAGAGAAGGGGGTCAGAACTGTGCACCAGCTGGCTTGGTGTGCAGGCGAGGAAGGGCTTGGGCTGCTCCGCTCGCCTTGTTTGCCTTGGCTTATGATGAATTGTTGGGGGCAGTGCAGTGGGGCGGGGAGAAGGCACGGCTTTTCCCCACCACTGGGTGGGTTTTTCCCTTGCATGAAATGGTTGGGCCTTGCCAGGGCTTCCGCTGCCCTCTTGGACACCAGCGGCTTCTTCTCCAACCCAGAGTTTGTAACCAAGAGTCAGGGGCCGGCGAGAAGGCAGTGGGTCCCAGCGTGTGCCACTGGGGCAGGCCCCACATTGCCAGGGCTGCTGGGGTGAGGCTCTGGGAGCAGGCAGCATCCACCTGCTGAACTGCGTCTGTATTCCATAGGAACACTGTCATACAGCCCGCCAGAGTGGATCTACCTCAAGCGCTACCACGGCGAGGAGGCGACCATCTGGTCCCTGGGCATCCTGCTCTACCAGATGGTCTGCGGGAAGCACCCTTTCCGCAAAGGCCCCAACACCATCTGGGACCAGCTCCCGTTCCCAGCACGGGTCTCTCCAGGTGGATACCAATCTTTGTGGCACGGGGGGAATAACGGTGTTGGGAGAGGGCAGCGGGCTCACGAGGACGCCGCTCTTGAAGCTGTTTGTGTCTCATGGGTGGCTGGAGGAGGTGGCCTGTGTCCTGCCATCCTGCTCTCCTCCAAAAGGGAGAATCGATGGAGAAGTTTGGGCACAGCTCTGAGCACAGCCAGCACAGCCTGGGCACGTGGACAGTGGGACAGAGGGGACAGGATCCTTCTCCAACTGACCGGCCATTTTCCCCCCAGGCTGCCAGCACCTTATCAGGTGGTGTTTGTCCATCCGCCCCTCGGACAGGCCAGCACTGGAAGACCTGTTGTGCCATCCTTGGGTGCAGGACATTCCCCGGCCCTAGAAGACGGGAGAGATCCACGTGCTCCCTTTGATCCAGGGGCCTGGCAGGTAACACCTCCACACATCTCTTGGCAATAAGAAGCAAAGGAAACCAGACTTTTTTGTCAGCCTGTAGCACTGGGGGGGGGTCATCCCACGGGAACACGCCCCTCTTTGTGCTGGAGCTGGGCTGCAGACCCGGTCTCCCAAGTGCTGGTGGCCACCATCCAACCTGGTTTTGCTCGTCCCGCTTCACAGACAGCTGGGCCCTCGGCAGAACGCTGACAGCCTGGTCTGGCCCCCAGGGAAGGAGAAGGGGCCTCTGCAGAAGCTGTGCCGGGTGGGCCTGCTGCTGGAGACATCGAGGACGATGTCAGGGATGACAAGCTCTCAGCTGACCTGGACGCCGGCGAGCTGAAGAGGATGGACTTTGATTCTGGCCCCTTCCTCCAAGCCGTGCTCCACACGCCGTTTGCAGATGAGTCCACACCCAGGGGGTGCTCCCGGACACGGGCATTGCTCAGCCTGGCTGGGCACCGAAGGTTCCCCCTTTGCTGATGGGGAACCTGAGGAATTCTTCAGCCGGCTGCCAAGCTGCTTCTTGGCAGGAGGGCGGGCGGGTGCTCTGGGCTGGGTGTGAAATGGGAGCCCGGCTCTGCCCCCAGCCTCTGCCACTGCCCCTTTGCTGGGCGGGGCTGGGGCAGGGGCAGCCAGCCTGCCAAAAACAAACCCCCGTGGGGGGAGCAAAGGCGGGGCTGCAGAACACCAGCTGCTTTGGGCTGCAGGCCAGGAAAGGCTTGGGCTGCCTTGGCTTAGGAGCCTTTCTTTGGGCCAGTGCAGCAGGGCAGGGAGAAGGCCTGGGTTTTCCTCAGCTGGAGGAGGGGGGGTTTTCCTTTGGCCTGCAGGGCTTGGGCCTTCCTCAGAACCCTGACAGAAGGTTAACATTTTACCTTTTTTTCTTGTTTCCACTTTTGGTTTGTAATCTCTGTTCATGAATTTGTTGTTTGTTTTCCAGGGAAGAGTTGGAGCTGGTGCCCAGTCCGGGTTGGGAAGGGCTGGGACCATCCCTGGAGAGGATCTGACGTCCCCTCTGAGAAGGCTGAGGACATCCTTTGGGACACGCTCTTCTTGCGGCAGCAGATCTTGGGAGGTAGATGCTCATCTTGCCCATCTTGTCAGCAGCAGTGGGATAATGGCTTTGGGGAGATGGCAGCAGGCACATGAACATCCCGCTCTTGCAGCTGCTGAGGAGGTTGATCTCCTGGGCTTGGCTGGAGGAGGTGGCACCTGTGTTGAGTAATTGCTGAAATCCAATCGATCTGGGATGACCCCAAATGACAGTTTAGTTTTCAGCTTGCTCGAGCTGTATCTCAGCAGCTTTTGGGTATCATTTTTGGCCCCCAGACAGGACACCTCTGCCTGATCTCCCGCGGATCCGAGGGATCTCTGGATCTTCACGCCAGCACCAGGACTTTGCTGCAGAAGAGCACAGATCCCCAGCCCAGTCTGGGACACAGGTAAGATCCCAGTGGATAACAAGGCATTCTTTTGGGGAATCCTGCCCATGTCAAACGTATGGATCTTTCAGTGCACTGGGGGTTCTTTGGTATTTTGGGAATCCTGCTCATCTGAGACCTGTGGATCTTCCAGCCCTTTGGGTGGGTTCTTTGGAATTCTGGAATTTGGTCTTTGGCTTTGTTTTATCAATCACTATTGTTCTGTACTTGTAAATTCTCCCAGGGAGAATTTAATGGGGTGTTGGAATCAATGGGTGGCTGTTCTGGAACACTGAATTAGAATCCATTGTTGCAGTTGATGCTGTTTGAGAAGGGGAACAGAAGTGGAAGGAGGTTATGTCTGGTGCTGTGTTTTTCCCTTTGCAGAACCTGTGAAAGGGCAGAAAGATTGTGGTGTGAATGCAGCGCCCTCAGAGCCCTTGGTGTGAGCCCGGAAAGGAAAATCCAGCTGAGGGACAAGATCAGTCTAATTTGGGGACATTGTTGGAGGTTGGAGTTGCAGTTCTGGAAGAAATCCCTGAGGAAATGGTGCCCCAGGGAGAGGAAGAGGATGAGAGCGTGGGCAGCCTGCTTCAAACATCCCCCCAGGAGACTTGGGATCAGTCCCTGTGCATCCTGTAAGAAAGATGGACACTGGAAATGGGATTGTCCGCAACTGAAACTTCAGAACCCTCCGAACCCTCTCGTGGCATCACTGAAGACGACTGAGGGGGCACCAGAGGATTCTTCCCCATCAGAACATCTGGTTCCAGCCAAGCTAAGCACAATTGTTTGTGGCTGTGGGAACTTGTTCCTCTGTGTTAAATCCAGGGAAATGAAACTCAAGGGACAATTCTAGAACAATTGTCTGGTGTGCCAGGGAATTGGGAAACTGGGCCATTTTTAATGCTGTGGCTTTGAAATTGGGAAAACAGTGGTTGGCTCCCCAGTTTTTGTATTTCCCCAATTCCCCAAAGCCTCTGCTTGGGAGAGATCTCTTGGCAAAATGAAATGCCACAATCCAATTGAAAAATGGTCCAATATAGGTTATTATTGCAGAGCCTAATTCTGTGCAAGTTTCTAGTTTTGCATGAGAGTCTCTCAAAGCAGAAGTAATCCATCTGCCACCATCACTTGGGGATGCAGTGGTTCCAACAGGATGGGCTGGAGAGGTGCCTCCATGATCCAAGAGAGCAGAACCCGTGAGAATTCCAGAGAAACCTGGAGTGGGGTTGGTGAGGCCAAAGCAATGTCCTTTGCAAATAGAAAGTTGTAAGGGATTCTCACCCTTTGTAGAACAATTGATGAAATTTTGCTTGTGAAAAGAAGGTGAATCTAAATGGAATGCTCCAGTTTTGCCAGTCAAGCAGGCAAATGGAAGGCTATGCCAGTTAGTCCAAGACCTTAGAGCTGTAAAGAACAGAGTAGAAGATATACAAGCAGTCATAGTGAATCCTTACACTTTGCTAACTCCCCTAAATGAGGGTTTAATATGTTTCACAGCATTAGGTTTGAAAACTGCCTTTTTGTGTCTCCCTTTGAGTTGGGAAAGTCAAGAGCTTTTTGCTTTCCAATGGGAAAATGCAAAGCTGGGGAGGAAAACCCATCTGACTTTGGTGGTCCTCTTGCAGGGGTTTAAAAATAGCCCCCCAATATCTGGAACTCAATTGGCAAAGGGACTGGAGGAATGGAGAAGTCCAAACCCACCCTCTTGGAGCCTTATTGCAGTGTGGGGATGATCTTTTGATGCCACTGATGCTGAGCAGCAACGTTGGGGTCAGACTGTGGCCCTGTGGAATTTCCTTGGGCTGAGTGGATATGGGGTATCCCAAACACAAAGTGCAAGTAGTCCAGAGCCCAGGAGCCTCCGTGGGCTTTGGAATTCTCCAAGGACAAGGGAGGCTGGGCCAGGAAGGAAAGAAGCAACCTGTCAACTGCCCCAGCCCCAGCAAAGGAAGCCCAGAGCGGGATTGCTTCCAGACTAGAGGAGAAGTGTATTGGGGCAGAGCTGACTTAGGAGACAGCCCCTTGGAAAGTCCTGGTTGGGAATTGTTTCCCAGTGGGGGCAGCTTTGTCCGGCATGGAAAACAATTCTCTGGATGCACAGAACTCCCCACCACCAGGTCAGAGATCCTGACAGAGATCCTTCTCCCAGTAGAAGAAAATGAGTCTAGTGCTAAGGATTGTCAACTCCTTGAAACCTTAGAGCAAACTTTGCTCCAGGAGGCTGGGCAGTTCCCCCAAGTGGGCAAATAATAGTCCCTGAGCCAATCTCCTGTGACCTGGTGGATGGGGAACATGAGGGGATTCCTTGGAGTGAAGCAAATTATTGAAACATTTGCCCAAGTGGGTTCTTGGTCCAAAACTGACCCCAGTTGTACAAGCAGTGAGTCAGCAGTGTGGTGTGTGGAAGAGAAATAATCCAAACCCTGCCACTGGAGTGGGAACAGGTGATGGAAAATGCAGAAATGCTGCAGGTGAATGTTGGCAGATGGATGTGACTGAATTGCCCAGACAAGGGGGGTGTAAAGATCTCCTGGTCTTGGGGGATACCTTCTCTGGGTGGCCAGAGGCTGTTCCTTGTTGCACTAAGCAGGTTGGGAAAGAGACTGCAATCCTGTTCAGTGCAATCCTCCCTGTATTTGGGATGCCTTTGGGAATGTCATCAGACAGAGGTTCCCACTTGACTGCAGAAACAAAATGCTTCACTCTTGTTTTGCTCTTCTGACAACAGTTCAAACACTGTTGACGTGGGAGGAAAATTTACATGTCTTTTTAGTGCCAAAGGTGATCCAAGTGTTGCCCACAAGTGTCTGTATTAAGTAAGCAAGACTCTGTAAGGAATCTGGAAACTGTGTGTGTAATGTAAAGCCCTGTGTGGCTGTCACTGAAGTGCTGAGGCTGAACAACAGCCCCTGAGCCAAAGCTGAGCTCTAGATGAACCTTCCAACCTAATGGGCTGTGTCTCCATGTATCTGCTCCTGAGCTAAAACTGGGTCTATTTGTTGGTACAAATGTGGTGGGATGGGACTCCACCTGTGTATCTGCTCCTGAACCAAACAGGTGTGCTTCTTAGGAAGATCTGTTAGTCTGGGCTCATCAGTGAATCCTGTTTGTATCTGTTCCTTAACAAAAGATGTCTGATTGTGAGCAAAATCTGATCTTTCTCTTTCTGTATCTGGAGAGTGGTGGAGGCCATGGCAGTCGATGTCTGGCCTTGTTTGGCAGTGGCTGGTGCAGGGGGAGCCTTGGTTTGGGAGAAGTAGAACATTGCTCCCAAGATTCTGCTCTGGCCAAATAAGGAACAACAGAATCTTAGAGAAGTCCTGGAGAATTGGATCAGGGCTGGAACTCAAGCAAACAGGATGTGAGCTGAGCTCTGGGGACCCAGAGAAGATCAAACCAAACATGACGGTCTCTGTGGGGAAAAGCAGTGATGCTGAGAACCGAGGTCAAGAAGCAGACACCTGAGCTTTGGGGGGCACCAGATGCCAAAAAACCCACCAGAGACCCCCAGAGAAGACCCCAAATGACCAAGTAGGGACTTGCAATAGGGGTGTGACTGTGTAAAGCACAGTAATGGACATGTGTTCAGTAAGGGGGAATATCCAATGCCTCTGGAATCAGTGTGTGTAATCCCAAGCCCTGCCTGTGTCCCTGAGCAGGCTGGATTAGAAGAACTCTCCTGCAGGCGTCCAGCACGCTGCCCTAAAGAATGCCTGCTTCTTAACACCTCCCAGCTGGGGTTAAGGACTTGCTTTCTGCTGCTTTTGGGCACCATTTCTGGCCCCAGATGGGACCCTCTGCCTGATCTCCCGTGGATCCGAGGGATCTCTGGATCTTCACGCCGGCCCCAGGACTTTCCTGGAGAAGACCACAGATCCCTGGACTGGTCTGGGATGGGGGAAGATCCCATTGGATAATAAGGCATTCTTTTGGGGAATCCTGTCCCTCTAAGACATGTGGATCTTCCAGCTCTTTGGGTGGGTTATTTGGTGTTCCCCCATTTGGTCTCTGGCTTTGTTTTCTCCACTGATCCTTGTTTTGTGTTTGTATTTGTTTCTGCACTGTAACATTTGTCCAAGTGGGTTCTTGGTCCAAAACTGACCCCAGCTGTACAAGCAGTGAGTCAGCAGTGTGGTGTGTGGAAGAGAAATAATCCAAACCCTGCCACTGGAGTGGGAACAGGTGATGGAAAATGTAGAAATGCTGCAGGTGAATGTTGGCAGATGGATGTGACTGAATTGCCCAGAAAATGGGGGTGTAAAGATCTCCTGGTCTTGGGGGATACCTTCTCTGGGTGGCCAGAGGCTGTTCCTTGTCACACCAACTGGGCTGGGGAAGTGAGTGGAATACTGTTGAATCCAAGAATCCCTGGATTCGAGGTACATTTGGGAATGTCATCAGACAGAGGAGCTCACTTGATTGTAGAAGTGGTACAGCAAGTCAAATCAGGGATGCATTATTGCAGAATTCCAAAGGCCAGAGCCCCTTGGGTAATTGAGAGGTTGTCTGAGAAGAAACCAAATGCTTAAGTCTGCTTTGGCTCTCCTGACAATAGTTAATTGGGTCTTGACTTGGGAGCAAAATTTACATCTCCTTTCAGTCTCAAACGTGACCCAAGTGTTGCCTCCAAGGGATTGCTGGGTGTGCACTCCTTTACCTGAAAAGACAAGGAAGCCATTCACCATTTCTGCCTTCCCTGTTCTGGCAGAAATGATTCCTGGTCACTGGGTGAGCACTTGTGTTCCCCAAAAAGTAGACCAGCAGTCAGTGTGCAAGTACCCCCCACCACCTCTGACAATCCTGCCTGTGTCCAAAGCTGTAACCCCCACTAAAGGAACAGGACAAGTGGATTGTGTTAATGAGAGTGGCCCGTTTGTGGGAAATCACCCCAATGTCCTCAAACCCTTCCTGCTGGGGAAATGACTGATCCTTGGCCGGTCCCCAAAGGAACGGGGTGGGATTGGTGTGTGGAAATAACACCTGGGAAGGGTTGCCCCAAAGCTGGAAGGGCATTTGTATTTCAGCTTGCATCAGGATTCAGTGCTGTAGCTGTTCTAATGCCTTGAGCTGTAAAATGAAATAAAGCTCCTAAGACACTCCATCCCTTCAGGAGCTTAGTCTGAAAAAAGGGGGATTTGATGTGGGATATAGAAGACTGCTCCCAACATTTCTCTATGGCCAAGGAAGGAGAACTGTAATCTTGGAGAGGTCCTGGAGAATTGGATCAGGGATGTAACTAAGCAAACAGGATGGAAGCTGAGCTCTGTGGGCCCAGAGAAGATCAAACCCAAACGTTCCAGTCTTTGTGGTGAAAGGTAATGACACTGTGTCTGCTCAGAACCGAGGTCAAGAAGTGGACACCTCAACTTTGGGGGGCACCAGATGCCAAAAAACCCACCAGAGAGCCCTGAAGGAGACCCCAAAGGACCAACTAAGGACTTGCAATAGGGGGGGTGATTGTGTAAAGCAAAGTAACATCTATGTCTTAAGTAAGGGAGAATATCTAATGAATCTGGAAACTGTGTGTGTCATGTAAAGCCCTGTGTGGCTGTCACTGAAGTGCTGAGGCTGAACAACAGGCCCTGAGCCAAAGCTGAGCTCTAGATGAACCTTCCAACCTAACAGTCTGTTTATCCCTGTATTTGCTCCTTAGCTAAAACTGTGTATGTTTGTTGGTCAAAGATGTAGTGTGGAAAGACTCCCCATGTACCTGCCCCTGAACAAAATAAATGTGCTTATTAGTGAGATCTGTGAGTCTCAGCTCATTAGTGAATGATATTTGTATGTGTTCCTTAATCAAATCTTATGTCTGATTGTGAGCAAAATGTGATCTTTATCTTCCTGTCTTTAGAGAGTGGTCAAGGCCCTGGCAGTGGATGTGTGGCCTTGTTTGGCAGCAGATGGGGCAGGTTGACTGCCTGGGTTTTCCCCTTAAGCCCTGGCCAGGCTGTGGGTGGAACCCAGGAGGAGAAGGGAGCCAGATGGTTTTGCACACTCGTAGCTCTGTGAGCTTGTTTCTGCAAGGCCAGAAAAGCTGGACCCCCTCCCAGCAGAGGTGGAGCCCTCCCCTATGAGTGGACGCCCTGGGTGGGATTTCCCGTGCCCGGGAGGGGTTCTCCAACCCTTGGCTGCGACCGGGGCTCCCCCGCTGCCGGGCGGGCCTGGCTGAGGGGAACAGATGAGGGCAACTGGGCAGGGAGCTTTTCTACTCACTCCAGGCACTCTTGGTAGGAACGATGAGGTGCGTTACTGAGCTCAGCCTTTTGTCATTCTTTGCTGCTCTGCACTGCAGGAAAATTACACACTTGTTCTCCAAAGTTGGTGTCGGTGTCTCTTGTGCTGACCCTCGTCGCAGGCAAAAGAGTTCCCTGGGGCCCTGCAGTGTCACAACGGTCCCCTAATTCCATGGGACAACATTCCTAATTCACCCCTGAGAACTTCTCCAAGGCTGCTGGGCTGGCACAGCCTGGACACACCTGACTGACAGTCCAGCACTTTATACGAGAAAAGCCCCACATTTTAAGGGCAGGGTCTTGTGACGTGTCCCATCAGACCCCCAGGGATGGACAGGGACACCCCCAGTGTGGATCCAACCCCCCCGAGCTCCAGGGAATCCCTCCAAGCCTCATGTGATGGGGGACACAAAGGGACCCCTCGACCTTCTGTCCCACCTCCCTCTTCCCCACTCTCCCTCCTCTTTCCCAACGTCCCCCCAGTTTCCAGACCCCCTCCGTGCTCAGCCAGGGGCTCCCAACCCCTCCCACTTAGGCTGGGGGTCGCAACCCCCCTCACACTCAGTTTTGGGGATCCCACCCCTTTTCCCTTCTCTCCCACCCCTTTCTGATCATCCCATCAAACCACAGCTTCCCCGTGCTCTGCTCTGGGGGTCCCACCCCCTCAACCGCTCAGCTGAAGGGGTCCCACCCCCTTTTCCCACCTTTTCTCCCCTTTCCCCTCCCTTTTCCCTGTCATCCCCTGTTGCCGGGGGGAGTGGAAGGCTTAGACAAAGTTCATTAAAGAAGTCCTGCCCTTGAGTCCCGAGGTGCAGAAAGGACTCCCTGGCTTTCTAAACTCCTGCTCAGAGAGGAGCCTGGGGGCGGCTGGATCCAATCTCAGTCCTGGATTATGCCAAGGGTTGGAATTTAAGGAATTACAGAGCTGTGATTGAACCACTTTTGTCCTGCAGGTTTTAATGATGGAAAATCAGATATATTGATATAAAATGAACTCATCATTATCACAGATGAACAGACAAAAAATTTTAATCAGAATTATTTACTACACAATATAAACACTAAAACTACCAGTAGTACAGGATAAGTACAATATAATTGAAGGAATTATACTAAAACTGGCAAAAAATAAATGATTATTAAGTAGACATGTGATGTAACTCCCCCAGACCAAGGCTCCTGGGGAGATCTCTTTTGCTCACCCTCGAGGACTGACCTTGAGGGGGGTTCCCCAGCCAAGGGGGGAATCTCCAACCATACACCCCAAGAGGGGTTATGTTGGAAGAACCTGCCCCTGGGAAAGGGGACTGGAACTTTATAGTATAAAGTGATGGACTGACAGCCCTTGGACTCCAGGGGTTGCCTCACCATCAGGATGTTAATTCAGGGTTGAACCCAGACTGGTTCCAACATCTCCTGGCCTGGCCTGGGCCCCTCTCAGCTCAGCACTGATACATTTGCAAATAGGGCATTGTCTTGGTCCCATTCCAGGGGGGAATGTCCTGCCACAGTGTCCCAGTGTGCCTGTAATTCCATCAGGCCCTGCAGTGTCACAATGGTCCCTTGATTCCACAACTTCCCAAATGTTTCCAGGTTCCTTTGGTTCCATGAGGCCCCCATGTCACAAAGGCCCCTGGATTCCAGGAGTTTCCACAGTGTCTCAGGGTCCCTTTTTTCCAGGAGGCCCTGCAGGCTCCCAATTGTCCCTTGATTGCAGGAGGTTCCCAAATGTCTCAGGGTTCTTTGGTTCCAGGAGGCCCTGCAGTGTCACCTTGGCCCCTTCATTCCATGCAGGCCCAGGCAGAGGAACCCCAGCACGGAGCCCCCGACCCCCGTCAGCATCTTGGGGGGCGGCGTCCGACGGCAGCTCGGGGTGGGGGGGCAGCTGGGGGCAACTGGGATATACTGGGAGAGACCAGGAGTGACTGGGGTCATCCTGGGACTGACTGGGATCATCCTGGGACTGACTGGGCCCTGTGGAACACCCTGAAAGTTCTGGAGGGGCTGTTTTAAGTGAGCTCTGGAAAACTGTCCTGGCTGTGCAGGGCAGGGAATGCTGATGTTCTGCAGGCCCCCAGCTCTGCTCTCTGGCTCCTGGTTTCCCTCGTGCTGGGCAGTTGGAGCCCAGGCAGGGGCAGCCCTACAGGAGGTTGTGGTGCTGCAGGGCCCAGGGGCTGCACCCCGAGGAGCTCCTGCCCCAGGGGCTCAGGGACCTGGCAGTCTGTGCTGCTGGGGGCAGGATCGTGCCCCGGGCTGTGGCTCCTGGGTGCAGAGGAGGAAGGAGAAGCACAGCTTTGGTCCCCACTCTTGTGGCCGGAGGTGCAATAGGCTGGGCTGGGGGTGGTGGCCTGGCTGGTCTCTCTTTGGCCTCAGTTGTGGGGTCTGCAGGGCCAAGTTTTGCCCTGCCCTGTTTGCAGCCTGGTGCTGACCCACTGCTGGGGCCCCCGGGCAGGTGGGTGTTTCTGCCCTGGGCTGTTCTCACTCACACCACATGTATGTGAGGGGGCACTAAGGTGTGTTCCTGCCCCAAATCCTGTGTCTTGGACCCTCTTGGTCCTTTCCTGGAGCATCTTCTCCCAAGCTGGGTCCTTGCCTGTTCCTCCCTGGAGCACAAACCAGGCCATTTGCAGTGGGACCTGCTGGGGGACCTGCCCTGGTCCCCGTGGCTCTGCTCTCTGGGGACAGGGAGAGTTTGGGGACTCCCTCACAAGCCACCCCCACTCATGTCCTGCTGGTCACCCAGGTGGCCCTGGCAGCGCTTGGGAACATGACTGGATGGGGGGTGTGCCCACCCGTGCCAGCAGGGAAGGGCACAAGTTCCAGGGGGGATGTCCAGGGAGACAGGACACTGCAGAGGAAGGGCCTGGGGGGTGCAGAGTGACAATAGAGAGGGGAGGGCGGATCTTTGGCATCCCCTCCTCTGCTTGTTTCAGGCTTCAAGAAGACACCACAGGAGAAATCACATGGAGAAATATTTATTGATCAAAGACTATTAAAAGCCTCAGAAACAGGGGGGAAAACGTCCTTCCTGGGGGACACCAGTCCAAGGAAACTCCTGGTTTCTGTCCAGGCAGGAGCAGGTGCCCGTGGGCTCCAGGGGGTCAATGCAGATAAAATCACTGGGGGGGCTCCTTCAGCAGCAGCATTTAATGCATTTGGACAAGCCAGGGACCATCTCCATGTCCTGCACAGAAGGGCTTCACCCTCCTCAGGATCCCTGAGTGACACAGTGACACCAAAACCCAGGAATGACAGAGCAGCTGCACCCACTAACTTGGATTTTCCCTTTTTCAAATGTCATTTAACTCACTAAATCCATCTCTTGCCTAGGAATGGTACAGCACAGTCAGGCACAGAAAGAATTTGAAGGGCCAACACCCATTTACCAATTCCAAATTTTAATGGTTGAAAGAAAGGCCCATTTTCCTTTTGCCCTGTGCCACCAACAACAGGAATCGTTTCTGACTAAATTGTCCTTTCCTCCTCTTTCAAACCCAACATGCCACTCCAGGATCTCCCAAGAAATCCATGTTCTCCCTCCCCAGTGTCCATGGAGCAGAGGTTCAGCTGGGGATGACACCTCTGGGCCCCCACACACCTTCCAAGGGCAGGAGCCTTCCTGCCTGGCCGGGAGCCCTGGGGGGAGTCCAGGCTGTGGCAGCTCCTGTTTGTCCCTTCCCCACGCACATTCCAAATCCCTGCTCTCACACTAAACCCTCCAAAGCTTTCCAAACCCAAATCCTTTCCTCTGCTCCTCTCTCACTGGGACCATTTCTGCCTCCTTCCCCTGCAGCTGGAGGAACCTCCCCAGCTGCTGCTGCTCCCTGGCATCAAACCACACCTTCCCAAACCCTGACTATTGCTCAGTTCAAAGAACAAATCTAGAGATTTCAGTTCACTTCTCTTTTCTCTGACAAAACAACAGCAACTGAAAAAACGTATTATAATCCACAAACTGAATCTCTAATTCACTAATCACTAATTGGATATCGGCACAATTAACACAAATCCAACCCCTGCAAACACTAAAGCTGACACTAAAGAATGCTCTGAACACACAATCCCAGCTTAACAGCTGCTGTGGCAATTTACCTTCCTTCAAATATTTAATGTGCACCAAATGCTTTAAAATGCACCCAAGAACAAACTACTGCATTTAACACTCTACAACAAGTGAATTTTTTCTTTTTTATATCTATTATGGGCATCCCCGAGTCAGACAGGATTCTAATACTATAACACACACTCCCAGTAACACACACTCCCCAAACACTTCACTTTCTCCAGCACTGACCATTGGCTTTGACAAACACAGTTCCCTGAGCAAAGCCCTCCCCAAAGCAGCTCTATGGGCAAGAGCTCTGTGTGTGACTGATCTGTGGGCAAAGCACACCTGGGGCCTGGAACCCACCCCCTGACCCACACCTGGGGCCTGGAACCCACCCCCTGAACCACACCTGGGGCCTGGAACCCACCCCCTGAACCACACCTGGGGCCTGGAACCCACCCCCTGAACCACACCTGGGGCCTGGAACCCACCCCCTGACCCACACCTGGGGCCTGGAACCCACCCCCTGAACCACACCTGGGGCCTGGAACCCACCCCCTGACCCACACCTGGGGCCTGGAACCCACCCCTTTCACTCAGTCAGTAGGGATTTCTTCTCATAAGCCAAATATCACACTCCTCCTTTTACAGTTCTAGCATCACTTTCACAACCCAATTCTATTCTATTCTGTTCTAGAGCTCCATTTCTAGGATGCTTAGGTATACCTTTTCTATGCTCAGCAATGCCTTAATAAAATTCCAGGGATCTTGCTTTGAACTCACCAGATCCAGGGACTGAGATCTCCCAGAAGAATATTTTCACTGCTCGCTGGAGTCCTCAGGGTCCTGGAATCCCTGGAGGGTCGACAGCATTGTCCCACCTGGCTCACCAAGAATTGTCCCTGAAAAGCGTTGGGAAGAAATGAAACCCTCCAACGCCCCTGGGAAGTGTTGGTGAGCCAGGCACTGCTTTGTTCTGGCTCCCAGAGACAGGGAGCCAATCATTCCAGCCCCACCTGTCCCTTTCCAGACTTTTCACACATTTCTACATTTGAACAAACAAACAAATTCATGTTCATTGCTTCTAATTTACCCCAATTAATGAACTAATGAATTCTCTTCATTAATTAAGACTCTAATTAGTAGTCTATCCTTAACTGGCTAATTTGGTCCACCTTCTTTGGTCCTCTTAGCACTCCTCCTCAGACACAGAGTCTCCAACTCTCAGGCTGCAATGTCTTTGTTAATCCCCTTTGGACCTTCTGGTTCCTCCAACAGGTCCTTGAAGGACCAGGAATTTAAGATCCCAGATGTCCAATCTTCAGCTCCCTCGGGCTTTGTTTATGGAAGCTCATCAGAGCCAGTGCAGAGAAACTCCAAGTTTGGGTGCTTTAAAGATCAAAGCGACAAGAGCCCGTGAAAAGAAACCCGGTCAGCTGCTGCCACTGACGAAAATTTTGGGCAAGTTGGATCATTTCCAACAAGACCAACCCCCACCGCGGGGGGGACCCCGCATCCCCCCGCCCACCGCCGGGGCTCTGCCGGGAACCGCCACCGGGACACCCCCAAAACCAAATCCCCTCCCACGGACCCCCCCCGATCCCCACCAGGGGCATTTGCGGCTCAGCTTTGGAGTCCTTCCAGCTCCAAATATCTTCCCCTGCAAAGAACCCCCTTTCCTGCAGCCCCACCCCCAAAGCAGTGCTCAGCCAATCCGAGCGCGCAGCGCTGATGACTCATCAGTTGCCAGCCAGACCCGCAGCGCCCAGCGCTCCCCCCGGACCCCCCCAGGGTCCCCCCTCGGCCCCAGCGCCCCCCGGGACGGGAATTTGGGCAAAGGGGAGGTGGGGGGTGCCCAGGCCGGGCCCCCCCGCGCCGTCCCGGCCGTGGCGGCTGCGGCGGGGGCCGAGTGCGGGCGGGAGCGGCCAAGAGCCCAGCGCTGCCCCATCCCGACCTGCCCCAGCTCCCACGGGAATGGGAGGAGTGGGAATAGGAGGGGAGGAGAAAGAGAAGGAGGGAGAGGAGGAGGGAGAGGGGGAGGAGGGGAAGGAGGAGGAGGAGAAAGAACGCACGTGGATGCACGGCCCGCTGTATCCGCAGCCCCCGCGTCCCGGGAGCATCGCCCCCCGCATCCCGCAGGTGACCGGGGAGGGGGAGCTCGCCCCAAATATCTTGAGGCACTCTGGCATTTTTTTTTGGGGGGGCGGGGGGATGTTTGGATCTTGCAGGACCCCAAAGCTGAGCCGCAAATGCCCCTTGGGGGGATATTGGGGATCCCCGGGAGGTGTTTTTTGGGGTCCCGGGGTGGGTTCCCGGCACAGCCCCGACGATGAGCAGGGGGATGTTGGGTCCCCGGAGCCACGTGGCGATCGCCGGATACCGGCGGGGAGTGGGGGGGACACGGGACAAACACACCGGCTTTGGGGACCCCTGGGACAGGCGGGGGTTGGAATCTGAAACTGGGGCCCGGAGAGGGGGAGCTCCCGGCAGTCTGGAGAGGAGGGGGGAGCAGCGAGGGCTGTGGGGGGAGCCGGGACCCCCGGCAGCCTGGAGAGAGGGCTGGACACCTTGGGATCGCCAGCACCTCGAAGGCGAGAGTCAGGGGAGAAGGGACCCTGGGACCCCGAAACCCCCCGACCACCCTAAAAGGGACCCCGGAGAGGGGAGCCCCCGGGACCCCCGGGACCCCCAGCAGCCCAGAGAAGGGGGATCCCCAGAATGGCAAAGTGAGGAGCCCATAAAGGAAGGACCCCTGGGATTCCCGGGATCTCCGGCAGCCCAGAGAGGGTGGGAACCCTGGAGAGGGGGTTCCCCAATGCATGTGAGACCTCCAGCAGCCCACCCAGGAGGGACCCCAGAACCCCAAAGTGGATGGACCAGCGAGGGGGAACTCCACTGCTGAGAGGGTTGTTTTGGGCTGAATCTTGGTGGTTTGGAGGTTTTCTTGGCCAGAAGCCGCCCAGTAACATCTAGAGATGGCCTTGGGCAGGAGGAACCCCCAGCCAAAGCACTCATCCTTTGTTTTTCCCCACACAGCAGGATTTCTCCTTCCCAAAGCTTGGCCGAATAGAGGAGGAGGCTGCGAGGAAGAGGAAGATGCCCCAGGACCCCCAGGCAGGTGAGGAGGAAGTCAGTGCCCCTTTGCCCTGTCTTGTCCTGTATCTCCCAGCTGAGCATCGCCCCCGGCTGCAGGACAACCCCGCTGCCGCCACCGTCCTGCCGGGGCCGGAGTTGGGGGGATGTCCTTGGCCTTCCCTCTGGGCCGGAGGCAAATCCCCTCCCTGTCCTTCTTCCCTCCTGCCCCAGGCCCCGAGCTGAGGACGGAGAGCCCGGAGGACAAATCCCCCCGGCAGAGCCTGGTGGGAGAGGCAGTTTTGAAGGGCTCCACGGCGCAGGAAGGCAGCGGGGAGGGAAAGCCACGAAGGTACCCCAGGAGGAGGGTCTCCAAAGGCAGCCCAGGGTGCTCTGAGGAGGAAAGACCCACCCTATGCCAGGAAGGCAACGAGAGCTTGAGCCAGAGCCCTGACCTGGATGTCCATGAGCAGCCTCACACCAGGAAAAAGCCCTTCAAGTGCTTGGACTGTTGGAAGAGCTTCAGCCAGAGCTCCCACCTGATCTGCCACCAGCGCACCCACACCGGGGAACGGCCCTACATGTGTGGGGAATGTGGGAAGAGCTTCATCTGCAGCTCCAACCTGATCTGCCACCAGCGCACCCACACTGGAGAACGGCCCTACAAGTGCTTGGAATGCAAGAAGAGGTTTCAGACCAGCGGGAATCTCCTCCTGCATGAAAGGACACACACAGGGGAGAGGCCCTTCCTCTGCACCCACTGTGGGAAGGGCTTCATCCAGAACTCCCACCTCGTCACCCACTGGCACATCCACAGCGGGAACAGGCCCTACAAGTGTGGGGAGTGTGGGAAGAGCTTCAGCCAGAGCTCTGCCTTGACCTCACACCAACGGACCCACCAGTAAGGGAAGCCCTAAAGGTGCCTCCACTGTGGGAAGAGCTTTGTCTGCTGCTCCAACTCCATCACCCACTGGAGGAGTGATGTCTTCCCACATTGGGAAGACACCTGGCTGGTGGTCTCCACATCCTCCTGGTTCCCCACAGGCACCTGGGTGAACACAGTGGGAGAAACATCCATGGGGTCACAAACTGACCTGGGAAATTCAGTGGGAAGAGCTGATTTGTTGAATTTAAAACAAAGACATTCAACAAAGACATCTAAAGCCCCACCATTTTACTGGCATTTGGGGTCATTTGGAGATCCAGGGGAATATTTGGGAGGATTTGGAGTTTCTGGTGGGATGTGGGGGAGATTACCCCAAAAATGGGGGTTCCCAGGCCGGGCAAACAGGGCCACATTGTCGTAGTTGTGCCAGCAGTTCATGTCCCCTGATCCTGTCTGTTCTCCAGGAACTCCCCTTGGCTGTTCCAGGGCCTGGCCTGGGTCTCCCCACACGGGGTGTCCCCCCAGGTGCCCAAATCTCTGCTGAAGTGCCTGAGCTGCTCCCAGTTGGAGATGTACCCGGGCAGGAACCTCTCCCGGTCGGGGCCGTTCACTCGGCTTTTCCCAGGACCTGGAACAGCCCTGGGTGTGCAGGGACACAGGGCAGGGGGTGCCCCCCCAGCAGCCCTCAGCCCCCCCAGCAGGTTGGGAGCTCAGGGGGCCACCCCGGACCCCCCTTTCCCACCCCCCTCTGCCCCACAGCTGCTGCAGCACCAGTTACTGAGTGGGGGAGTCCCCCCATCAGCCCCCCAGGGACGGACAGGGGGCTTGGGCACCTGTGCACAATTGTCACCAGAGCAAGCACACAAAGGGTTACAGAAGCAGTGGACATTCCCAGGGTGGATCTGCCCCCTCCCAGAGCCCCAGGGAACCGCTCCAGGGCTCAAGTGATGGGGGGCAGGGGAGACCCATGTGGGAACTCCCTGCCCTCTGTCCCCCTGCCCACTGTCCAACACCCCTTTTCTCCCCTCTCCCACCGCTTTCCCATCATCCCCACCGTCCCCAGCTCCCCCCCAGCTCGGTTTGGGGGTGTTTCTTCCCCCTGCCCTGCTCAGTTTCACAGTCTCAGCCCCCTCCTCGCTCACTTTGGAGGTCCCAGCCCCCCTTTTCTCCCGTTCTCCCCCCTTTTCCCATTGTCCCCTGAAAGGCAGCTGTTAAATATTGGGTGCTGAAAAAGCTGCTCCATCGTGTCCATTCCAAATTAAGCCTGCATTTATTAGGAGGGACTGGCATCCAAAGGGCAGCAAGAAGAGTCTTCTAATTCTCTTCTGCTTGATCCTCTCTGCAGCCGCCGATTTTCCCTCAAACCAGGCGGGAAAACAGGAAGAGCCCTGGTGTGGTCGGGGAGCAGCGCTGACCCCAAAGGGCTGCATTTCCCCTGCCGATCGTCCTGCTCTGCCCTCCCCCGGGGCTGGCTCTGCCTGGCGCTGGCCGGACGTGCCGGGGCTCCTCACTGAGCAAAGCCCTTGCCAAAGTTGAGGGGCAAGTGCCGAGCCCGGCTGGCCTGGGAGGAAGCGACAGCAGCGCGGGCCGAGCGGGCGGGATGGGGTCCGAGCAGCGGCGGGAAGTTGCAAACTTGGCAGCCAAGAAGTTGAACTAAAGTGAAGCAGCTCCAAAAGGCCGTGGTCTTGGCGTGGGGGCGGGAGGAAGGGGAGCTCCGTGACTGCGGCCGGGGCTGGTTGGGAGCGGAGCGGCCGGGGCTGCCCCCGGGGCTCGCGGGGGCCAACGGGGAACGGACAAACGGACCAACGGACCCACGGCCCCTGCGCTTCGGCAGCAGCAGCGACTGTAGCGACGCGCTCTCGCTCTGACTCTTGTTCGGGCTCTCCTTGCTCGAGCTCTTCGTCCTCCTCTCCCTCTCCCGGTGTCCCGCTGTCCCAGTGTCCCTGTGCCGGTGTCCCTGTGCCGGTGTCCCATTGCCAGTGTCCCTGTGCCAGTGTCCCACTCCCGCTGTCCCTGTCCCGTTCCCGGTGTCCCACTCCCGCTGTCCCTGTCCCGTTCCCGGTCCCCCCTCCCCTTGCCGGCCCGGGCCATGGCCCCGGCCGTTCCCCTGTGCCGGGCGGGGCCGCCCCGGCCCCGGCCCTGGGCGGCCCGGCGCGGTCTCGCCCTCGCCCGGCTCCCGGCGCGCCGGCTGTGGCGCTGCTGGGCGCTCCTGTGGGGCTGGCTGTGGGACGGGCTCGGCCTCGCCGCCCCTTGGCTCCGCCTGGCTCGAGCCCGGCGCCTGCCGGGGCCGGCGGGGGCCGCGGGCGCCGCGGCCGCTGCCGCCTCCTCGGCGGCTTCCCCGGCCAGAGCTCCGCCGCTCGCCAGCCCGGCCGCCGGCAGCGAGCCGCCGCTGCCCGCTGCGGCTGGGGAAGCCCGGCCCGGGCCGCTTGAGGGGCGCTCGGGGGCCGTGCCGGGCCCCGGCCCCAACGCTGACGGCCACGTCTCGCCCGCACCGAAGGCCAAGGAGCCGCTGCACGAGCGCTACCGGCTGCATTCGCTGCTGGGCAGCGGCGGCTTCGGCCGCGTCTACGCGGGGACCTGCCTGGCGGACGGAGCCCCGGTGAGTGCAGCAGGAGGAGGAGAAGGAGGAGGAGGAGGAGGGCGGGACGGGCGGCGAGCTCAACCCGCCCTTCCCCTTGGCTTGCAGGTGGCCATCAAAGCCGTGTCCCGGGATGGCATTTATTTTTTTAGAAAAATAAAAAAAAAAGGGGCAAAGGTGTGGGAACCCAAACCCAGCTTTCAGCAAAGGAAAACAAGGGCTGACAAAAACCTCGTGATCTGAAGGAGCTGGACCCTTCTCAGAAGACCTGTTAAAGTTCTACCTCATGGATCAAGCTTGGCTCCAGCAGAAATCAGAAAGGACGTTTCAGATGATTGTATCAAACCATGTCTAAACCCCTGTAATCCCTCTGTCCCCCATGTAATCCTACTAGAAGAAAAATTAACTGTTTGGAAATTGCAGTAAAAATTTGTGTAACTCCCCAATTAACATAGGTTGTCCCCTTCATTAACATACAGCCCCAGATGCCTTTACAATAGTGTTCTCGTGTTCAATAAACTATTCCAGTTCCCCATACTGGGATTGTGTCTAGCTTTTATTTTTCAGACCGCCACTCAAAGGGGCTAAAAGGGGGCTGCGACCTGCACTGAGCTGAGCCACCTCACTGCGGTTTGTCCAGTGAAGTCTCCCTTTTATTGCAATAAAAGTTTATTTTTTTTCGTCGGCTCCTCGATCTCCTGGCTATTTCTGTGTTTCCCACTGGCTGGAATTTCAGACGACCACAATCCCATGGTCTCTACAGCCCCGGCTGTCCCGCACCTTCCCATCTCCAACAAGGTCTTTGCTGTGTGTTAGGAAGAGGTGGAGCAGCACAGCGTTCCTTTGGCTTGTCAGAGGCTCCAGCCCCCTGGACCAGGAAGTTGTCGTCACCGCTTTCCGGGAACCTGCTGGACTCTTGGTGCTTGGCTGTGTGGCTTCTCCAGATGCCGCCAGGGCAGTTGAAGTCTCCACGAGAAGCAGGGACTGTGACCTGGAGGCTGCTTCAAGCTGCCTGTAGAGGTCTCCTCCCCATCTTGCTCCTGCTCAGGAGGCCTGGAGCAAACCCCCACAGCAGTGTGCCCATTCCCAGCCTGCCCGCCCTTTGATCCTGACCCATCAACTCCTGAGTGGCTCGCCATCCCCCCCAAGACAGAGGTCGAGACCTTCCGAGTGTCACCTCCCCGAGATCTACGGATGTCGTCTCCCTGGGCTCCTGTGAGGCCCCGCATGTGGTTGCCAGCGCATTCTTCCCTCTCCCTTATGGGCCCTGTCCAATGCAGCCCCAGGGCAGCCCGGAGGAGCCCTGTCTGGGGCTGCGCTGGGGTGACCGGGGACACGGTGGGCTCACTGGGAGCAGCCTTCCAAAGCCCCAGAGCGGCAGGATGGTGCCCAGGCTCTGCTCAGGGCTGCTTTGGGCGTGGGGCCGTCTGCGCGAGTCCTGCACGGGACCCATGTGTCCTGGCTGCCACGCCAAAGGGCTGCTTCCCCAGGCGAAGGGGACAGGGGAGTGACCCTGCGTGAGAGCCTGCACCTCTGGCAGTGACTCAGGCCCGGGGTGCCCTTTGGGTGCCCTTGGTGCCCTTTGGGCCTTGCTGGATCTGCTTGCTGCCATTTGCTGGGGCCACCCTGCACTCCCTCCCCATTGCAGGCAGACACAGGCAGGTGTTGGAATAAAATCTTTTCTTCCGTAACCAGAAGAAAACTGTTAACTATATCTATGGAACGGCGGAGGGGGTCAGACAGAAATGCACACAAATCAGCAGGATTGGCAAAAATGTCCGCTTTATTAGAGGACAGACAGCTCATATGCTGCCTGCGACACACAGACATGTGGTTCTTCCCCAGGTTACATTGGATACATAAGGCAAACATACTGTGGTGTACAGTACTAATTGGATATCAGCAGGTGTCCATAAGCCTTGTTTTCCTGCCAGAACAACTCCTCCTTCACCTTGGCACAAGGCCTGCGCCATAGAAGTGGCGCAGTATTTTTTACTCTCTGCACCCAGCCATGCCAAGGGGAAGGTCTCAGAAATGCAACTGAAATTGTTCACACAATTTCTGTCCACCGACATCTACGTCTACATCTATCTCTACATCTTCCCTACATCTCTATCTACATCTTCCCCACATAAACACCCTCCCTCCCTCCCGCTGGGATAGATCCCCAAACGATCTATCCCTCCAACTGGCATAGATCCCCAAACGATCTATGCCTCAACCTGGGATAGGTCCCCAAACGACCTATCCCTCAAACAGGGATAGGTCCCCAAACGACCTATCCCTTTAATAGGCCTAAGCCAATCTTCCTGCCCCAGCCCCGGCTGCGGGAGCCTTGATCTTGATGGCAGGCCCTGGCTCAGAGCCCCCCTTCCTCTTCGCCCCGCGCCTTTCCAGCTTGGTGTCTCCGCGGTCCGTGGGCGCGGGGACGCTGCTGCCACCATCCTGGCTGGTCCCTGCAGCCCCCGGGGAGGAAGCCAAGTGCCCCTGAGTCCCCTGCGGCAGGACTTTCCCACTCAGCAGAGCGCGGCTGGTTGGAGTCACCCCAGGCTCCCTGGTGGCTTGGAGCTGGGGTGCGGCTGAGTGGCTGGCGGTGGTGTGCCTGGGCGGGGAGGTGTCCTCCTCCATGGCGACATCGCTGGCCAGCGAGAGGTCGCAGCCGCGGGCGGTGTCCTCCTCCATGGGGACGTCGCTGGCCAGCGAGAGGTCGCAGCCGCGGGCGGTGTCCTCCTCCATGGGGACGTCGGTGGCCAGTGAGAGGTCGCAGCCGCGGGGGGCGTCCTCCTCCATGGAGACGTCACTGGCCAGGCTGATGTTAAGTGCCGGGGTGACGTCCACATCCATGGGGGTGCTCCCGTCTGGGGGGCTGCCACTGCCCAGGGGTGTCCCGGAGGGGTTGGCTGAGCTGGCAGGGCTGCGCTGGCTGTGCCGCGCTGCTGGGACCGGGGCCACTGCTCTCCCCTGATGGTGGTAGGGCTGCAGTTGACCCTGGGGGGCACGTTGGTCTGCCCCAGCCAGGGGCTTCCCACTGCCCTGGGGCCCCCCCCGGGCAGTGTTGGATGTTACAGCAACGCCAGGGCTGCTTGCCAGTGGGGCTGGTGGAGGCAGGTTGGCTGAGCCTGTGAGAAAGAGCAAAGCCTGGAAGTCACATCCCGAGCTGGGGCCGTCAGGCGCTTGGAGGACTGAGGAGGAGGAGGAGGAGGAGGGCGAGGTGCAGGGGAGGAAGGGCTGTGAATGTCCCCACCGTGCACTGCGGGGCTTTCGGGGTCAGGCTCTGTCCTCACCTTTGGTGCCGGAGCTTTGGGGGGAGCGGAAGAGCTGCACGAGCCGGGTCAGGGCTGATCTCCAGCTCACAGAGCGGCGCCACAGAGCTGACAGGGCCATGGTCCGTCACGCTCGGTGGCCGGTCGCTTCTGTTGACTGGACACAGGTCTGGATGCTCCTCTTGGAGCGTCTCCAGGGATGGAATGTCGGGCCTCCCATTGTGTCATAGAGACAGCAGTAATGCTGGGGCTTCCCTGAGGTGCTGTTCAAGGCACGAACCCCACTCTGACACGAACAAGTGCCAGAGCAGAATTACCGTTTATTCAAACTGCCCAGGTTTAAATACCACACCTGAACATGTCACGTGACCCTCTAACCAATGACAATCAAATATTGTCTGAGAACCCGGGAGACCACAACTCCCATGGTTCATTGCTACATTCTTCCTGCCACATCTCCCTCCTCTTTTTATTAACAAGTTGAGAAACACTATGTTTTTAACATTCTTATTAGAACCAATCTTATTTCAACTAATTATAAAAAACAGGGCCTATCGTCACAAGGCCTTTATTGAACTGTTGACAACTTTATTGGTTCGTGCAATATTCAAGCAATCTCAAATTACCCAGGGTTTGTAGGTGTGGATAACCTTTTATCTGAGGGTGACTTTGTGTAATGGCATCATCTTTATTTAAAAGGGAAATGTGTTGGGTTGTAGATGTTGTGTCTGAGGTGGTGTTGTCTGAAGTAGTGTTTAAGATGTCTTGCTATAAAGTGTACTTGCTTTCACACACACATACATGCGTCCACTCAACTTTCTCATTCATACTCTGGTGGCCACCGTTTCATTCTCTCCTTACACATGCACTCTTAAACCCTTTATTGTGTTTGACTCATGGAGTTTTGGTTCTGTATTGGTTACTGTTTATGTGTTTCTTTTGGTTCTGCCTTGGTTACTGTTTATATGTTTCTTTTGGTTCTGTTGTATCATTTACTGCTTCTTTGTGATTCTCCCTGTTTTAAGGAAATGTTAATGTAGATTTACACACATAGGGAACAGACCCATATCTCTTTTCCCCCTTTTTTTTTTTTTTTTTCTCCCCACTGTGTGATGTGTTTACTACTGTTGGTCGTGTTTCTTCTAATCCAAATCCTTCACTTATTTCTTCTGGTGGTTGCTCCTGTTGTGGTGGAGGGCTAATATAAGGCCTGACACATCTAGAAGGGACCCATTGTAATTTGGTACCCTTGGATACACAGGCATATCCCCTTCCCCATGTTATGAGATCTACTGGTCCTGACCATTGCCCAGATATTAGATCTTTGATCATAACTGGTGGTTTGGAAGATGAAAGTATTTGAGTTTTATCTTGGCGTTCATACTTGCTATGGTCTGTATCATCACAGTTTAAGAAATTTAGAACATATGACGCTTTCCGTAAGCGTTCCTGGGGGCTATATACCGACTCCCCTCTTTTTTGTCTTTGAAGCATTTCTTTTAGTGTACGGTGAGCTCTTTCTACAATCGCTTGTCCTGTGGGTGAATGCGGTATACCTATGGAATGGAGCATTCCCCAATCTGTGAGAAATGTTTTGATTTTTTCAGAACAATAAGCAGGGCCATTGTCGGTTTTTATGGTTTTTGGAATTCCTAGGATTGCGAAACAACTGAGCCAGTGTCTGATAACGTCTTTGGCTTTTTCTCCCGTGTGTGCTGTTGCATTAATGTATCTGGAATACATGTCTACTGTAACATGGACATATTTTAGTTTACCGAATTCAGCTATATGTGTAAGGTCTGTCTGCCAGATTTCATTGGCTGTTATGCCCCTGGGATTAACCCCTTCCTTAGCTGGCATGGGGGTAATTCGCTGGCAGTCAGAGCATGACATAATTATGTCTCTGGTCTGGTTTATTGTAATTTGGAATTGTCTCTTTAATGAACGTGCATTTTGGTGGAAGAACTGGTGTGAGACTTTAGCCTGTTCCAGAATTTTGGGAACTGTAGTTGCCATAGCAGTTGCATCAGCTTTTTGATTGCCCTCTGCTATGGGTCCTGGAAGTTCTGTGTGTGACCGAGTGTGCATTATGTAAAAATCAAATTTTCTGTGGTTGATAAGAAACCATATGGTACGAATTTCTGTAAATAAGTGAGGATTAGTGACATCTCGAAGGAAGGAGGCTTCGAGACGTGAGACCAACCCTGCTGCATAGTGAGAATCTGTGACAACATTCATAGGTTGATCATGGAACAATTCAAATGCCATGCGGATAGCTGCTAGTTCTAAAACCTGTACAGAACCTTGGTCCAAGGTTTGTACCTTATTGTCCCATTGTCCTGTGGCAGGGTTCTTCCATGTCACGATGGCTTTTTTCGATCGTCCAGATGCATCAGTGAAGACTGTGACTCCATTTACTGGTCGTAGTTTGCAGCGACGCGTGGCCATCAGGGGTAGATTTCCTATTTCCGCCCAGAGTTTATGTTTCGGGAAGTGAATGGAAATATTACCGTGGAAGTCCGCTAATGCAGTCTGAAACCCAGCGTCCTCTGCAAGAAGCCAGTCTAAGTTGTCTTTTGTGGCTGGAATGTAGATCGTCTCAGGATCCCTTCCATCCATCTCCTGCAGATGTCCTCTACCTTTCATAATGAGCTTAGCAAGCATGTCATTAACGGTCCAAACAGTCTTAGGTGGAGAGTGGGGAAGAAATAACCATTCTAGAATTCTCAAAGGGTCAGATTCTGCCTGATCCCATTGGAAAAGGACAGCAAAAGGTTGGAACTTGCTGGATATGATGGCGAGGCGAATGTGCAGGTCAGGGGGTTGTCGTCTGCTTTGCCTGTTTTCGACAGCTTGGGAGCATACTTCCAGAGCTTGTTTTGCTTCTGGGGTTAGGGATCGAATAGATGTGAGAGTTGGGTCGCCTTTAAGTAGCTCGAAGAGGGGGTGCAATTCCTCTGTTGTGATGCCCAAGACAGGCCTCAGCCAGTTAATGGCTCCTAAAAGCCCTTGCAAATCATTCAGGGTCATAGTGTCCGTTACTTTGAAAGTCACTGGTTGTGGCATGATTTCCTGTTGAGTGATCCTCCATCCGAGGTAGGTCCAAGGTTGGGTGCGTTGAATTTTTTCTGGGGCAAGCTGCAGACCTGCTTTTTGGATGGCGTCAGTTAAGGCAGTCAAGGTGGATTGTAGTTCAGTCCCGTGTTTTGCTGCTATCAGGATGTTTGATATTCCTGTCTTTGCCTCCCATTCTAATTGTTCAATTTGGGTATAGGTCAATTTATGCATGTTTGTGTTTTGAGTAGATCTAGAGGTGTGTATTGCTGTATGTTGCAACTTTGTGGAGCATCTTTGGGCTTGTGTTGTATGAAGGTTTTGTTTGTTTTGCTTTCTCAAGGCTCTTGCAGTGACTGTGTATAAAGAGTTATGTGTTTCTGCAGTTGAAATTGTAACTGGTTGTTTGTTTGCTACTTGTTTAAGTTTGGCTTTCCATGTTGTGTATGGCATATTGTCTAACAGCATTTTAAAATAGTGAGAAGTAAATACTTGATTTGGGGCCCCTCTTATTATTATTCTTACCCTCTGTAACACAAAAGAACTTTTTATAATAGCAGATCATCTGTCAATTAGTAAAGTTGTCCTTCTGTGACTTAGAAAATTAAACATGGTAGTTGATAGCTGTATGTCTGCTGTGTTTTGCAATGCTACCTCTAGGTTGTTGGTTCTGTCAGGAGGTGGATGGTGTTGTCCCAGCTGAAATTCTCGCAGTACAAAACCAACCACTGTCATTGCCAGCAACGCCGTCAGTACACGTGCTGTCCACTTCAACGTTGGTAGCTTTGACTTTGCTGATGGTCTGGGCTTGGGTAGGCAGA
Organism: Pseudopipra pipra; assembly: GCF_036250125.1. Taxonomy (NCBI): domain Eukaryota; kingdom Metazoa; phylum Chordata; class Aves; order Passeriformes; family Pipridae; genus Pseudopipra; species Pseudopipra pipra. The sequence continues at coordinate 17,793,204 of NC_087580.1, read as the reverse complement.
TGTTCTGTGTGCTTTCCCAGTCTACATCTTCTTCCTCGAGCTGAAGTAGTAGCTGTAGCCATGTTTGCTGTTCTTCCTCTTTTGCAGGATTCAAAACTGCTTGTCCTTTTTCTGGTTCTCTTGTCTCACTGAGTTCAGTTTGCCACAGCTCAGCTAAGCTTTCTAGGGAGTCAATATCTCTTCTTCCTCCTCCATCAGGCCATCTTCGGCATAGAAGCTGTTCTGAGGCTGGTGAGGGCTGTGGGTTGGTTTCTGGGTAGGAGAGCCACAGTGATGCTTTAACTGTTGTGCATTTGTTGTGAGTTGGTTGAACTGGTGGTGACGGAAGAGGCACTTTCACTTCCGCCTCACGGCCGGAGTAAGCTTGCTGCATCCATGTTGCTGCGTGGTTGTTCTGCAGCGGTCTCATGGCCGCTGCGCAGCCAAAGGGTGTTAGTGGAGCGCCCTGGCTAAAGGGAGCTAGCAGATTCTCTTCTGTGTCCTCTATAGACTCGCTGTCTATTTGTCCGTCACAGTCATCCTCCCCCCTTCCCGGCGAAATGCCTGAACCTGGGGGTGGCGGCTTCACTTCCGGCACACGGCAGGGGCAACATGGCAGTGCCTCCGGTGCCACTCTCCTTCTGCACGTTGACTGTGCAACCACCGTGTCACGGTCGCCCCGTAACGGTCCAGGGGTCGGCGCTGCTCTGTAATGGTCCTCGGCTCCAGCAGCACTGCTTGCTGCTCTGTATGGCATGGTCTCAGCTGCAGCCATGGGCGCTGGCATAAAGCCAGCATCCCCCCCGGCTGCCATGCTCATGCTGCCAGCCCCCAAGCCATGCTCCTTCACACCACACGCTGCCACTGCACTGTTCCCCCCAAGGGCTCCCCCTCCCCCTCATCCCCCCTGACCAACGTGCATTCCCCCCCTGCCCCACTCGGTCGGTGGGGGGGCTGGGGTTGAAGGGGGGGGGGTTGAGGGGAAAGGAGTGAAGGGGGGGGAAGTCCACTCTCCCGGGTGCATTTGCCTTTCTGTAGTGCTTATTCAAGGCTATCATAATGTCTTTCCATGTAGCCAAATTCTTGAGGGCGTCTGTTTTTCCCTCACTGGCTTTTTCAATAATTTTGTTCCCTATTTTCCTCCAAGATGACACTTGACAAGGTCCAGTCAGAGGGAATGCAGGTTCAGGCAACGAAATCCAATATAACAAGTCCCATAACTTACTTTCTTCTATGGTTGTTCTTGTAAAAGTTGAGAGACAGCTTCTGCTGTTTGTTTGATTTTTGGAGTAATTCCCTCCTGACGGGTAAACCACCCTCCCATATTCACCAATTTTTGGTTACCTCTGTGCGGAAGCTCTGTTGTCCTTTCTTCTGGTCCTTTTTTCTTCCTTTTTTGTTCCTTTTTGCAGAGGTAACCCAGCGCGCTGAATTCTTTCTTTTCTTCCTTTTGGTTTTGGCGATATGGACACCCCCGGACAGGTTCCCCAGAGCTTCTGCTCCTGGTTGCCGGTAACCTGCTGAAGACCCTGTTCGGGCTCCATTTGAGGTGCTGTTCAAGGCACGAACCCCACTCTGACACGAACAAGAGCCAGAGCAGAAATACCATTTATTCAAACTGCCTAGGTTTAAATACCACGCCTGAACATGTCACGTGACCCTCTAACCAAAGACAATCAAATATTGTCTGAGAACCCGGGAGACCACAACTCCCATGGTTCATTGCTACATTCTTCCTGCCACACTTCCCTTCTTCTGCCCCACCCCCAACAGCTTTGCCAGCTCTTCCTGGCCAGAGGAAGGCTTAACCAAAGAGCTCGAATCACATAACATCCTGCCTTGGAAGGGACCCACAAGGGTCGCCCAGTCCAACTCCTGGCCCTGTGCAGGACAGCACAGCCATCCCACCGTGTGCCTGAGAGCGTTGTCCAAACGCTCCTTGAGCTCTGGCAGCCTTGGGGCCGTGACCACTGCCCTGGGCAGCCCGTTCCAGTGCCCGACCACCCTCCGGGGAAAGCACCAGGGCAGTTGAAGTCTCCACGAGAAGCAGGGACTGTGACCTGGAGGCTGCTTCAAGCTGCCTGTAGAGGTCTCCTCCCCATCTTGCTCCTGCTCAGGAGGCCTGGAGCAAACCCCCACAGCAGTGTGCCCATTCCCAGCCTGCCCGCCCTTTGATCCTGACCCATCAACTCCTGAGTGGCTCGCCATCCCCCCCAAGACAGAGGTCGAGACCTTCCGAGTGTCACCTCCCTGAGATCTACGGATGTCGTCTCCCTGGGCTCCTGCGAGGCCCCGCATGTGGTTGCCAGCGCATTCTTCCCTCTCCCTTATGGGCCCTGTCCAATGCAGCCCCAGGGCAGCCCGGAGGAACCCTGTCTGGGGCTGCGCTGGGGTGACCGGGGACACGGTGGGCTCACTGGGAGCAGCCTTCCAAAGCCCCAGAGCGGCAGGATGGTGCCCAGGCTCTGCTCAGGGCTACTTTGGGCGTGGGGCCGTCTGCGCGAGTCCTGCACGGGACCCATGTGTCCTGGCTGCCACGCCAAAGGGCTGCTTCCCCAGGCGAAGGGGACAGGGGAGTGACCCTGCGTGAGAGCCTGCACCTCTGGCAGTGACTCAGGCCCGGGGTGCCCTTTGGGTGCCCTTGGTGCCCTTTGGGCCTTGCTGGATCTGCTTGCTGCCATTTGCTGGGGCCACCCTGCACTCCCTCCCCATTCCAGGCAGACACAGGCAGGTGTTGGAATAAAATCTTTTCTTCCGTAACCAGAAGAAAACTGTTAACTATATCTATGGAACGGCGGAGGGGGTCAGACAGAAATGCACACAAATCAGCAGGATTGGCAAAAATGTCTGCTTTATTAGAGGACAGACAGCTCATATGCTGCCTGCGACACACAGACATGTGGTTCTTCCCCAGGTTACATTGGATACATAAGGCAAACATACTGTGGTGTACAGTACTAATTGGATATCAGCAGGTGTCCATAAGCCTTGTTTTCCTGCCAGAACAACTCCTCCTTCACCTTGGCACAAGGCCTGCGCCATAGAAGTGGCGCAGTATTTTTTACTCTCTGCACCCAGCCATGCCAAGGGGAAGGTCTCAGAAATGCAACTGAAATTGTTCACACAATTTCTGTCCACCGACATCTACGTCTACATCTATCTCTACATCTTCCCTACATCTCTATCTACATCTTCCCCACATAAACACCCTCCCTCCCTCCCGCTGGGATAGATCCCCAAACGATCTATCCCTCCAACTGGCATAGATCCCCAAACGATCTATGCCTCAACCTGGGATAGGTCCCCAAACGACCTATCCCTCAAACAGGGATAGGTCCCCAAACGACCTATCCCTTTAACAGGCCTAAGCCAATCTTCCTGCCCCAGCCCCGGCTGCGGGAGCCTTGATCTTGATGGCAGGCCCTGGCTCAGAGCCCCCCTTCCTCTTCGCCCCGCGCCTTTCCAGCTTGGTGTCTCCGCGGTCCGTGGGCGCGGGGACGCTGCTGCCACCATCCTGGCTGGTCCCTGCAGCCCCCGGGGAGGAAGCCAAGTGCCCCTGAGTCCCCTGCGGCAGGACCTTCCCACTCAGCAGAGCGCGGCTGGTTGGAGTCACCCCAGGCTCCCTGGTGGCTTGGAGCTGGGGTGCGGCTGAGGGGCTGGCGGTGGTGTGCCTGGGCGGGGAGGTGTCCTCCTCCATGGCGACATCGCTGGCCAGCGAGAGGTCGCAGCCTCTGGGGGCGTCCTCCTCCATGGGGACGTCGCTGGCCAGCGAGAGGTCGCAGCCGCGGGCGGTGTCCTCCTCCATGGGGACGTCGGTGGCCAGCGAGAGGTCGCAGCCGCGGGGGGCGTCCTCCTCCATGGAGACGTCACTGGCCAGGCTGATGTTAAGTGCCGGGGTGACGTCCACATCCATGGGGGTGCTCCCGTCTGGGGGGCTGCCACTGCCCAGGGGTGTCCCGGAGGGGTTGGCTGAGCTGGCAGGGCTGCGCTGGCTGTGCCGCGCTGCTGGGACCGGGGCCACTGCTCTCCCCTGATGGTGGTAGGGCTGCAGTTGACCCTGGGGGGCACGTTGGTCTGCCCCAGCCAGGGGCTTCCCACTGCCCTGGGGCCCCCCCCGGGCAGTGTTGGATGGAACAGCAACGCCAGGGCTGCTTGCCAGTGGGGCTGGTGGAGGCAGGTTGGCTGAGCCTGTGAGAAAGAGCAAAGCCTGGAAGTCACATCCCGAGCTGGGGCCATCAGGCGCTGAGAGGACTGAGGAGGAGGAGGAGGAGGGCGAGGTGCAGGGGAGGAAGGGCTGTGAATGTCCCCACCGTGCACTGCGGGGCTTTCGGGGTCAGGCTCTGTCCTCACCTTTGGTGCCGGAGCTTTGGGGGGAGCGGAAGAGCTGCACGAGCCGGGTCAGGGCTGATCTCCAGCTCACAGAGCGGCGCCACAGAGCTGACAGGGCCATGGTCCGTCACGCTCGGTGGCCGGTCGCTTCTGTTGACTGGACACAGGTCTGGATGCTCCTCTTGGAGCGTCTCCAGGGATGGAATGTCGGGCCTCCCATTGTGTCATAGAGACAGCAGTAATGCTGGGGCTTCCCTGAGGTGCTGTTCAAGGCACGAACCCCACTCTGACACGAACAAGTGCCAGAGCAGAATTACCGTTTATTCAAACTGCCCAGGTTTAAATACCACACCTGAACATGTCACGTGACCCTCTAACCAATGACAATCAAATATTGTCTGAGAACCCGGGAGACCACAACTCCCATGGTTCATTGCTACATTCTTCCTGCCACACTTCCCTTCTTCTGCCCCACCCCCAACAGCTTTGCCAGCTCTTCCTGGCCAGAGGAAGGCTTAACCAAAGAGCTCGAATCACATAACATCCTGCCTTGGAAGGGACCCACAAGGGTCGCCCAGTCCAACTCCTGGCCCTGTGCAGGACAGCACAGCCATCCCACTGTGTGCCTGAGAGCGTTGTCCAAACGCTCCTTGAGCTCTGGCAGCCTTGGGGCCGTGACCACTGCCCTGGGCAGCCCGTTCCAGTGCCCGACCACCCTCCGGGGAAAGCACCAGGGCAGTTGAAGTCTCCACGAGAAGCAGGGACTGTGACCTGGAGGCTGCTTCAAGCTGCCTGTAGAGGTCTCCTCCCCATCTTGCTCCTGCTCAGGAGGCCTGGAGCAAACCCCCACAGCAGTGTGCCCATTCCCAGCCTGCCCGCCCTTTGATCCTGACCCATCAACTCCTGAGTGGCTCGCCATCCCCCCCAAGACAGAGGTCGAGACCTTCCGAGTGTCACCTCCCTGAGATCTACGGATGTCGTCTCCCTGGGCTCCTGCGAGGCCCCGCATGTGGTTGCCAGCGCATTCTTCCCTCTCCCTTATGGGCCCTGTCCAATGCAGCCCCAGGGCAGCCCGGAGGAACCCTGTCTGGGGCTGCGCTGGGGTGACCGGGGACACGGTGGGCTCACTGGGAGCAGCCTTCCAAAGCCCCAGAGCGGCAGGATGGTGCCCAGGCTCTGCTCAGGGCTACTTTGGGCGTGGGGCCGTCTGCGCGAGTCCTGCACGGGACCCATGTGTCCTGGCTGCCACGCCAAAGGGCTGCTTCCCCAGGCGAAGGGGACAGGGGAGTGACCCTGCGTGAGAGCCTGCACCTCTGGCAGTGACTCAGGCCCGGGGTGCCCTTTGGGTGCCCTTGGTGCCCTTTGGGCCTTGCTGGATCTGCTTGCTGCCATTTGCTGGGGCCACCCTGCACTCCCTCCCCATTCCAGGCAGACACAGGCAGGTGTTGGAATAAAATCTTTTCTTCCGTAACCAGAAGAAAACTGTTAACTATATCTATGGAACGGCGGAGGGGGTCAGACAGAAATGCACACAAATCAGCAGGATTGGCAAAAATGTCCGCTTTATTAGAGGACAGACAGCTCATATGCTGCCTGCGACACACAGACATGTGGTTCTTCCCCAGGTTACATTGGATACATAAGGCAAACATACTGTGGTGTACAGTACTAATTGGATATCAGCAGGTGTCCATAAGCCTTGTTTTCCTGCCAGAACAACTCCTCCTTCACCTTGGCACAAGGCCTGCGCCATAGAAGTGGCGCAGTATTTTTTACTCTCTGCACCCAGCCATGCCAAGGGGAAGGTCTCAGAAATGCAACTGAAATTGTTCACACAATTTCTGTCCACCGACATCTACGTCTACATCTATCTCTACATCTTCCCTACATCTCTATCTACATCTTCCCCACATAAACACCCTCCCTCCCTCCCGCTGGGATAGATCCCCAAACGATCTATCCCTCCAACTGGCATAGATCCCCAAACGATCTATGCCTCAACCTGGGATAGGTCCCCAAACGACCTATCCCTCAAACAGGGATAGGTCCCCAAACGACCTATCCCTTTAACAGGCCTAAGCCAATCTTCCTGCCCCAGCCCCGGCTGCGGGAGCCTTGATCTTGATGGCAGGCCCTGGCTCAGAGCCCCCCTTCCTCTTCGCCCCGCGCCTTTCCAGCTTGGTGTCTCCGCGGTCCGTGGGCGCGGGGACGCTGCTGCCACCATCCTGGCTGGTCCCTGCAGCCCCCGGGGAGGAAGCCAAGTGCCCCTGAGTCCCCTGCGGCAGGACCTTCCCACTCAGCAGAGCGCGGCTGGTTGGAGTCACCCCAGGCTCCCTGGTGGCTTGGAGCTGGGGTGCGGCTGAGGGGCTGGCGGTGGTGTGCCTGGGCGGGGAGGTGTCCTCCTCCATGGCGACATCGCTGGCCAGCGAGAGGTCGCAGCCTCTGGGGGCGTCCTCCTCCATGGGGACGTCGCTGGCCAGCGAGAGGTCGCAGCCGCGGGCGGTGTCCTCCTCCATGGGGACGTCGGTGGCCAGCGAGAGGTCGCAGCCGCGGGGGGCGTCCTCCTCCATGGAGACGTCACTGGCCAGGCTGATGTTAAGTGCCGGGGTGACGTCCACATCCATGGGGGTGCTCCCGTCTGGGGGGCTGCCACTGCCCAGGGGTGTCCCGGAGGGGTTGGCTGAGCTGGCAGGGCTGCGCTGGCTGTGCCGCGCTGCTGGGACCGGGGCCACTGCTCTCCCCTGATGGTGGTAGGGCTGCAGTTGACCCTGGGGGGCACGTTGGTCTGCCCCAGCCAGGGGCTTCCCACTGCCCTGGGGCCCCCCCCGGGCAGTGTTGGATGGAACAGCAACGCCAGGGCTGCTTGCCAGTGGGGCTGGTGGAGGCAGGTTGGCTGAGCCTGTGAGAAAGAGCAAAGCCTGGAAGTCACATCCCGAGCTGGGGCCATCAGGCGCTGAGAGGACTGAGGAGGAGGAGGAGGAGGGCGAGGTGCAGGGGAGGAAGGGCTGTGAATGTCCCCACCGTGCACTGCGGGGCTTTCGGGGTCAGGCTCTGTCCTCACCTTTGGTGCCGGAGCTTTGGGGGGAGCGGAAGAGCTGCACGAGCCGGGTCAGGGCTGATCTCCAGCTCACAGAGCGGCGCCACAGAGCTGACAGGGCCATGGTCCGTCACGCTCGGTGGCCGGTCGCTTCTGTTGACTGGACACAGGTCTGGATGCTCCTCTTGGAGCGTCTCCAGGGATGGAATGTCGGGCCTCCCATTGTGTCATAGAGACAGCAGTAATGCTGGGGCTTCCCTGAGGTGCTGTTCAAGGCACGAACCCCACTCTGACACGAACAAGTGCCAGAGCAGAATTACCGTTTATTCAAACTGCCCAGGTTTAAATACCACACCTGAACATGTCACGTGACCCTCTAACCAATGACAATCAAATATTGTCTGAGAACCCGGGAGACCACAACTCCCATGGTTCATTGCTACATTCTTCCTGCCACACTTCCCTTCTTCTGCCCCACCCCCAACAGCTTTGCCAGCTCTTCCTGGCCAGAGGAAGGCTTAACCAAAGAGCTCGAATCACATAACATCCTGCCTTGGAAGGGACCCACAAGGGTCGCCCAGTCCAACTCCTGGCCCTGTGCAGGACAGCACAGCCATCCCACTGTGTGCCTGAGAGCGTTGTCCAAACGCTCCTTGAGCTCTGGCAGCCTTGGGGCCGTGACCACTGCCCTGGGCAGCCCGTTCCAGTGCCCGACCACCCTCCGGGGAAAGCACCAGGGCAGTTGAAGTCTCCACGAGAAGCAGGGACTGTGACCTGGAGGCTGCTTCAAGCTGCCTGTAGAGGTCTCCTCCCCATCTTGCTCCTGCTCAGGAGGCCTGGAGCAAACCCCCACAGCAGTGTGCCCATTCCCAGCCTGCCCGCCCTTTGATCCTGACCCATCAACTCCTGAGTGGCTCGCCATCCCCCCCAAGACAGAGGTCGAGACCTTCCGAGTGTCACCTCCCTGAGATCTACGGATGTCGTCTCCCTGGGCTCCTGCGAGGCCCCGCATGTGGTTGCCAGCGCATTCTTCCCTCTCCCTTATGGGCCCTGTCCAATGCAGCCCCAGGGCAGCCCGGAGGAACCCTGTCTGGGGCTGCGCTGGGGTGACCGGGGACACGGTGGGCTCACTGGGAGCAGCCTTCCAAAGCCCCAGAGCGGCAGGATGGTGCCCAGGCTCTGCTCAGGGCTGCTTTGGGCGTGGGGCCGTCTGCGCGAGTCCTGCACGGGACCCATGTGTCCTGGCTGCCACGCCAAAGGGCTGCTTCCCCAGGCGAAGGGGACAGGGGAGTGACCCTGCGTGAGAGCCTGCACCTCTGGCAGTGACTCAGGCCCGGGGTGCCCTTTGGGTGCCCTTGGTGCCCTTTGGGCCTTGCTGGATCTGCTTGCTGCCATTTGCTGGGGCCACCCTGCACTCCCTCCCCATTGCAGGCAGACACAGGCAGGTGTTGGAATAAAATCTTTTCTTCCGTAACCAGAAGAAAACTGTTAACTATATCTATGGAACGGCGGAGGGGGTCAGACAGAAATGCACACAAATCAGCAGGATTGGCAAAAATGTCCGCTTTATTAGAGGACAGACAGCTCATATGCTGCCTGCGACACACAGACATGTGGTTCTTCCCCAGGTTACATTGGATACATAAGGCAAACATACTGTGGTGTACAGTACTAATTGGATATCAGCAGGTGTCCATAAGCCTTGTTTTCCTGCCAGAACAACTCCTCCTTCACCTTGGCACAAGGCCTGCGCCATAGAAGTGGCGCAGTATTTTTTACTCTCTGCACCCAGCCATGCCAAGGGGAAGGTCTCAGAAATGCAACTGAAATTGTTCACACAATTTCTGTCCACCGACATCTACGTCTACATCTATCTCTACATCTTCCCTACATCTCTATCTACATCTTCCCCACATAAACACCCTCCCTCCCTCCCGCTGGGATAGATCCCCAAACGATCTATCCCTCCAACTGGCATAGATCCCCAAACGATCTATGCCTCAACCTGGGATAGGTCCCCAAACGACCTATCCCTCAAACAGGGATAGGTCCCCAAACGACCTATCCCTTTAACAGGCCTAAGCCAATCTTCCTGCCCCAGCCCCGGCTGCGGGAGCCTTGATCTTGATGGCAGGCCCTGGCTCAGAGCCCCCCTTCCTCTTCGCCCCGCGCCTTTCCAGCTTGGTGTCTCCGCGGTCCGTGGGCGCGGGGACGCTGCTGCCACCATCCTGGCTGGTCCCTGCAGCCCCCGGGGAGGAAGCCAAGTGCCCCTGAGTCCCCTGCGGCAGGACCTTCCCACTCAGCAGAGCGCGGCTGGTTGGAGTCACCCCAGGCTCCCTGGTGGCTTGGAGCTGGGGTGCGGCTGAGGGGCTGGCGGTGGTGTGCCTGGGCGGGGAGGTGTCCTCCTCCATGGCGACATCGCTGGCCAGCGAGAGGTCGCAGCCTCTGGGGGCGTCCTCCTCCATGGGGACGTCGCTGGCCAGCGAGAGGTCGCAGCCGCGGGCGGTGTCCTCCTCCATGGGGACGTCGGTGGCCAGTGAGAGGTCGCAGCCGCGGGGGGCGTCCTCCTCCATGGAGACGTCACTGGCCAGGCTGATGTTAAGTGCCGGGGTGACGTCCACATCCATGGGGGTGCTCCCGTCTGGGGGGCTGCCACTGCCCAGGGGTGTCCCGGAGGGGTTGGCTGAGCTGGCAGGGCTGCGCTGGCTGTGCCGCGCTGCTGGGACCGGGGCCACTGCTCTCCCCTGATGGTGGTAGGGCTGCAGTTGACCCTGGGGGGCACGTTGGTCTGCCCCAGCCAGGGGCTTCCCACTGCCCTGGGGCCCCCCCCGGGCAGTGTTGGATGGAACAGCAACGCCAGGGCTGCTTGCCAGTGGGGCTGGTGGAGGCAGGTTGGCTGAGCCTGTGAGAAAGAGCAAAGCCTGGAAGTCACATCCCGAGCTGGGGCCATCAGGCGCTGAGAGGACTGAGGAGGAGGAGGAGGAGGGCGAGGTGCAGGGGAGGAAGGGCTGTGAATGTCCCCACCGTGCACTGCGGGGCTTTCGGGGTCAGGCTCTGTCCTCACCTTTGGTGCCGGAGCTTTGGGGGGAGCGGAAGAGCTGCACGAGCCGGGTCAGGGCTGATCTCCAGCTCACAGAGCGGCGCCACAGAGCTGACAGGGCCATGGTCAGTCACGCTCGGTGGCCGGTCGCTTCTGTTGACTGGACACAGGTCTGGATGCTCCTCTTGGAGCGTCTCCAGGGATGGAATGTCGGGCCTCCCATTGTGTCATAGAGACAGCAGTAATGCTGGGGCTTCCCTGAGGTGCTGTTCAAGGCACGAACCCCACTCTGACACGAACAAGTGCCAGAGCAGAATTACCGTTTATTCAAACTGCCCAGGTTTAAATACCACACCTGAACATGTCACGTGACCCTCTAACCAATGACAATCAAATATTGTCTGAGAACCCGGGAGACCACAACTCCCATGGTTCATTGCTACATTCTTCCTGCCACATCTCCCTCCTCTTTTTATTAACAAGTTGAGAAACACTATGTTTTTAACATTCTTATTAGAACCAATCTTATTTCAACTAATTATAAAAAACAGGGCCTATCGTCACAAGGCCTTTATTGAACTGTTGACAACTTTATTGGTTCGTGCAATATTCAAGCAATCTCAAATTACCCAGGGTTTGTAGGTGTGGATAACCTTTTATCTGAGGGTGACTTTGTGTAATGGCATCATCTTTATTTAAAAGGGAAATGTGTTGGGTTGTAGATGTTGTGTCTGAGGTGGTGTTGTCTGAAGTAGTGTTTAAGATGTCTTGCTATAAAGTGTACTTGCTTTCACACACACATACATGCGTCCACTCAACTTTCTCATTCATACTCTGGTGGCCACCGTTTCATTCTCTCCTTACACATGCACTCTTAAACCCTTTATTGTGTTTGACTCATGGAGTTTTGGTTCTGTATTGGTTACTGTTTATGTGTTTCTTTTGGTTCTGCCTTGGTTACTGTTTATATGTTTCTTTTGGTTCTGTTGTATCATTTACTGCTTCTTTGTGATTCTCCCTGTTTTAAGGAAATGTTAATGTAGATTTACACACATAGGGAACAGACCCATATCTCTTTTCCCCCTTTTTTTTTTTTTTTTTCTCCCCACTGTGTGATGTGTTTACTATTGTTGGTCGTGTTTCTTCTAATCCAAATCCTTCACTTATTTCTTCTGGTGGTTGCTCCTGTTGTGGTGGAGGGCTAATATAAGGCCTGACACATCTAGAAGGGACCCATTGTAATTTGGTACCCTTGGATACACAGGCATATCCCCTTCCCCATGTTATGAGATCTACTGGTCCTGACCATTGCCCAGATATTAGATCTTTGATCATAACTGGTGGTTTGGAAGATGAAAGTATTTGAGTTTTCTGTTGGCGTTCATACCTGCTATGGTCTGTATCATCACAGTTTAAGAAATTTAGAACATATGACGCTTTCCGTAAGCGTTCCTGGGGGCTATATACCGACTCCCCTCTTTTTTGTCTTTGAAGCATTTCTTTTAGTGTACGGTGAGCTCTTTCTACAATCGCTTGTCCTGTGGGTGAATGCGGTATACCTATGGAATGGAGCATTCCCCAATCTGTGAGAAATGTTTTGATTTTTTCAGAACAATAAGCAGGGCCATTGTCGGTTTTTATGGTTTTTGGAATTCCTAGGATTGCGAAACAACTGAGCCAGTGTCTGATAACGTCTTTGGCTTTTTCTCCCGTGTGTGCTGTTGCATTAATGTATCTGGAATACATGTCTACTGTAACATGGACATATTTTAGTTTACCGAATTCAGCTATATGTGTAAGGTCTGTCTGCCAGATTTCATTGGCTGTTATGCCCCTGGGATTAACCCCTTCCTTAGCTGGCATGGGGGTAATTCGCTGGCAGTCAGAGCATGACATAATTATGTCTCTGGTCTGGTTTATTGTAATTTGGAATTGTCTCTTTAATGAACGTGCATTTTGGTGGAAGAACTGGTGTGAGACTTTAGCCTGTTCCAGAATTTTGGGAACTGTAGTTGCCATAGCAGTTGCATCAGCTTTTTGATTGCCCTCTGCTATGGGTCCTGGAAGTTCTGTGTGTGACCGAGTGTGCATTATGTAAAAATCAAATTTTCTGTGGTTGATAAGAAACCATATGGTACGAATTTCTGTAAATAAGTGAGGATTAGTGACATCTCGAAGGAAGGAGGCTTCGAGACGTGAGACCAACCCTGCTGCATAGTGAGAATCTGTGACAACATTCATAGGTTGATCATGGAACAATTCAAATGCCATGCGGATAGCTGCTAGTTCTAAAACCTGTACAGAACCTTGGTCCAAGGTTTGTACCTTATTGTCCCATTGTCCTGTGGCAGGGTTCTTCCATGTCACGATGGCTTTTTTCGATCGTCCAGATGCATCAGTGAAGACTGTGACTCCATTTACTGGTCGTAGTTTGCAGCGACGCGTGGCCATCAGGGGTAGATTTCCTATTTCCGCCCAGAGTTTATGTTTCGGGAAGTGAATGGAAATATTACCGTGGAAGTCCGCTAATGCAGTCTGAAACCCAGCGTCCTCTGCAAGAAGCCAGTCTAAGTTGTCTTTTGTGGCTGGAATGTAGATCGTCTCAGGATCCCTTCCATCCATCTCCTGCAGATGTCCTCTACCTTTCATAATGAGCTTAGCAAGCATGTCATTAACGGTCCAAACAGTCTTAGGTGGAGAGTGGGGAAGAAATAACCATTCTAGAATTCTCAAAGGGTCAGATTCTGCCTGATCCCATTGGAAAAGGACAGCAAAAGGTTGGAACTTGCTGGATATGATGGCGAGGCGAATGTGCAGGTCAGGGGGTTGTCGTCTGCTTTGCCTGTTTTCGACAGCTTGGGAGCATACTTCCAGAGCTTGTTTTGCTTCTGGGGTTAGGGATCGAATAGATGTGAGAGTTGGGTCGCCTTTAAGTAGCTCGAAGAGGGGGTGCAATTCCTCTGTTGTGATGCCCAAGACAGGCCTCAGCCAGTTAATGGCTCCTAAAAGCCCTTGCAAATCATTCAGGGTCATAGTGTCCGTTACTTTGAAAGTCACTGGTTGTGGCATGATTTCCTGTTGAGTGATCCTCCATCCGAGGTAGGTCCAAGGTTGGGTGCGTTGAATTTTTTCTGGGGCAAGCTGCAGACCTGCTTTTTGGATGGCGTCAGTTAAGGCAGTCAAGGTGGATTGTAGTTCAGTCCCGTGTTTTGCTGCTATCAGGATGTTTGATATTCCTGTCTTTGCCTCCCATTCTAATTGTTCAATTTGGGTATAGGTCAATTTATGCATGTTTGTGTTTTGAGTAGATCTAGAGGTGTGTATTGCTGTATGTTGCAACTTTGTGGAGCATCTTTGGGCTTGTGTTGTATGAAGGTTTTGTTTGTTTTGCTTTCTCAAGGCTCTTGCAGTGACTGTGTATAAAGAGTTATGTGTTTCTGCAGTTGAAATTGTAACTGGTTGTTTGTTTGCTACTTGTTTAAGTTTGGCTTTCCATGTTGTGTATGGCATATTGTCTAACAGCATTTTAAAATAGTGAGAAGTAAATACTTGATTTGGGGCCCCTCTTATTATTATTCTTACCCTCTGTAACACAAAAGAACTTTTTATAATAGCAGATCATCTGTCAATTAGTAAAGTTGTCCTTCTGTGACTTAGAAAATTAAACATGGTAGTTGATAGCTGTATGTCTGCTGTGTTTTGCAATGCTACCTCTAGGTTGTTGGTTCTGTCAGGAGGTGGATGGTGTTGTCCCAGCTGAAATTCTCGCAGTACAAAACCAACCACTGTCATTGCCAGCAACGCCGTCAGTACACGTGCTGTCCACTTCAACGTTGGTAGCTTTGACTTTGCTGATGGTCTGGGCTTGGGTAGGCAGATGTTCTGTGTGCTTTCCCAGTCTACATCTTCTTCCTCGAGCTGAAGTAGTAGCTGTAGCCATGTTTGCTGTTCTTCCTCTTTTGCAGGATTCAAAACTGCTTGTCCTTTTTCTGGTTCTCTTGTCTCACTGAGTTCAGTTTGCCACAGCTCAGCTAAGCTTTCTAGGGAGTCAATATCTCTTCTTCCTCCTCCATCAGGCCATCTTCGGCATAGAAGCTGTTCTGAGGCTGGTGAGGGCTGTGGGTTGGTTTCTGGGTAGGAGAGCCACAGTGATGCTTTAACTGTTGTGCATTTGTTGTGAGTTGGTTGAACTGGTGGTGACGGAAGAGGCACTTTCACTTCCGCCTCACGGCCGGAGTAAGCTTGCTGCATCCATGTTGCTGCGTGGTTGTTCTGCAGCGGTCTCATGGCCGCTGCGCAGCCAAAGGGTGTTAGTGGAGCGCCCTGGCTAAAGGGAGCTAGCAGATTCTCTTCTGTGTCCTCTATAGACTCGCTGTCTATTTGTCCGTCACAGTCATCCTCCCCCCTTCCCGGCGAAATGCCTGAACCTGGGGGTGGCGGCTTCACTTCCGGCACACGGCAGGGGCAACATGGCAGTGCCTCCGGTGCCACTCTCCTTCTGCACGTTGACTGTGCAACCACCGTGTCACGGTCGCCCCGTAACGGTCCAGGGGTCGGCGCTGCTCTGTAATGGTCCTCGGCTCCAGCAGCACTGCTTGCTGCTCTGTATGGCATGGTCTCAGCTGCAGCCATGGGCGCTGGCATAAAGCCAGCATCCCCCCCGGCTGCCATGCTCATGCTGCCAGCCCCCAAGCCATGCTCCTTCACACCACACGCTGCCACTGCACTGTTCCCCCCAAGGGCTCCCCCTCCCCCTCATCCCCCCTGACCAACGTGCATTCCCCCCCTGCCCCACTCGGTCGGTGGGGGGGCTGGGGTTGAAGGGGGGGGGGTTGAGGGGAAAGGAGTGAAGGGGGGGGAAGTCCACTCTCCCGGGTGCATTTGCCTTTCTGTAGTGCTTATTCAAGGCTATCATAATGTCTTTCCATGTAGCCAAATTCTTGAGGGCGTCTGTTTTTCCCTCACTGGCTTTTTCAATAATTTTGTTCCCTATTTTCCTCCAAGATGACACTTGACAAGGTCCAGTCAGAGGGAATGCAGGTTCAGGCAACGAAATCCAATATAACAAGTCCCATAACTTACTTTCTTCTATGGTTGTTCTTGTAAAAGTTGAGAGACAGCTTCTGCTGTTTGTTTGATTTTTGGAGTAATTCCCTCCTGACGGGTAAACCACCCTCCCATATTCACCAATTTTTGGTTACCTCTGTGCGGAAGCTCTGTTGTCCTTTCTTCTGGTCCTTTTTTCTTCCTTTTTTGTTCCTTTTTGCAGAGGTAACCCAGCGCGCTGAATTCTTTCTTTTCTTCCTTTTGGTTTTGGCGATATGGACACCCCCGGACAGGTTCCCCAGAGCTTCTGCTCCTGGTTGCCGGTAACCTGCTGAAGACCCTGTTCGGGCTCCATTTGAGGTGCTGTTCAAGGCACGAACCCCACTCTGACACGAACAAGAGCCAGAGCAGAAATACCATTTATTCAAACTGCCTAGGTTTAAATACCACGCCTGAACATGTCACGTGACCCTCTAACCAAAGACAATCAAATATTGTCTGAGAACCCGGGAGACCACAACTCCCATGGTTCATTGCTACATTCTTCCTGCCACACTTCCCTTCTTCTGCCCCACCCCCAACAGCTTTGCCAGCTCTTCCTGGCCAGAGGAAGGCTTAACCAAAGAGCTCGAATCACATAACATCCTGCCTTGGAAGGGACCCACAAGGGTCGCCCAGTCCAACTCCTGGCCCTGTGCAGGACAGCACAGCCATCCCACCGTGTGCCTGAGAGCGTTGTCCAAACGCTCCTTGAGCTCTGGCAGCCTTGGGGCCGTGACCACTGCCCTGGGCAGCCCGTTCCAGTGCCCGACCACCCTCCGGGGAAAGCACCAGGGCAGTTGAAGTCTCCACGAGAAGCAGGGACTGTGACCTGGAGGCTGCTTCAAGCTGCCTGTAGAGGTCTCCTCCCCATCTTGCTCCTGCTCAGGAGGCCTGGAGCAAACCCCCACAGCAGTGTGCCCATTCCCAGCCTGCCCGCCCTTTGATCCTGACCCATCAACTCCTGAGTGGCTCGCCATCCCCCCCAAGACAGAGGTCGAGACCTTCCGAGTGTCACCTCCCTGAGATCTACGGATGTCGTCTCCCTGGGCTCCTGCGAGGCCCCGCATGTGGTTGCCAGCGCATTCTTCCCTCTCCCTTATGGGCCCTGTCCAATGCAGCCCCAGGGCAGCCCGGAGGAACCCTGTCTGGGGCTGCGCTGGGGTGACCGGGGACACGGTGGGCTCACTGGGAGCAGCCTTCCAAAGCCCCAGAGCGGCAGGATGGTGCCCAGGCTCTGCTCAGGGCTACTTTGGGCGTGGGGCCGTCTGCGCGAGTCCTGCACGGGACCCATGTGTCCTGGCTGCCACGCCAAAGGGCTGCTTCCCCAGGCGAAGGGGACAGGGGAGTGACCCTGCGTGAGAGCCTGCACCTCTGGCAGTGACTCAGGCCCGGGGTGCCCTTTGGGTGCCCTTGGTGCCCTTTGGGCCTTGCTGGATCTGCTTGCTGCCATTTGCTGGGGCCACCCTGCACTCCCTCCCCATTCCAGGCAGACACAGGCAGGTGTTGGAATAAAATCTTTTCTTCCGTAACCAGAAGAAAACTGTTAACTATATCTATGGAACGGCGGAGGGGGTCAGACAGAAATGCACACAAATCAGCAGGATTGGCAAAAATGTCTGCTTTATTAGAGGACAGACAGCTCATATGCTGCCTGCGACACACAGACATGTGGTTCTTCCCCAGGTTACATTGGATACATAAGGCAAACATACTGTGGTGTACAGTACTAATTGGATATCAGCAGGTGTCCATAAGCCTTGTTTTCCTGCCAGAACAACTCCTCCTTCACCTTGGCACAAGGCCTGCGCCATAGAAGTGGCGCAGTATTTTTTACTCTCTGCACCCAGCCATGCCAAGGGGAAGGTCTCAGAAATGCAACTGAAATTGTTCACACAATTTCTGTCCACCGACATCTACGTCTACATCTATCTCTACATCTTCCCTACATCTCTATCTACATCTTCCCCACATAAACACCCTCCCTCCCTCCCGCTGGGATAGATCCCCAAACGATCTATCCCTCCAACTGGCATAGATCCCCAAACGATCTATGCCTCAACCTGGGATAGGTCCCCAAACGACCTATCCCTCAAACAGGGATAGGTCCCCAAACGACCTATCCCTTTAACAGGCCTAAGCCAATCTTCCTGCCCCAGCCCCGGCTGCGGGAGCCTTGATCTTGATGGCAGGCCCTGGCTCAGAGCCCCCCTTCCTCTTCGCCCCGCGCCTTTCCAGCTTGGTGTCTCCGCGGTCCGTGGGCGCGGGGACGCTGCTGCCACCATCCTGGCTGGTCCCTGCAGCCCCCGGGGAGGAAGCCAAGTGCCCCTGAGTCCCCTGCGGCAGGACCTTCCCACTCAGCAGAGCGCGGCTGGTTGGAGTCACCCCAGGCTCCCTGGTGGCTTGGAGCTGGGGTGCGGCTGAGGGGCTGGCGGTGGTGTGCCTGGGCGGGGAGGTGTCCTCCTCCATGGCGACATCGCTGGCCAGCGAGAGGTCGCAGCCTCTGGGGGCGTCCTCCTCCATGGGGACGTCGCTGGCCAGCGAGAGGTCGCAGCCGCGGGCGGTGTCCTCCTCCATGGGGACGTCGGTGGCCAGCGAGAGGTCGCAGCCGCGGGGGGCGTCCTCCTCCATGGAGACGTCACTGGCCAGGCTGATGTTAAGTGCCGGGGTGACGTCCACATCCATGGGGGTGCTCCCGTCTGGGGGGCTGCCACTGCCCAGGGGTGTCCCGGAGGGGTTGGCTGAGCTGGCAGGGCTGCGCTGGCTGTGCCGCGCTGCTGGGACCGGGGCCACTGCTCTCCCCTGATGGTGGTAGGGCTGCAGTTGACCCTGGGGGGCACGTTGGTCTGCCCCAGCCAGGGGCTTCCCACTGCCCTGGGGCCCCCCCCGGGCAGTGTTGGATGGAACAGCAACGCCAGGGCTGCTTGCCAGTGGGGCTGGTGGAGGCAGGTTGGCTGAGCCTGTGAGAAAGAGCAAAGCCTGGAAGTCACATCCCGAGCTGGGGCCATCAGGCGCTGAGAGGACTGAGGAGGAGGAGGAGGAGGGCGAGGTGCAGGGGAGGAAGGGCTGTGAATGTCCCCACCGTGCACTGCGGGGCTTTCGGGGTCAGGCTCTGTCCTCACCTTTGGTGCCGGAGCTTTGGGGGGAGCGGAAGAGCTGCACGAGCCGGGTCAGGGCTGATCTCCAGCTCACAGAGCGGCGCCACAGAGCTGACAGGGCCATGGTCCGTCACGCTCGGTGGCCGGTCGCTTCTGTTGACTGGACACAGGTCTGGATGCTCCTCTTGGAGCGTCTCCAGGGATGGAATGTCGGGCCTCCCATTGTGTCATAGAGACAGCAGTAATGCTGGGGCTTCCCTGAGGTGCTGTTCAAGGCACGAACCCCACTCTGACACGAACAAGTGCCAGAGCAGAATTACCGTTTATTCAAACTGCCCAGGTTTAAATACCACACCTGAACATGTCACGTGACCCTCTAACCAATGACAATCAAATATTGTCTGAGAACCCGGGAGACCACAACTCCCATGGTTCATTGCTACATTCTTCCTGCCACACTTCCCTTCTTCTGCCCCACCCCCAACAGCTTTGCCAGCTCTTCCTGGCCAGAGGAAGGCTTAACCAAAGAGCTCGAATCACATAACATCCTGCCTTGGAAGGGACCCACAAGGGTCGCCCAGTCCAACTCCTGGCCCTGTGCAGGACAGCACAGCCATCCCACTGTGTGCCTGAGAGCGTTGTCCAAACGCTCCTTGAGCTCTGGCAGCCTTGGGGCCGTGACCACTGCCCTGGGCAGCCCGTTCCAGTGCCCGACCACCCTCCGGGGAAAGCACCAGGGCAGTTGAAGTCTCCACGAGAAGCAGGGACTGTGACCTGGAGGCTGCTTCAAGCTGCCTGTAGAGGTCTCCTCCCCATCTTGCTCCTGCTCAGGAGGCCTGGAGCAAACCCCCACAGCAGTGTGCCCATTCCCAGCCTGCCCGCCCTTTGATCCTGACCCATCAACTCCTGAGTGGCTCGCCATCCCCCCCAAGACAGAGGTCGAGACCTTCCGAGTGTCACCTCCCTGAGATCTACGGATGTCGTCTCCCTGGGCTCCTGCGAGGCCCCGCATGTGGTTGCCAGCGCATTCTTCCCTCTCCCTTATGGGCCCTGTCCAATGCAGCCCCAGGGCAGCCCGGAGGAACCCTGTCTGGGGCTGCGCTGGGGTGACCGGGGACACGGTGGGCTCACTGGGAGCAGCCTTCCAAAGCCCCAGAGCGGCAGGATGGTGCCCAGGCTCTGCTCAGGGCTACTTTGGGCGTGGGGCCGTCTGCGCGAGTCCTGCACGGGACCCATGTGTCCTGGCTGCCACGCCAAAGGGCTGCTTCCCCAGGCGAAGGGGACAGGGGAGTGACCCTGCGTGAGAGCCTGCACCTCTGGCAGTGACTCAGGCCCGGGGTGCCCTTTGGGTGCCCTTGGTGCCCTTTGGGCCTTGCTGGATCTGCTTGCTGCCATTTGCTGGGGCCACCCTGCACTCCCTCCCCATTGCAGGCAGACACAGGCAGGTGTTGGAATAAAATCTTTTCTTCCGTAACCAGAAGAAAACTGTTAACTATATCTATGGAACGGCGGAGGGGGTCAGACAGAAATGCACACAAATCAGCAGGATTGGCAAAAATGTCCGCTTTATTAGAGGACAGACAGCTCATATGCTGCCTGCGACACACAGACATGTGGTTCTTCCCCAGGTTACATTGGATACATAAGGCAAACATACTGTGGTGTACAGTACTAATTGGATATCAGCAGGTGTCCATAAGCCTTGTTTTCCTGCCAGAACAACTCCTCCTTCACCTTGGCACAAGGCCTGCGCCATAGAAGTGGCGCAGTATTTTTTACTCTCTGCACCCAGCCATGCCAAGGGGAAGGTCTCAGAAATGCAACTGAAATTGTTCACACAATTTCTGTCCACCGACATCTACGTCTACATCTATCTCTACATCTTCCCTACATCTCTATCTACATCTTCCCCACATAAACACCCTCCCTCCCTCCCGCTGGGATAGATCCCCAAACGATCTATCCCTCCAACTGGCATAGATCCCCAAACGATCTATGCCTCAACCTGGGATAGGTCCCCAAACGACCTATCCCTCAAACAGGGATAGGTCCCCAAACGACCTATCCCTTTAACAGGCCTAAGCCAATCTTCCTGCCCCAGCCCCGGCTGCGGGAGCCTTGATCTTGATGGCAGGCCCTGGCTCAGAGCCCCCCTTCCTCTTCGCCCCGCGCCTTTCCAGCTTGGTGTCTCCGCGGTCCGTGGGCGCGGGGACGCTGCTGCCACCATCCTGGCTGGTCCCTGCAGCCCCCGGGGAGGAAGCCAAGTGCCCCTGAGTCCCCTGCGGCAGGACCTTCCCACTCAGCAGAGCGCGGCTGGTTGGAGTCACCCCAGGCTCCCTGGTGGCTTGGAGCTGGGGTGCGGCTGAGGGGCTGGCGGTGGTGTGCCTGGGCGGGGAGGTGTCCTCCTCCATGGCGACATCGCTGGCCAGCGAGAGGTCGCAGCCTCTGGGGGCGTCCTCCTCCATGGGGACGTCGCTGGCCAGCGAGAGGTCGCAGCCGCGGGCGGTGTCCTCCTCCATGGGGACGTCGGTGGCCAGTGAGAGGTCGCAGCCGCGGGGGGCGTCCTCCTCCATGGAGACGTCACTGGCCAGGCTGATGTTAAGTGCCGGGGTGACGTCCACATCCATGGGGGTGCTCCCGTCTGGGGGGCTGCCACTGCCCAGGGGTGTCCCGGAGGGGTTGGCTGAGCTGGCAGGGCTGCGCTGGCTGTGCCGCGCTGCTGGGACCGGGGCCACTGCTCTCCCCTGATGGTGGTAGGGCTGCAGTTGACCCTGGGGGGCACGTTGGTCTGCCCCAGCCAGGGGCTTCCCACTGCCCTGGGGCCCCCCCCGGGCAGTGTTGGATGGAACAGCAACGCCAGGGCTGCTTGCCAGTGGGGCTGGTGGAGGCAGGTTGGCTGAGCCTGTGAGAAAGAGCAAAGCCTGGAAGTCACATCCCGAGCTGGGGCCATCAGGCGCTGAGAGGACTGAGGAGGAGGAGGAGGAGGGCGAGGTGCAGGGGAGGAAGGGCTGTGAATGTCCCCACCGTGCACTGCGGGGCTTTCGGGGTCAGGCTCTGTCCTCACCTTTGGTGCCGGAGCTTTGGGGGGAGCGGAAGAGCTGCACGAGCCGGGTCAGGGCTGATCTCCAGCTCACAGAGCGGCGCCACAGAGCTGACAGGGCCATGGTCAGTCACGCTCGGTGGCCGGTCGCTTCTGTTGACTGGACACAGGTCTGGATGCTCCTCTTGGAGCGTCTCCAGGGATGGAATGTCGGGCCTCCCATTGTGTCATAGAGACAGCAGTAATGCTGGGGCTTCCCTGAGGTGCTGTTCAAGGCACGAACCCCACTCTGACACGAACAAGTGCCAGAGCAGAATTACCGTTTATTCAAACTGCCCAGGTTTAAATACCACACCTGAACATGTCACGTGACCCTCTAACCAATGACAATCAAATATTGTCTGAGAACCCGGGAGACCACAACTCCCATGGTTCATTGCTACATTCTTCCTGCCACATCTCCCTCCTCTTTTTATTAACAAGTTGAGAAACACTATGTTTTTAACATTCTTATTAGAACCAATCTTATTTCAACTAATTATAAAAAACAGGGCCTATCGTCACAAGGCCTTTATTGAACTGTTGACAACTTTATTGGTTCGTGCAATATTCAAGCAATCTCAAATTACCCAGGGTTTGTAGGTGTGGATAACCTTTTATCTGAGGGTGACTTTGTGTAATGGCATCATCTTTATTTAAAAGGGAAATGTGTTGGGTTGTAGATGTTGTGTCTGAGGTGGTGTTGTCTGAAGTAGTGTTTAAGATGTCTTGCTATAAAGTGTACTTGCTTTCACACACACATACATGCGTCCACTCAACTTTCTCATTCATACTCTGGTGGCCACCGTTTCATTCTCTCCTTACACATGCACTCTTAAACCCTTTATTGTGTTTGACTCATGGAGTTTTGGTTCTGTATTGGTTACTGTTTATGTGTTTCTTTTGGTTCTGCCTTGGTTACTGTTTATATGTTTCTTTTGGTTCTGTTGTATCATTTACTGCTTCTTTGTGATTCTCCCTGTTTTAAGGAAATGTTAATGTAGATTTACACACATAGGGAACAGACCCATATCTCTTTTCCCCCTTTTTTTTTTTTTTTTTCTCCCCACTGTGTGATGTGTTTACTATTGTTGGTCGTGTTTCTTCTAATCCAAATCCTTCACTTATTTCTTCTGGTGGTTGCTCCTGTTGTGGTGGAGGGCTAATATAAGGCCTGACACATCTAGAAGGGACCCATTGTAATTTGGTACCCTTGGATACACAGGCATATCCCCTTCCCCATGTTATGAGATCTACTGGTCCTGACCATTGCCCAGATATTAGATCTTTGATCATAACTGGTGGTTTGGAAGATGAAAGTATTTGAGTTTTCTGTTGGCGTTCATACCTGCTATGGTCTGTATCATCACAGTTTAAGAAATTTAGAACATATGACGCTTTCCGTAAGCGTTCCTGGGGGCTATATACCGACTCCCCTCTTTTTTGTCTTTGAAGCATTTCTTTTAGTGTACGGTGAGCTCTTTCTACAATCGCTTGTCCTGTGGGTGAATGCGGTATACCTATGGAATGGAGCATTCCCCAATCTGTGAGAAATGTTTTGATTTTTTCAGAACAATAAGCAGGGCCATTGTCGGTTTTTATGGTTTTTGGAATTCCTAGGATTGCGAAACAACTGAGCCAGTGTCTGATAACGTCTTTGGCTTTTTCTCCCGTGTGTGCTGTTGCATTAATGTATCTGGAATACATGTCTACTGTAACATGGACATATTTTAGTTTACCGAATTCAGCTATATGTGTAAGGTCTGTCTGCCAGATTTCATTGGCTGTTATGCCCCTGGGATTAACCCCTTCCTTAGCTGGCATGGGGGTAATTCGCTGGCAGTCAGAGCATGACATAATTATGTCTCTGGTCTGGTTTATTGTAATTTGGAATTGTCTCTTTAATGAACGTGCATTTTGGTGGAAGAACTGGTGTGAGACTTTAGCCTGTTCCAGAATTTTGGGAACTGTAGTTGCCATAGCAGTTGCATCAGCTTTTTGATTGCCCTCTGCTATGGGTCCTGGAAGTTCTGTGTGTGACCGAGTGTGCATTATGTAAAAATCAAATTTTCTGTGGTTGATAAGAAACCATATGGTACGAATTTCTGTAAATAAGTGAGGATTAGTGACATCTCGAAGGAAGGAGGCTTCGAGACGTGAGACCAACCCTGCTGCATAGTGAGAATCTGTGACAACATTCATAGGTTGATCATGGAACAATTCAAATGCCATGCGGATAGCTGCTAGTTCTAAAACCTGTACAGAACCTTGGTCCAAGGTTTGTACCTTATTGTCCCATTGTCCTGTGGCAGGGTTCTTCCATGTCACGATGGCTTTTTTCGATCGTCCAGATGCATCAGTGAAGACTGTGACTCCATTTACTGGTCGTAGTTTGCAGCGACGCGTGGCCATCAGGGGTAGATTTCCTATTTCCGCCCAGAGTTTATGTTTCGGGAAGTGAATGGAAATATTACCGTGGAAGTCCGCTAATGCAGTCTGAAACCCAGCGTCCTCTGCAAGAAGCCAGTCTAAGTTGTCTTTTGTGGCTGGAATGTAGATCGTCTCAGGATCCCTTCCATCCATCTCCTGCAGATGTCCTCTACCTTTCATAATGAGCTTAGCAAGCATGTCATTAACGGTCCAAACAGTCTTAGGTGGAGAGTGGGGAAGAAATAACCATTCTAGAATTCTCAAAGGGTCAGATTCTGCCTGATCCCATTGGAAAAGGACAGCAAAAGGTTGGAACTTGCTGGATATGATGGCGAGGCGAATGTGCAGGTCAGGGGGTTGTCGTCTGCTTTGCCTGTTTTCGACAGCTTGGGAGCATACTTCCAGAGCTTGTTTTGCTTCTGGGGTTAGGGATCGAATAGATGTGAGAGTTGGGTCGCCTTTAAGTAGCTCGAAGAGGGGGTGCAATTCCTCTGTTGTGATGCCCAAGACAGGCCTCAGCCAGTTAATGGCTCCTAAAAGCCCTTGCAAATCATTCAGGGTCATAGTGTCCGTTACTTTGAAAGTCACTGGTTGTGGCATGATTTCCTGTTGAGTGATCCTCCATCCGAGGTAGGTCCAAGGTTGGGTGCGTTGAATTTTTTCTGGGGCAAGCTGCAGACCTGCTTTTTGGATGGCGTCAGTTAAGGCAGTCAAGGTGGATTGTAGTTCAGTCCCGTGTTTTGCTGCTATCAGGATGTTTGATATTCCTGTCTTTGCCTCCCATTCTAATTGTTCAATTTGGGTATAGGTCAATTTATGCATGTTTGTGTTTTGAGTAGATCTAGAGGTGTGTATTGCTGTATGTTGCAACTTTGTGGAGCATCTTTGGGCTTGTGTTGTATGAAGGTTTTGTTTGTTTTGCTTTCTCAAGGCTCTTGCAGTGACTGTGTATAAAGAGTTATGTGTTTCTGCAGTTGAAATTGTAACTGGTTGTTTGTTTGCTACTTGTTTAAGTTTGGCTTTCCATGTTGTGTATGGCATATTGTCTAACAGCATTTTAAAATAGTGAGAAGTAAATACTTGATTTGGGGCCCCTCTTATTATTATTCTTACCCTCTGTAACACAAAAGAACTTTTTATAATAGCAGATCATCTGTCAATTAGTAAAGTTGTCCTTCTGTGACTTAGAAAATTAAACATGGTAGTTGATAGCTGTATGTCTGCTGTGTTTTGCAATGCTACCTCTAGGTTGTTGGTTCTGTCAGGAGGTGGATGGTGTTGTCCCAGCTGAAATTCTCGCAGTACAAAACCAACCACTGTCATTGCCAGCAACGCCGTCAGTACACGTGCTGTCCACTTCAACGTTGGTAGCTTTGACTTTGCTGATGGTCTGGGCTTGGGTAGGCAGATGTTCTGTGTGCTTTCCCAGTCTACATCTTCTTCCTCGAGCTGAAGTAGTAGCTGTAGCCATGTTTGCTGTTCTTCCTCTTTTGCAGGATTCAAAACTGCTTGTCCTTTTTCTGGTTCTCTTGTCTCACTGAGTTCAGTTTGCCACAGCTCAGCTAAGCTTTCTAGGGAGTCAATATCTCTTCTTCCTCCTCCATCAGGCCATCTTCGGCATAGAAGCTGTTCTGAGGCTGGTGAGGGCTGTGGGTTGGTTTCTGGGTAGGAGAGCCACAGTGATGCTTTAACTGTTGTGCATTTGTTGTGAGTTGGTTGAACTGGTGGTGACGGAAGAGGCACTTTCACTTCCGCCTCACGGCCGGAGTAAGCTTGCTGCATCCATGTTGCTGCGTGGTTGTTCTGCAGCGGTCTCATGGCCGCTGCGCAGCCAAAGGGTGTTAGTGGAGCGCCCTGGCTAAAGGGAGCTAGCAGATTCTCTTCTGTGTCCTCTATAGACTCGCTGTCTATTTGTCCGTCACAGTCATCCTCCCCCCTTCCCGGCGAAATGCCTGAACCTGGGGGTGGCGGCTTCACTTCCGGCACACGGCAGGGGCAACATGGCAGTGCCTCCGGTGCCACTCTCCTTCTGCACGTTGACTGTGCAACCACCGTGTCACGGTCGCCCCGTAACGGTCCAGGGGTCGGCGCTGCTCTGTAATGGTCCTCGGCTCCAGCAGCACTGCTTGCTGCTCTGTATGGCATGGTCTCAGCTGCAGCCATGGGCGCTGGCATAAAGCCAGCATCCCCCCCGGCTGCCATGCTCATGCTGCCAGCCCCCAAGCCATGCTCCTTCACACCACACGCTGCCACTGCACTGTTCCCCCCAAGGGCTCCCCCTCCCCCTCATCCCCCCTGACCAACGTGCATTCCCCCCCTGCCCCACTCGGTCGGTGGGGGGGCTGGGGTTGAAGGGGGGGGGGTTGAGGGGAAAGGAGTGAAGGGGGGGGAAGTCCACTCTCCCGGGTGCATTTGCCTTTCTGTAGTGCTTATTCAAGGCTATCATAATGTCTTTCCATGTAGCCAAATTCTTGAGGGCGTCTGTTTTTCCCTCACTGGCTTTTTCAATAATTTTGTTCCCTATTTTCCTCCAAGATGACACTTGACAAGGTCCAGTCAGAGGGAATGCAGGTTCAGGCAACGAAATCCAATATAACAAGTCCCATAACTTACTTTCTTCTATGGTTGTTCTTGTAAAAGTTGAGAGACAGCTTCTGCTGTTTGTTTGATTTTTGGAGTAATTCCCTCCTGACGGGTAAACCACCCTCCCATATTCACCAATTTTTGGTTACCTCTGTGCGGAAGCTCTGTTGTCCTTTCTTCTGGTCCTTTTTTCTTCCTTTTTTGTTCCTTTTTGCAGAGGTAACCCAGCGCGCTGAATTCTTTCTTTTCTTCCTTTTGGTTTTGGCGATATGGACACCCCCGGACAGGTTCCCCAGAGCTTCTGCTCCTGGTTGCCGGTAACCTGCTGAAGACCCTGTTCGGGCTCCATTTGAGGTGCTGTTCAAGGCACGAACCCCACTCTGACACGAACAAGAGCCAGAGCAGAAATACCATTTATTCAAACTGCCTAGGTTTAAATACCACGCCTGAACATGTCACGTGACCCTCTAACCAATGACAATCAAATATTGTCTGAGAACCCGGGAGACCACAACTCCCATGGTTCATTGCTACATTCTTCCTGCCACACTTCCCTTCTTCTGCCCCACCCCCAACAGCTTTGCCAGCTCTTCCTGGCCAGAGGAAGGCTTAACCAAAGAGCTCGAATCACATAACATCCTGCCTTGGAAGGGACCCACAAGGGTCGCCCAGTCCAACTCCTGGCCCTGTGCAGGACAGCACAGCCATCCCACCGTGTGCCTGAGAGCGTTGTCCAAACGCTCCTTGAGCTCTGGCAGCCTTGGGGCCGTGACCACTGCCCTGGGCAGCCCGTTCCAGTGCCCGACCACCCTCCGGGGAAAGCACCAGGGCAGTTGAAGTCTCCACGAGAAGCAGGGACTGTGACCTGGAGGCTGCTTCAAGCTGCCTGTAGAGGTCTCCTCCCCATCTTGCTCCTGCTCAGGAGGCCTGGAGCAAACCCCCACAGCAGTGTGCCCATTCCCAGCCTGCCCGCCCTTTGATCCTGACCCATCAACTCCTGAGTGGCTCGCCATCCCCCCCAAGACAGAGGTCGAGACCTTCCGAGTGTCACCTCCCTGAGATCTACGGATGTCGTCTTCCTGGGCTCCTGCGAGGCCCCGCATGTGGTTGCCAGCGCATTCTTCCCTCTCCCTTATGGGCCCTGTCCAATGCAGCCCCAGGGCAGCCCGGAGGAGCCCTGTCTGGGGCTGCGCTGGGGTGACCGGGGACACGGTGGGCTCACTGGGAGCAGCCTTCCAAAGCCCCAGAGCGGCAGGATGGTGCCCAGGCTCTGCTCAGGGCTACTTTGGGCGTGGGGCCGTCTGCGCGAGTCCTGCACGGGACCCATGTGTCCTGGCTGCCACGCCAAAGGGCTGCTTCCCCAGGCGAAGGGGACAGGGGAGTGACCCTGCGTGAGAGCCTGCACCTCTGGCAGTGACTCAGGCCCGGGGTGCCCTTTGGGTGCCCTTGGTGCCCTTTGGGCCTTGCTGGATCTGCTTGCTGCCATTTGCTGGGGCCACCCTGCACTCCCTCCCCATTGCAGGCAGACACAGGCAGGTGTTGGAATAAAATCTTTTCTTCCGTAACCAGAAGAAAACTGTTAACTATATCTATGGAACGGCGGAGGGGGTCAGACAGAAATGCACACAAATCAGCAGGATTGGCAAAAATGTCCGCTTTATTAGAGGACAGACAGCTCATATGCTGCCTGCGACACACAGACATGTGGTTCTTCCCCAGGTTACATTGGATACATAAGGCAAACATACTGTGGTGTACAGTACTAATTGGATATCAGCAGGTGTCCATAAGCCTTGTTTTCCTGCCAGAACAACTCCTCCTTCACCTTGGCACAAGGCCTGCGCCATAGAAGTGGCGCAGTATTTTTTACTCTCTGCACCCAGCCATGCCAAGGGGAAGGTCTCAGAAATGCAACTGAAATTGTTCACACAATTTCTGTCCACCGACATCTACGTCTACATCTATCTCTACATCTTCCCTACATCTCTATCTACATCTTCCCCACATAAACACCCTCCCTCCCTCCCGCTGGGATAGATCCCCAAACGATCTATCCCTCCAACTGGCATAGATCCCCAAACGATCTATGCCTCAACCTGGGATAGGTCCCCAAACGACCTATCCCTCAAACAGGGATAGGTCCCCAAACGACCTATCCCTTTAACAGGCCTAAGCCAATCTTCCTGCCCCAGCCCCGGCTGCGGGAGCCTTGATCTTGATGGCAGGCCCTGGCTCAGAGCCCCCCTTCCTCTTCGCCCCGCGCCTTTCCAGCTTGGTGTCTCCGCGGTCCGTGGGCGCGGGGACGCTGCTGCCACCATCCTGGCTGGTCCCTGCAGCCCCCGGGGAGGAAGCCAAGTGCCCCTGAGTCCCCTGCGGCAGGACCTTCCCACTCAGCAGAGCGCGGCTGGTTGGAGTCACCCCAGGCTCCCTGGTGGCTTGGAGCTGGGGTGCGGCTGAGTGGCTGGCGGTGGTGTGCCTGGGCGGGGAGGTGTCCTCCTCCATGGCGACATCGCTGGCCAGCGAGAGGTCGCAGCCTCTGGGGGCGTCCTCCTCCATGGGGACGTCGCTGGCCAGCGAGAGGTCGCAGCCTCGGGCGGTGTCCTCCTCCATGGGGACGTCGGTGGCCAGTGAGAGGTCGCAGCCGCGGGGGGCGTCCTCCTCCATGGAGACGTCACTGGCCAGGCTGATGTTAAGTGCCGGGGTGACGTCCACATCCATGGGGGTGCTCCCGTCTGGGGGGCTGCCACTGCCCAGGGGTGTCCCGGAGGGGTTGGCTGAGCTGGCAGGGCTGCGCTGGCTGTGCCGCGCTGCTGGGACCGGGGCCACTGCTCTCCCCTGATGGTGGTAGGGCTGCAGTTGACCCTGGGGGGCACGTTGGTCTGCCCCAGCCAGGGGCTTCCCACTGCCCTGGGGCCCCCCCCGGGCAGTGTTGGATGTTACAGCAACGCCAGGGCTGCTTGCCAGTGGGGCTGGTGGAGGCAGGTTGGCTGAGCCTGTGAGAAAGAGCAAAGCCTGGAAGTCACATCCCGAGCTGGGGCCGTCAGGCGCTTGGAGGACTGAGGAGGAGGAGGAGGAGGAGGGCGAGGTGCAGGGGAGGAAGGGCTGTGAATGTCCCCACCGTGCACTGCGGGGCTTTCGGGGTCAGGCTCTGTCCTCACCTTTGGTGCCGGAGCTTTGGGGGGAGCGGAAGAGCTGCACGAGCCGGGTCAGGGCTGATCTCCAGCTCACAGAGCGGCGCCACAGAGCTGACAGGGCCATGGTCAGTCACGCTCGGTGGCCAGTCGCTTCTGTTGACTGGACACAGGTCTGGATGCTCCTCTTGGAGCGTCTCCAGGGATGGAATGTTGGGCCTCCCATTGTGCCATAGAGACAGCAGTAATGCTGGGGCTTCCCTGAGGTGCTGTTCAAGGCACGAACCCCACTCTGACACGAACAAGTGCCAGAGCAGAATTACCGTTTATTCAAACGCTCCTTGAGCTCTGGCAGCCTTGGGGCCGTGACCACTGCCCTGGGCAGCCCGTTCCAGTGCCCGACCACCCTCCGGCGAAAGCACCAGGGCAGTTGAAGTCTCCACGAGAAGCAGGGACTGTGACCTGGAGGCTGCTTCAAGCTGCCTGTAGAGGTCTCCTCCCCATCTTGCTCCTGCTCAGGAGGCCTGGAGCAAACCCCCACAGCAGTGTGCCCATTCCCAGCCTGCCCGCCCTTTGATCCTGACCCATCAACTCCTGAGTGGCTCGCCATCCCCCCCAAGACAGAGGTCGAGACCTTCCGAGTGTCACCTCCCCGAGATCTACGGATGTCGTCTCCCTGGGCTCCTGTGAGGCCCCGCATGTGGTTGCCAGCGCATTCTTCCCTCTCCCTTATGGGCCCTGTCCAATGCAGCCCCAGGGCAGCCCGGAGGAGCCCTGTCTGGGGCTGCGCTGGGGTGACCGGGGACACGGTGGGCTCACTGGGAGCAGCCTTCCAAAGCCCCAGAGCGGCAGGATGGTGCCCAGGCTCTGCTCAGGGCTGCTTTGGGCGTGGGGCCGTCTGCGCGAGTCCTGCACGGGACCCATGTGTCCTGGCTGCCACGCCAAAGGGCTGCTTCCCCAGGCGAAGGGGACAGGGGAGTGACCCTGCGTGAGAGCCTGCACCTCTGGCAGTGACTCAGGCCCGGGGTGCCCTTTGGGTGCCCTTGGTGCCCTTTGGGCCTTGCTGGATTTGCTTGCTGCCATTTGCTGGGGCCACCCTGCACTCCCTCCCCATTGCAGGCAGACACAGGCAGGTGTTGGAATAAAATCTTTTCTTCCGTAACCAGAAGAAAACTGTTAACTATATCTACGGAACGGCGGAGGGGGTCAGACAGAAATGCACACAAATCAACAGGATTGGCAAAAATGTCCGCTTTATTAGAGGACAGACAGCTCATATGCTGCCTGCGACACACAGACATGTGGTTCTTCCCCAGGTTACATTGGATACATAAGGCAAACATACTGTGGTGTACAGTACTAATTGGATATCAGCAGGTGTCCATAAGCCTTGTTTTCCTGCCAGAACAACTCCTCCTTCACCTTGGCACAAGGCCTGCGCCATAGAAGTGGCGCAGTATTTTTTACTCTCTGCACCCAGCCATGCCAAGGGGAAGGTCTCAGAAATGCAACTGAAATTGTTCACACAATTTCTGTCCACCGACATCTACGTCTACATCTATCTCTACATCTTCCCTACATCTCTATCTACATCTTCCCCACATAAACACCCTCCCTCCCTCCCGCTGGGATAGATCCCCAAACGATCTATCCCTCCAACTGGCATAGATCCCCAAACGATCTATGCCTCAACCTGGGATAGGTCCCCAAACGACCTATCCCTCAAACAGGGATAGGTCCCCAAACGACCTATCCCTTTAACAGGCCTAAGCCAATCCTCCTGCCCCAGCCCCGGCTGCGGGAGCCTTGATCTTGATGGCAGGCCCTGGCTCAGAGCCCCCCTTCCTCTTCGCCCCGCGCCTTTCCAGCTTGGTGTCTCCGCGGTCCGTGGGCGCGGGGACGCTGCTGCCACCATCCTGGCTGGTCCCTGCAGCCCCCGGGGAGGAAGCCAAGTGCCCCTGAGTCCCCTGCGGCAGGACCTTCCCACTCAGCAGAGCGCGGCTGGTTGGAGTCACCCCAGGCTCCCTGGTGGCTTGGAGCTGGGGTGCGGCTGAGTGGCTGGCGGTGGTGTGCCTGGGCGGGGAGGTGTCCTCCTCCATGGCGACATCGCTGGCCAGCGAGAGGTCGCAGCCTCGGGGGGCGTCCTCCTCCATGGGGACGTCGCTGGCCAGCGAGAGGTCGCAGCCGCGGGCGGTGTCCTCCTCCATGGGGACGTCGGTGGCCAGTGAGAGGTCGCAGCCGCGGGGGGCGTCCTCCTCCATGGAGACGTCACTGGCCAGGCTGATGTTAAGTGCCGGGGTGACGTCCACATCCATGGGGGTGCTCCCGTCTGGGGGGCTGCCACTGCCCAGGGGTGTCCCGGAGGGGTTGGCTGAGCTGGCAGGGCTGCGCTGGCTGTGCCGCGCTGCTGGGACCGGGGCCACTGCTCTCCCCTGATGGTGGTAGGGCTGCAGTTGACCCTGGGGGGCACGTTGGTCTGCCCCAGTCAGGGGCTTCCCACTGCCCTGGGGCCCCCCCCGGGCAGTGTTGGATGGAACAGCAACGCCAGGGCTGCTTGCCAGTGGGGCTGGTGGAGGCAGGTTGGCTGAGCCTGTGAGAAAGAGCAAAGCCTGGAAGTCACATCCCGAGCTGGGGCCGTCAGGCGCTTGGAGGACTGAGGAGGAGGAGGAGGAGGAGGGCGAGGTGCAGGGGAGGAAGGGCTGTGAATGTCCCCACCGTGCACTGCGGGGCTTTCGGGGTCAGGCTCTGTCCTCACCTTTGGTGCCGGAGCTTTGGGGGGAGCGGAAGAGCTGCACGAGCCGGGTCAGGGCTGATCTCCAGCTCACAGAGCGGCGCCACAGAGCTGACAGGGCCATGGTCAGTCACGCTCGGTGGCCGGTCGCTTCTGTTGACTGGACACAGGTCTGGATGCTCCTCTTGGAGCGTCTCCAGGGATGGAATGTTGGGCCTCCCATTGTGCCATAGAGACAGCAGTAATGCTGGGGCTTCCCTGAGGTGCTGTTCAAGGCACGAACCCCACTCTGACACGAACAAGTGCCAGAGCAGAATTACCGTTTATTCAAACTGCCCAGGTTTAAATACCACACCTGAACATGTCACGTGACCCTCTAACCAATGACAATCAAATATTGTCTGAGAACCCGGGAGACCACAACTCCCATGGTTCATTGCTACATTCTTCCTGCCACATCTCCCTCCTCTTTTTATTAACAAGTTGAGAAACACTATGTTTTTAACATTCTTATTAGAACCAATCTTATTTCAACTAATTATAAAAAACAGGGCCTATCGTCACAAGGCCTTTATTGAACTGTTGACAACTTTATTGGTTCGTGCAATATTCAAGCAATCTCAAATTACCCAGGGTTTGTAGGTGTGGATAACCTTTTATCTGAGGGTGACTTTGTGTAATGGCATCATCTTTATTTAAAAGGGAAATGTGTTGGGTTGTAGATGTTGTGTCTGAGGTGGTGTTGTCTGAAGTAGTGTTTAAGATGTCTTGCTATAAAGTGTACTTGCTTTCACACACATATACATGCTTCCACTCAACTTTCTCATTCATACTCCGGTGGCCACCGTTTCATTCTCTCCTTACAATGCACTCTTAAACCCTTTATTGTGTTTGACTCATGGAGTTTTGGTTCTGTATTGGTTACTGTTTATGTGTTTCTTTTGGTTCTGCCTTGGTTACTGTTTATATGTTTCTTTTGGTTCTGTTGTATCATTTACTGCTTCTTTGTGATTATCCCTGTTTTAAGGAAATGTTAATGTAGATTTACACACATAGGGAACAGACCCATATCTCTTTTCCCCTTTTTTTTTTTTTTTTTTTTCTCCCCACTGTGTGATGTGTTTACTATTGTTGGTCGTGTTTCTTCTAATCCAAATCCTTCACTTATTTCTTCTGGTGGTTGCTCCTGTTGTGGTGGAGGGCTAATATAAGGCCTGACACATCTAGAAGGGACCCATTGTAATTTGGTACCCTTGGATACACAGGCATATCCCCTTCCCCATGTTATGAGATCTACTGGTCCTGACCATTGCCCAGATATTAGATCTTTGATCATAACTGGTGGTTTGGAAGATGAAAGTATTTGAGTTTTCTGTTGGCGTTCATACCTGCTATGGTCTGTATCATCACAGTTTAAGAAATTTAGAACATATGACGCTTTCCGTAAGCGTTCCTGGGGGCTATATACCGACTCCCCTCTTTTTTGTCTTTGAAGCATTTCTTTTAGTGTACGGTGAGCTCTTTCTACAATCGCTTGTCCTGTGGGTGAATGCGGTATACCTATGGAATGGAGTATTCCCCAATCTGTGAGAAATGTTTTGATTTTTTCAGAACAATAAGCAGGGCCATTGTCGGTTTTTATGGTTTTTGGAATTCCTAGGATTGCGAAACAACTGAGCCAGTGTCTGATAACGTCTTTGGCTTTTTCTCCCGTGTGTGCTGTTGCATTAATGTATCTGGAATACATGTCTACTGTAACATGGACATATTTTAGTTTACCGAATTCAGCTATATGTGTAAGGTCTGTCTGCCAGATTTCATTGGCTGTTATGCCCCTGGGATTAACCCCTTCCTTAGCTGGCATGGGGGTAATTCGCTGGCAGTCAGAGCATGACATAATTATGTCTCTGGTCTGGTTTATTGTAATTTGGAATTGTCTCTTTAATGAACGTGCATTTTGGTGGAAGAACTGGTGTGAGACTTTAGCCTGTTCCAGAATTTTGGGAACTGTAGTTGCCATAGCAGTTGCATCAGCTTTTTGATTGCCCTCTGCTATGGGTCCTGGAAGTTCTGTGTGTGACCGAGTGTGCATTATGTAAAAATCAAATTTTCTGTGGTTGATAAGAAACCATATGGTACGAATTTCTGTAAATAAGTGAGGATTAGTGACATCTCGAAGGAAGGAGGCTTCGAGACGTGAGACCAACCCTGCTGCATAGTGAGAATCTGTGACAACATTCATAGGTTGATCATGGAACAATTCAAATGCCATGCGGATAGCTGCTAGTTCTAAAACCTGTACAGAACCTTGGTCCAAGGTTTGTACCTTATTGTCCCATTGTCCTGTGGCAGGGTTCTTCCATGTCACGATGGCTTTTTTCGATCGTCCAGATGCATCAGTGAAGACTGTGACTCCATTTACTGGTCGTAGTTTGCAGCGACGCGTGGCCATCAGGGGTAGATTTCCTATTTCCGCCCAGAGTTTATGTTTCGGGAAGTGAATGGAAATATTACCGTGGAAGTCCGCTAATGCAGTCTGAAACCCAGCGTCCTCTGCAAGAAGCCAGTCTAAGTTGTCTTTTGTGGCTGGAATGTAGATCGTCTCAGGATCCCTTCCATCCATCTCCTGCAGATGTCCTCTACCTTTCATAATGAGCTTAGCAAGCATGTCATTAACGGTCCAAACAGTCTTAGGTGGAGAGTGGGGAAGAAATAACCATTCTAGAATTCTCAAAGGGTCAGATTCTGCCTGATCCCATTGGAAAAGGACAGCAAAAGGTTGGAACTTGCTGGATATGATGGCGAGGCGAATGTGCAGGTCAGGGGGTTGTCGTCTGCTTTGCCTGTTTTCGACAGCTTGGGAGCATACTTCCAGAGCTTGTTTTGCTTCTGGGGTTAGGGATCGAATAGATGTGAGAGTTGGGTCGCCTTTAAGTAGCTCGAAGAGGGGGTGCAATTCCTCTGTTGTGATGCCCAAGACAGGCCTCAGCCAGTTAATGGCTCCTAAAAGCCCTTGCAAATCATTCAGGGTCATAGTGTCCGTTACTTTGAAAGTCACTGGTTGTGGCATGATTTCCTGTTGAGTGATCCTCCATCCGAGGTAGGTCCAAGGTTGGGTGCGTTGAATTTTTTCTGGGGCAAGCTGCAGACCTGCTTTTTGGATGGCGTCAGTTAAGGCAGTCAAGGTGGATTGTAGTTCAGTCCCGTGTTTTGCTGCTATCAGGATGTTTGATATTCCTGTCTTTGCCTCCCATTCTAATTGTTCAATTTGGGTATAGGTCAATTTATGCATGTTTGTGTTTTGAGTAGATCTAGAGGTGTGTATTGCTGTATGTTGCAACTTTGTGGAGCATCTTTGGGCTTGTGTTGTATGAAGGTTTTGTTTGTTTTGCTTTCTCAAGGCTCTTGCAGTGACTGTGTATAAAGAGTTATGTGTTTCTGCAGTTGAAATTGTAACTGGTTGTTTGTTTGCTACTTGTTTAAGTTTGGCTTTCCATGTTGTGTATGGCATATTGTCTAACAGCATTTTAAAATAGTGAGAAGTAAATACTTGATTTGGGGCCCCTCTTATTATTATTCTTACCCTCTGTAACACAAAAGAACTTTTTATAATAGCAGATCATCTGTCAATTAGTAAAGTTGTCCTTCTGTGACTTAGAAAATTAAACATGGTAGTTGATAGCTGTATGTCTGCTGTGTTTTGCAATGCTACCTCTAGGTTGTTGGTTCTGTCAGGAGGTGGATGGTGTTGTCCCAGCTGAAATTCTCGCAGTACAAAACCAACCACTGTCATTGCCAGCAACGCCGTCAGTACACGTGCTGTCCACTTCAACGTTGGTAGCTTTGACTTTGCTGATGGTCTGGGCTTGGGTAGGCAGATGTTCTGTGTGCTTTCCCAGTCTACATCTTCTTCCTCGAGCTGAAGTAGTAGCTGTAGCCATGTTTGCTGTTCTTCCTCTTTTGCAGGATTCAAAACTGCTTGTCCTTTTTCTGGTTCTCTTGTCTCACTGAATTCAGTTTGCCACAGCTCAGCTAAGCTTTCTAGGGAGTCAATATCTCTTCTTCCTCCTCCATCAGGCCATCTTCGGCATAGAAGCTGTTCTGAGGCTGGTGAGGGCTGTGGGTTGGTTTCTGGGTAGGAGAGCCACAGTGATGCTTTAACTGTTGTGCATTTGTTGTGAGTTGGTTGAACTGGTGGTGACGGAAGAGGCACTTTCACTTCCGCCTCACGGCCGGAGTAAGCTTGCTGCGTCCATGTTGCTGCGTGGTTGTTCTGCAGCGGTCTCATGGCCGCTGCGCAGCCAAAGGGTGTTAGTGGAGCGCCCTGGCTAAAGGGAGCTAGCAGATTCTCTTCTGTGTCCTCTATAGACTCGCTGTCTATTTGTCCGTCACAGTCATCCTCCCCCCTTCCCGGCGAAATGCCTGAACCTGGGGGTGGCGGCTTCACTTCCGGCACACGGCAGGGGCAACATGGCGGTGCCTCCGGTGCCACTCTCCTTCTGCACGTTGACTGTGCAACCACCGTGTAGCGGTCGCCCCGTAACGGTCCAGGGGTCGGCGCTGCTCTGTAATGGTCCTCGGCTCCAGCAGCACTGCTTGCTGCTCTGTATGGCATGGTCTCAGCTGCAGCCATGGGCGCTGGCATAAAGCCAGCATCCCCCCCGGCTGCCATGCTCATGCTGCCAGCCCCCAAGCCATGCTCCTTCACACCACACGCTGCCACTGCACTGTTCCCCCCAAGGGCTCCCCCTCCCCCTCATCCCCCCTGACCAACGTGCATTCCCCCCCTGCCCCACTCGGTCGGTGGGGGGGCTGGGGTTGAAGGGGGGGGAGTTGAGGGGAAAGGAGTGAAGGGGGGGGAAGTCCACTCTCCCGGGTGCATTTGCCTTTCTGTAGTGCTTATTCAAGGCTATCATAATGTCTTTCCATGTAGCCAAATTCTTGAGGGCGTCTGTTTTTCCCTCACTGGCTTTTTCAATAATTTTGTTCCCTATTTTCCTCCAAGATGACACTTGACAAGGTCCAGTCAGAGGGAATGCAGGTTCAGGCAACGAAATCCAATATAACAAGTCCCATAACTTACTTTCTTCTATGGTTGTTCTTGTAAAAGTTGAGAGACAGCTTCTGCTGTTTGTTTGATTTTTGGAGTAATTCCCTCCTGACGGGTAAACCACCCTCCCATATTCACCAATTTTTGGTTACCTCTGTGCGGAAGCTCTGTTGTCCTTTCTTCTGGTCCTTTTTTCTTCCTTTTTTGTTCCTTTTTGCAGAGGTAACCCAGCGCGCTGAATTCTTTCTTTTCTTCCTTTTGGTTTTGGCGATATGGACACCCCCGGACAGGTTCCCCAGAGCTTCTGCTCCTGGTTGCCGGTAACCTGCTGAAGACCCTGTTCGGGCTCCATTTGAGGTGCTGTTCAAGGCACGAACCCCACTCTGACACGAACAAGAGCCAGAGCAGAAATACCATTTATTCAAACTGCCTAGGTTTAAATACCACGCCTGAACATGTCACGTGACCCTCTAACCAATGACAATCAAATATTGTCTGAGAACCCGGGAGACCACAACTCCCATGGTTCATTGCTACATTCTTCCTGCCACACTTCCCTTCTTCTGCCCCACCCCCAACAGCTTTGCCAGCTCTTCCTGGCCAGAGGAAGGCTTAACCAAAGAGCTCGAATCACATAACATCCTGCCTTGGAAGGGACCCACAAGGGTCGCCCAGTCCAACTCCTGGCCCTGTGCAGGACAGCACAGCCATCCCACCGTGTGCCTGAGA
This sequence comes from Pseudopipra pipra, assembly GCF_036250125.1. Lineage (NCBI taxonomy): Eukaryota > Metazoa > Chordata > Aves > Passeriformes > Pipridae > Pseudopipra > Pseudopipra pipra. Next base: position 17,754,903 of record NC_087580.1, on the reverse strand, counting down.
GCGTTGTCCAAACGCTCCTTGAGCTCTGGCAGCCTTGGGGCCGTGACCACTGCCCTGGGCAGCCCGTTCCAGTGCCCGACCACCCTCCGGGGAAAGCACCAGGGCAGTTGAAGTCTCCACGAGAAGCAGGGACTGTGACCTGGAGGCTGCTTCAAGCTGCCTGTAGAGGTCTCCTCCCCATCTTGCTCCTGCTCAGGAGGCCTGGAGCAAACCCCCACAGCAGTGTGCCCATTCCCAGCCTGCCCGCCCTTTGATCCTGACCCATCAACTCCTGAGTGGCTCGCCATCCCCCCCAAGACAGAGGTCGAGACCTTCCGAGTGTCACCTCCCTGAGATCTACGGATGTCGTCTTCCTGGGCTCCTGCGAGGCCCCGCATGTGGTTGCCAGCGCATTCTTCCCTCTCCCTTATGGGCCCTGTCCAATGCAGCCCCAGGGCAGCCCGGAGGAGCCCTGTCTGGGGCTGCGCTGGGGTGACCGGGGACACGGTGGGCTCACTGGGAGCAGCCTTCCAAAGCCCCAGAGCGGCAGGATGGTGCCCAGGCTCTGCTCAGGGCTACTTTGGGCGTGGGGCCGTCTGCGCGAGTCCTGCACGGGACCCATGTGTCCTGGCTGCCACGCCAAAGGGCTGCTTCCCCAGGCGAAGGGGACAGGGGAGTGACCCTGCGTGAGAGCCTGCACCTCTGGCAGTGACTCAGGCCCGGGGTGCCCTTTGGGTGCCCTTGGTGCCCTTTGGGCCTTGCTGGATCTGCTTGCTGCCATTTGCTGGGGCCACCCTGCACTCCCTCCCCATTGCAGGCAGACACAGGCAGGTGTTGGAATAAAATCTTTTCTTCCGTAACCAGAAGAAAACTGTTAACTATATCTATGGAACGGCGGAGGGGGTCAGACAGAAATGCACACAAATCAGCAGGATTGGCAAAAATGTCCGCTTTATTAGAGGACAGACAGCTCATATGCTGCCTGCGACACACAGACATGTGGTTCTTCCCCAGGTTACATTGGATACATAAGGCAAACATACTGTGGTGTACAGTACTAATTGGATATCAGCAGGTGTCCATAAGCCTTGTTTTCCTGCCAGAACAACTCCTCCTTCACCTTGGCACAAGGCCTGCGCCATAGAAGTGGCGCAGTATTTTTTACTCTCTGCACCCAGCCATGCCAAGGGGAAGGTCTCAGAAATGCAACTGAAATTGTTCACACAATTTCTGTCCACCGACATCTACGTCTACATCTATCTCTACATCTTCCCTACATCTCTATCTACATCTTCCCCACATAAACACCCTCCCTCCCTCCCGCTGGGATAGATCCCCAAACGATCTATCCCTCCAACTGGCATAGATCCCCAAACGATCTATGCCTCAACCTGGGATAGGTCCCCAAACGACCTATCCCTCAAACAGGGATAGGTCCCCAAACGACCTATCCCTTTAACAGGCCTAAGCCAATCTTCCTGCCCCAGCCCCGGCTGCGGGAGCCTTGATCTTGATGGCAGGCCCTGGCTCAGAGCCCCCCTTCCTCTTCGCCCCGCGCCTTTCCAGCTTGGTGTCTCCGCGGTCCGTGGGCGCGGGGACGCTGCTGCCACCATCCTGGCTGGTCCCTGCAGCCCCCGGGGAGGAAGCCAAGTGCCCCTGAGTCCCCTGCGGCAGGACCTTCCCACTCAGCAGAGCGCGGCTGGTTGGAGTCACCCCAGGCTCCCTGGTGGCTTGGAGCTGGGGTGCGGCTGAGTGGCTGGCGGTGGTGTGCCTGGGCGGGGAGGTGTCCTCCTCCATGGCGACATCGCTGGCCAGCGAGAGGTCGCAGCCTCGGGGGGCGTCCTCCTCCATGGGGACGTCGCTGGCCAGCGAGAGGTCGCAGCCGCGGGCGGTGTCCTCCTCCATGGGGACGTCGGTGGCCAGTGAGAGGTCGCAGCCGCGGGGGGCGTCCTCCTCCATGGAGACGTCACTGGCCAGGCTGATGTTAAGTGCCGGGGTGACGTCCACATCCATGGGGGTGCTCCCGTCTGGGGGGCTGCCACTGCCCAGGGGTGTCCCGGAGGGGTTGGCTGAGCTGGCAGGGCTGCGCTGGCTGTGCCGCGCTGCTGGGACCGGGGCCACTGCTCTCCCCTGATGGTGGTAGGGCTGCAGTTGACCCTGGGGGGCACGTTGGTCTGCCCCAGCCAGGGGCTTCCCACTGCCCTGGGGCCCCCCCCGGGCAGTGTTGGATGGAACAGCAACGCCAGGGCTGCTTGCCAGTGGGGCTGGTGGAGGCAGGTTGGCTGAGCCTGTGAGAAAGAGCAAAGCCTGGAAGTCACATCCCGAGCTGGGGCCGTCAGGCGCTTGGAGGACTGAGGAGGAGGAGGAGGAGGAGGGCGAGGTGCAGGGGAGGAAGGGCTGTGAATGTCCCCACCGTGCACTGCGGGGCTTTCGGGGTCAGGCTCTGTCCTCACCTTTGGTGCCGGAGCTTTGGGGGGAGCGGAAGAGCTGCACGAGCCGGGTCAGGGCTGATCTCCAGCTCACAGAGCGGCGCCACAGAGCTGACAGGGCCATGGTCAGTCACGCTCGGTGGCCAGTCGCTTCTGTTGACTGGACACAGGTCTGGATGCTCCTCTTGGAGCGTCTCCAGGGATGGAATGTTGGGCCTCCCATTGTGCCATAGAGACAGCAGTAATGCTGGGGCTTCCCTGAGGTGCTGTTCAAGGCACGAACCCCACTCTGACACGAACAAGTGCCAGAGCAGAATTACCGTTTATTCAAACGCTCCTTGAGCTCTGGCAGCCTTGGGGCCGTGACCACTGCCCTGGGCAGCCCGTTCCAGTGCCCGACCACCCTCCGGCGAAAGCACCAGGGCAGTTGAAGTCTCCACGAGAAGCAGGGACTGTGACCTGGAGGCTGCTTCAAGCTGCCTGTAGAGGTCTCCTCCCCATCTTGCTCCTGCTCAGGAGGCCTGGAGCAAACCCCCACAGCAGTGTGCCCATTCCCAGCCTGCCCGCCCTTTGATCCTGACCCATCAACTCCTGAGTGGCTCGCCATCCCCCCCAAGACAGAGGTCGAGACCTTCCGAGTGTCACCTCCCCGAGATCTACGGATGTCGTCTCCCTGGGCTCCTGTGAGGCCCCGCATGTGGTTGCCAGCGCATTCTTCCCTCTCCCTTATGGGCCCTGTCCAATGCAGCCCCAGGGCAGCCCGGAGGAGCCCTGTCTGGGGCTGCGCTGGGGTGACCGGGGACACGGTGGGCTCACTGGGAGCAGCCTTCCAAAGCCCCAGAGCGGCAGGATGGTGCCCAGGCTCTGCTCAGGGCTGCTTTGGGCGTGGGGCCGTCTGCGCGAGTCCTGCACGGGACCCATGTGTCCTGGCTGCCACGCCAAAGGGCTGCTTCCCCAGGCGAAGGGGACAGGGGAGTGACCCTGCGTGAGAGCCTGCACCTCTGGCAGTGACTCAGGCCCGGGGTGCCCTTTGGGTGCCCTTGGTGCCCTTTGGGCCTTGCTGGATTTGCTTGCTGCCATTTGCTGGGGCCACCCTGCACTCCCTCCCCATTGCAGGCAGACACAGGCAGGTGTTGGAATAAAATCTTTTCTTCCGTAACCAGAAGAAAACTGTTAACTATATCTACGGAACGGCGGAGGGGGTCAGACAGAAATGCACACAAATCAACAGGATTGGCAAAAATGTCCGCTTTATTAGAGGACAGACAGCTCATATGCTGCCTGCGACACACAGACATGTGGTTCTTCCCCAGGTTACATTGGATACATAAGGCAAACATACTGTGGTGTACAGTACTAATTGGATATCAGCAGGTGTCCATAAGCCTTGTTTTCCTGCCAGAACAACTCCTCCTTCACCTTGGCACAAGGCCTGCGCCATAGAAGTGGCGCAGTATTTTTTACTCTCTGCACCCAGCCATGCCAAGGGGAAGGTCTCAGAAATGCAACTGAAATTGTTCACACAATTTCTGTCCACCGACATCTACGTCTACATCTATCTCTACATCTTCCCTACATCTCTATCTACATCTTCCCCACATAAACACCCTCCCTCCCTCCCGCTGGGATAGATCCCCAAACGATCTATCCCTCCAACTGGCATAGATCCCCAAACGATCTATGCCTCAACCTGGGATAGGTCCCCAAACGACCTATCCCTCAAACAGGGATAGGTCCCCAAACGACCTATCCCTTTAACAGGCCTAAGCCAATCTTCCTGCCCCAGCCCCGGCTGCGGGAGCCTTGATCTTGATGGCAGGCCCTGGCTCAGAGCCCCCCTTCCTCTTCGCCCCGCGCCTTTCCAGCTTGGTGTCTCCGCGGTCCGTGGGCGCGGGGACGCTGCTGCCACCATCCTGGCTGGTCCCTGCAGCCCCCGGGGAGGAAGCCAAGTGCCCCTGAGTCCCCTGCGGCAGGACCTTCCCACTCAGCAGAGCGCGGCTGGTTGGAGTCACCCCAGGCTCCCTGGTGGCTTGGAGCTGGGGTGCGGCTGAGGGGCTGGCGGTGGTGTGCCTGGGCGGGGAGGTGTCCTCCTCCATGGCGACATCGCTGGCCAGCGAGAGGTCGCAGCCTCGGGGGGCGTCCTCCTCCATGGGGACGTCGCTGGCCAGCGAGAGGTCGCAGCCGCGGGCGGTGTCCTCCTCCATGGGGACGTCGGTGGCCAGTGAGAGGTCGCAGCCGCGGGGGGCGTCCTCCTCCATGGAGACGTCACTGGCCAGGCTGATGTTAAGTGCCGGGGTGACGTCCACATCCATGGGGGTGCTCCCGTCTGGGGGGCTGCCACTGCCCAGGGGTGTCCCGGAGGGGTTGGCTGAGCTGGCAGGGCTGCGCTGGCTGTGCCGCGCTGCTGGGACCGGGGCCACTGCTCTCCCCTGATGGTGGTAGGGCTGCAGTTGACCCTGGGGGGCACGTTGGTCTGCCCCAGCCAGGGGCTTCCCACTGCCCTGGGGCCCCCCCCGGGCAGTGTTGGATGGAACAGCAACGCCAGGGCTGCTTGCCAGTGGGGCTGGTGGAGGCAGGTTGGCTGAGCCTGTGAGAAAGAGCAAAGCCTGGAAGTCACATCCCGAGCTGGGGCCGTCAGGCGCTTGGAGGACTGAGGAGGAGGAGGAGGAGGAGGGCGAGGTGCAGGGGAGGAAGGGCTGTGAATGTCCCCACCGTGCACTGCGGGGCTTTCGGGGTCAGGCTCTGTCCTCACCTTTGGTGCCGGAGCTTTGGGGGGAGCGGAAGAGCTGCACGAGCCGGGTCAGGGCTGATCTCCAGCTCACAGAGCGGCGCCACAGAGCTGACAGGGCCATGGTCAGTCACGCTCGGTGGCCGGTCGCTTCTGTTGACTGGACACAGGTCTGGATGCTCCTCTTGGAGCGTCTCCAGGGATGGAATGTTGGGCCTCCCATTGTGCCATAGAGACAGCAGTAATGCTGGGGCTTCCCTGAGGTGCTGTTCAAGGCACGAACCCCACTCTGACACGAACAAGTGCCAGAGCAGAATTACCGTTTATTCAAACTGCCCAGGTTTAAATACCACACCTGAACATGTCACGTGACCCTCTAACCAATGACAATCAAATATTGTCTGAGAACCCGGGAGACCACAACTCCCATGGTTCATTGCTACATTCTTCCTGCCACATCTCCCTCCTCTTTTTATTAACAAGTTGAGAAACACTATGTTTTTAACATTCTTATTAGAACCAATCTTATTTCAACTAATTATAAAAAACAGGGCCTATCGTCACAAGGCCTTTATTGAACTGTTGACAACTTTATTGGTTCGTGCAATATTCAAGCAATCTCAAATTACCCAGGGTTTGTAGGTGTGGATAACCTTTTATCTGAGGGTGACTTTGTGTAATGGCATCATCTTTATTTAAAAGGGAAATGTGTTGGGTTGTAGATGTTGTGTCTGAGGTGGTGTTGTCTGAAGTAGTGTTTAAGATGTCTTGCTATAAAGTGTACTTGCTTTCACACACATATACATGCTTCCACTCAACTTTCTCATTCATACTCCGGTGGCCACCGTTTCATTCTCTCCTTACAATGCACTCTTAAACCCTTTATTGTGTTTGACTCATGGAGTTTTGGTTCTGTATTGGTTACTGTTTATGTGTTTCTTTTGGTTCTGCCTTGGTTACTGTTTATATGTTTCTTTTGGTTCTGTTGTATCATTTACTGCTTCTTTGTGATTATCCCTGTTTTAAGGAAATGTTAATGTAGATTTACACACATAGGGAACAGACCCATATCTCTTTTCCCCTTTTTTTTTTTTTTTTTTTTCTCCCCACTGTGTGATGTGTTTACTATTGTTGGTCGTGTTTCTTCTAATCCAAATCCTTCACTTATTTCTTCTGGTGGTTGCTCCTGTTGTGGTGGAGGGCTAATATAAGGCCTGACACATCTAGAAGGGACCCATTGTAATTTGGTACCCTTGGATACACAGGCATATCCCCTTCCCCATGTTATGAGATCTACTGGTCCTGACCATTGCCCAGATATTAGATCTTTGATCATAACTGGTGGTTTGGAAGATGAAAGTATTTGAGTTTTATCTTGGCGTTCATACTTGCTATGGTCTGTATCATCACAGTTTAAGAAATTTAGAACATATGACGCTTTCCGTAAGCGTTCCTGGGGGCTATATACCGACTCCCCTCTTTTTTGTCTTTGAAGCATTTCTTTTAGTGTACGGTGAGCTCTTTCTACAATCGCTTGTCCTGTGGGTGAATGCGGTATACCTATGGAATGGAGTATTCCCCAATCTGTGAGAAATGTTTTGATTTTTTCAGAACAATAAGCAGGGCCATTGTCGGTTTTTATGGTTTTTGGAATTCCTAGGATTGCGAAACAACTGAGCCAGTGTCTGATAACGTCTTTGGCTTTTTCTCCCGTGTGTGCTGTTGCATTAATGTATCTGGAATACATGTCTACTGTAACATGGACATATTTTAGTTTACCGAATTCAGCTATATGTGTAAGGTCTGTCTGCCAGATTTCATTGGCTGTTATGCCCCTGGGATTAACCCCTTCCTTAGCTGGCATGGGGGTAATTCGCTGGCAGTCAGAGCATGACATAATTATGTCTCTGGTCTGGTTTATTGTAATTTGGAATTGTCTCTTTAATGAACGTGCATTTTGGTGGAAGAACTGGTGTGAGACTTTAGCCTGTTCCAGAATTTTGGGAACTGTAGTTGCCATAGCAGTTGCATCAGCTTTTTGATTGCCCTCTGCTATGGGTCCTGGAAGTTCTGTGTGTGACCGAGTGTGCATTATGTAAAAATCAAATTTTCTGTGGTTGATAAGAAACCATATGGTACGAATTTCTGTAAATAAGTGAGGATTAGTGACATCTCGAAGGAAGGAGGCTTCGAGACGTGAGACCAACCCTGCTGCATAGTGAGAATCTGTGACAACATTCATAGGTTGATCATGGAACAATTCAAATGCCATGCGGATAGCTGCTAGTTCTAAAACCTGTACAGAACCTTGGTCCAAGGTTTGTACCTTATTGTCCCATTGTCCTGTGGCAGGGTTCTTCCATGTCACGATGGCTTTTTTCGATCGTCCAGATGCATCAGTGAAGACTGTGACTCCATTTACTGGTCGTAGTTTGCAGCGACGCGTGGCCATCAGGGGTAGATTTCCTATTTCCGCCCAGAGTTTATGTTTCGGGAAGTGAATGGAAATATTACCGTGGAAGTCCGCTAATGCAGTCTGAAACCCAGCGTCCTCTGCAAGAAGCCAGTCTAAGTTGTCTTTTGTGGCTGGAATGTAGATCGTCTCAGGATCCCTTCCATCCATCTCCTGCAGATGTCCTCTACCTTTCATAATGAGCTTAGCAAGCATGTCATTAACGGTCCAAACAGTCTTAGGTGGAGAGTGGGGAAGAAATAACCATTCTAGAATTCTCAAAGGGTCAGATTCTGCCTGATCCCATTGGAAAAGGACAGCAAAAGGTTGGAACTTGCTGGATATGATGGCGAGGCGAATGTGCAGGTCAGGGGGTTGTCGTCTGCTTTGCCTGTTTTCGACAGCTTGGGAGCATACTTCCAGAGCTTGTTTTGCTTCTGGGGTTAGGGATCGAATAGATGTGAGAGTTGGGTCGCCTTTAAGTAGCTCGAAGAGGGGGTGCAATTCCTCTGTTGTGATGCCCAAGACAGGCCTCAGCCAGTTAATGGCTCCTAAAAGCCCTTGCAAATCATTCAGGGTCATAGTGTCCGTTACTTTGAAAGTCACTGGTTGTGGCATGATTTCCTGTTGAGTGATCCTCCATCCGAGGTAGGTCCAAGGTTGGGTGCGTTGAATTTTTTCTGGGGCAAGCTGCAGACCTGCTTTTTGGATGGCGTCAGTTAAGGCAGTCAAGGTGGATTGTAGTTCAGTCCCGTGTTTTGCTGCTATCAGGATGTTTGATATTCCTGTCTTTGCCTCCCATTCTAATTGTTCAATTTGGGTATAGGTCAATTTATGCATGTTTGTGTTTTGAGTAGATCTAGAGGTGTGTATTGCTGTATGTTGCAACTTTGTGGAGCATCTTTGGGCTTGTGTTGTATGAAGGTTTTGTTTGTTTTGCTTTCTCAAGGCTCTTGCAGTGACTGTGTATAAAGAGTTATGTGTTTCTGCAGTTGAAATTGTAACTGGTTGTTTGTTTGCTACTTGTTTAAGTTTGGCTTTCCATGTTGTGTATGGCATATTGTCTAACAGCATTTTAAAATAGTGAGAAGTAAATACTTGATTTGGGGCCCCTCTTATTATTATTCTTACCCTCTGTAACACAAAAGAACTTTTTATAATAGCAGATCATCTGTCAATTAGTAAAGTTGTCCTTCTGTGACTTAGAAAATTAAACATGGTAGTTGATAGCTGTATGTCTGCTGTGTTTTGCAATGCTACCTCTAGGTTGTTGGTTCTGTCAGGAGGTGGATGGTGTTGTCCCAGCTGAAATTCTCGCAGTAGAAAAACCAACCACTGTCATTGCCAGCAACGCCGTCAGTACACGTGCTGTCCACTTCAACGTTGGTAGCTTTGACTTTGCTGATGGTCTGGGCTTGGGTAGGCAGATGTTCTGTGTGCTTTCCCAGTCTACATCTTCTTCCTCGAGCTGAAGTAGTAGCTGTAGCCATGTTTGCTGTTCTTCCTCTTTTGCAGGATTCAAAACTGCTTGTCCTTTTTCTGGTTCTCTTGTCTCACTGAATTCAGTTTGCCACAGCTCAGCTAAGCTTTCTAGGGAGTCAATATCTCTTCTTCCTCCTCCATCAGGCCATCTTCGGCATAGAAGCTGTTCTGAGGCTGGTGAGGGCTGTGGGTTGGTTTCTGGGTAGGAGAGCCACAGTGATGCTTTAACTGTTGTGCATTTGTTGTGAGTTGGTTGAACTGGTGGTGACGGAAGAGGCACTTTCACTTCCGCCTCACGGCCGGAGTAAGCTTGCTGCATCCATGTTGCTGCGTGGTTGTTCTGCAGCGGTCTCATGGCCGCTGCGCAGCCAAAGGGTGTTAGTGGAGCGCCCTGGCTAAAGGGAGCTAGCAGATTCTCTTCTGTGTCCTCTATAGACTCGCTGTCTATTTGTCCGTCACAGTCATCCTCCCCCCTTCCCGGCGAAATGCCTGAACCTGGGGGTGGCGGCTTCACTTCCGGCACACGGCAGGGGCAACATGGCGGTGCCTCCGGTGCCACTCTCCTTCAAGGGGGTGCCAGTGCCCAGCCTGCCCGGGCCCTTTGCTGTGCCCTGCCAGCAGCAGCCTCCCCGTGCTGTGCCCAGGCTGCTCCTTTCAGCTGCGGGCACAGACAGGGCCCAGCTGTGCCTGCTGCTGTCCCATCCTGCGCTCAGCACGAGGGACGGGGCAGCCCAAAGAGAAGCCCTGTTGCTGGAGGGAGCCCAGGCCCTCAGGCACAGGGGATCTCCCAGGGCCTGTGCCAGCCAGGGGCCTTGTGCTGGGCTGTCACAGGCCAGGGCAGGGGCAGCTGGAGAGCCCCTGGCCCAGCCCTGAGTCACGGGCTGAGCCATCAACTCCTGCAGAGAGAAGGGACCTCACAGGCCCTTCCCCAGCTTGAGGGCAGAAATGTTCCTCACAGGAACTGCTGTGTTTATCCTGCTGCATTTGACAGCTGCACTTCTGCCTCTCTCTCACTTGGGCCTTCAAAGAGCTCTCCACGGAAAAGCTTCATTGAGTCCCAGAATACCAGAGGCTGGCAGAGCCCCCTGAGCAGCCCTGCCCTGGCTGTGGCTGGGCTGCAGTTCCCTTTGCCCAGAGCAGCCCCTGTCCTGCTGGGTTGGTGCTCGTGGCTGCAGCGCTGTTGGTCCCAGCCCAAGGTTTTGGCTGTCCCTGGGCAGTGCTGGCCCCGCAGGAAGCGTCTCTGCAACCACCCCCACCCAATGGGCTCTGCTGGGCAAGTGTTTCACAGGGGACATGGCTGGGACGGCTGGGCTGGACTGACCCAAGGGATATTCCATTCCATGGGATGGCATGATCAGCAATAAACTGAGAGAAAGGAAGGCAGAAAGGAAGGTGGGCAGGGGGCAGACGTGGATGTCCTTCATTAATACATTTGTCTTCCAAAGAAACCTCTCCATGGACTGAATTCTTGCCTCCCAGGGGTTTTCTTGGTTTCTGCATGTGGCCTTTGCTTTTTGCTTTCCTCTCTCCAGTTAATCTCCCTTTCTGTTGACCAAGGATTTCTTCACCTGCTTTTCTCCTGTTGTCTGACTGAGGAGGGGAAGGGAGAGAGCAACTTGGCTGTCCCTGGATGGCCAGACAGGTTTAACCACAGTCACCTTGCCCAAAGCTTCTCTTCTAGGCACCCCCAGAAATGTCAGGTGTCCACACCTGAGCTTGGTTATGCCCTGCTCACCCCCTCCCCCAGGGCGGTCAAGTGCAGAACCCACGTGGATCTCTGCAGTGACAGGGGGATGCCAGGAATTATCAGGGTTGGAGGTTGAAGGGAGTTGAACAGGGGACAATTGGGAAAAGCCCCCCATGGGGACTGGCCCAGAGCATGCGCAGTCCCTCAGCACCTTCCCGGCCACAGCTCCTCATTGGCTGCCCGTCCGCTCGGGGTCCCATTGGCTGGCTATTGGCTACACTTGGCTCCATCGCACTCTCCCATTGGCTGGCCCTTCGCGCCACCACGCAGCTTCCCCATTGGCTGCCTCTGGGCAGCTCCCCATTGGCTGCTCCCCGGCAACAGGGCTGCTCTCTTAGCAACAGCACCGACCCTTCAACCTGCACTTTAATTCAACTGGGCCAGTTCCAGGGCAACTCCACATCCTCCCCATCCACCGCAGCTTCACATTTTCCCTTAGCAATAGCAGTGGAACATTGGCCCAACAGCAACTTCACCTTTTCCCTTAGCAGAGTTCCAAAGCCTTGGTGCCACAGCCGGGCTGCTGCAGGAGCCGAGCTCCTTGCAAAAGCTCCAGGAGGCACCCATCAAGCCAGCAGAGGCAGGCAGAGGAGCAAACAAGAGAAAAACTTGTTACAATCAAAAAATGGGAGAAGGTGTACCAGGCGGATCTCGCTTGGAGACCGGGGAACCAGCCAAGGGACACTCGGGGCCCATCTCGGTGCCAGGAGACCTTTGCTTGGATCCTGGTGAACGGGCCAGGAGGCATCCAGGGGTCCCACGGTGAGGGGATTTAAGGCCGTGCCCGGGGACTGTGGGGAGCTGTTGCAGGACTGCTGCGGGAGCTGCTGCCACCCCCTTCCCCTGCGGGTTGGGTTCGTTCCTCGGAGGCTACAAGGCGACCAGGGCAGAAGCCCAGCAGAGATCTACCAGCTTGCAAGGCAGCGGCACTTCCTGGTGCTGCTAACTCCTGTCCTGTGCTTTTAACAGTTCCCCTTAGCTTGTCCCACTGCCCTATCTCCCTTCTTTCTCTCTGCTCTTTTGTGTTCCAAAACAAAGTGGAATTCTCGTTTTGGGATCCAGCATCTGGCCTCGTTTGTGCCTTAACCTGGCTTATGGGAGTGTTTTAGAACCTGGTTCCCCTCTGCATCGAAGCGGATCGGAACAGCTGGGGTCCCCAAATGGAGAAGGAGGGGGGTGGGACCCACAAAACTGAGAGAAAGGGGGAGGTAGGACTCCCAGATTTAGTGGGAGCAACTGGGGCAGCTGGAGTTTGGGGGTCTGATGGGAAAGGGCTGGGAGAGGGGGGAAAAGGGACGAGCTTTGCATCGTCAAAGTGAGTGAGAAGGGGCTGAGACCTTGAACTGAGCAGGGGGGGGGAGGGGGCCACCCCCAAACCGAGCTGTGGGGGGAGTAGAGGATTGCAGGGAGGGTGGGAAACAGGTGGGACAGTGAGGGAAAGGGTGAGAAAGGGCATAGGGGGTCCCATGGGGGTCCTGTAGCAGGATGCTCTGCCTGGAACGGGGTAAAACAACTCCAACAAGGCCCTGTTTGCAAAACCCCCGGCAGGAAATGAAGAAGGGGAGTCACGCTGCTTTTGGGTTGAATAATGCTGAAACCAGCCTGACTCCTCAATTCCAAAGGGAAACATCCTGAGAGAGAGGGGAAGATGTGGCAGAGCTGGGAAAATCCCCGGGCAAAGGAACAAAGGTGACACCCCTGAGAACTTCTCCAAGGCTGCTGGGCTGGCACAGCCTGGACACACCTGACTGACAGTCCAGCACTTTATACGAGAAAAGCCCCACATTTTAAGGACAGGGTCTTGTGACGTGTCCCATCAGACCCCCAGGGATGGACAGGGACTCCCCCAGTGTGGATCCAACCCCCCTGAGCTCCAGGGAATCCCTCCAAGCCTCATGTGATGGGGGACACAAAGGGACCCCTCGACCTTCTGTCCCACCTCCCTCTTCCCCCCTCTCCCTCCTCTTTCCCAACGTCCCCCCAATCTCCAGACCCTCCGTGCTCAACCGGGGGCTCCCAACCCCTCCCACTTAGGCTGGGGGTCGCAACCCCCCTCACACTCAGTTTTGGGGATCCCACCCCTTTTCCCTTCTCTCCCACCTCTTTCTGATCATCCCGTCAAACCACAGCTTCCCCGTGCTCTGCTCTGGGGGTCCCACCCCCTCAACCGCTCAGCTGAAGGGGTCTCACCCCCTTTTCCCACCTTTTCTCCCCTTTCCCCTCCCTTTTCCTTGTCACCCCCTGTTGCCGGTGGCAGTGGAAGGCTTAGACAAAGTTCATTAAAGAAGTCCTGCCCTTGAGTCCCGAGGTGCAGAAAGGACTCCCTGGCTTTCTAAACTCCTGCTCAGAGAGGAGCCTGGGGGCAGCTGGATCCAATCTCAGCCCCGGATTATGCCAAGGGTTGGAATTTAAGGAATTACAGAGCTGTGATTGAACCACTTTTGTCCTGCAGGTTTTAATGATGGAAAATCAGATATACTGATATAAAATGAACTATTCATTATCACAGATGAACAGACAAAAGATTTTAATCAGAATTATTTACTACACAATCTAAACACTAAAACTACCAGTAGTACAGGATAAGTACAACATAATTGAAGGAATTATACTAAAGCTGGCAAAAAATGAATAACTATTAAGTTGACATTTGATGTAACTCCCCCAGACCAAGGCTCCTGGGGAGATCTCTTTTGCTCACCCTCGAGGACTGACCTTGAGGGGGGTTCCCCAGCCAAGGGGGGAATCTCCAACCATACACCCCAAGAAGGGTTATGTTGGAAGAACCTGCCCCTGGGAAAGGGGACTGGAACTTTACAGTATAAAGTGATGGACTGACAGCCCTTGGACTCCAGGGGTTGCCTCACCATCAGGATGTTAATTCAGGGTTGAACCCAGACTGGTTCCAACATCTCCTGGCCTGGCCTGGGCCCCTCTCAGCCCAGCACTGATACATTTGCAAATAGGGCATTGTCTTGGTCCCATTCCAGGGGGGAATGTCCTGCCACAGTGTCCCAGTGTGCCTGTAATTCCATCAGGCCCTGCAGTGTCACAATGGTCCCTTGATTCCACAACTTCCCAAATGTTTCCAGGTTCCTTTGGTTCCATGAGGCCCCCATGTCACAAAGGCCCCTGGATTCCAGGAGTTTCCACAGTGTCTCAGGGTCCCTTTTTTCCAGGAGGCCCTGCAGGCTCCCAATTGTCCCTTGATTGCAGGAGGTTCCCAAATGTCTCAGGGTTCTTTGGTTCCAGGAGGCCCTGCAGTGTCACCTTGGCCCCTTCATTCCATGCAGGCCCAGGCAGAGGAACCCCAGCACGGAGCCCCCGACCCCCGTCAGCATCTTGGGGGGCGGCGTCCGACGGCAGCTCGGGGTGGGGGGGCAGCTGGGGGCAACTGGGATATACTGGGAGAGACCAGGAGTGACTGGGATCATCCTGGGACTGACTGGGATCATCCTGGGACTGACTGGGCCCTGTGGAACACCCTGAAAGTTCTGGAGGGGCTGTTTTAAGTGAGCTCTGGAAAACTGTCCTGGCTGTGCAGGGCAGGAAATGCTGATGTTCTGCAGGCCCCCAGCTCTGCTCTCTGGCTCCTGGTTTCCCTCGTGCTGGGCAGTTGGAGCCCAGGCAGGGGCAGCCCTACAGGAGGTTGTGGTGCTGCAGGGCCCAGGGGCTGCACCCCGAGGAGCTCCTGCCCCAGGGGCTCAGGGACCTGGCAGTCTGTGCTGCTGGGGGCAGGATCGTGCCCCGCGTCCCGGGAGCATCGCCCCCCGCATCCCGCAGGTGACCGGGGAGGGGGAGCTCGCCCCAAATATCTTGAGGGGGATGTTTGGGTCTTGCAGGACCCCAAAGCTGAGCCGCAAATGCCCCTTGGGGGGATATTGGGGATCCCCGGGAGGTGTTTTTTGGGGGTCCCGGGGTGGGTTCCTGGCACAGCCCCGACGATGAGCAGGGGGATGTTGGGTCCTCGGAGCCACGTGGCGATCGCCGGATACCGGCGGGGAGTGGGGGGGACACGGGACAAACCCACCGGCTTTGGGGACCCCTGGGACAGGCGGGGGTTGGAATCTGAAACGGGGGCCCGGAGAGGGGGATCTCCCGGCAGTCTGGAGAGGAGGGGGGAGCAGCGAGGGCTGTAGGGGGAGCCGGGACCCCCGGCAGCCTGGAGAGAGGGCTGGACACCTTGGGATCGCCAGCACCCCGAAGGCGAGAGTCAGGGGAGAAGGGACCCTGGGACCCTGAAACCCCCCGACCACCCTAAAAGGGACCCCGGAGAGGGGAGCCCCCGGGACCCCCGGGACCCCCAGCAGCCCAGAGAAGGGGGATCCCCAGAATGGCAAAGTGAGGAGCCCATAAAGGAAGGACCCCTGGGATTCCCGGGATCTCCGGCAGCCCAGAGAGGGCGGGAACCCTGGAGAGGGGGTTCCCCAATACATGTGAGACCTCCAGCAGCCCACACAGCAGGGACCCCAGAACCCCAAAGTGGATGGACCAGCGAGGGGGAACTCCACTGCTGAGAGGGTTGTTTTGGGCTGAATCTTGGTGGTTTGGAGGTGATTCCTGGTGATTCCAGGTGACTTCTAGAGACGGAGCTGGGCAGGAGGGTGTCAGAGACTGGAATAGTTAAGGATTTCTGCATTCTAAGAGACTTCTGCAGGCTTTTGACTTTCTGATGGGCAACTGGGCCCATCCTCCCTCCTCCAGTGCAGAAGATGTCAAGCCCCGAAAAGAAAAGGTGGGAAGAGACCACGAACTCCGCGCCAAAAAGGGAGACAGCACCCTATGGAAACAACTCCCCGCCTTGGGGGAGCTGCAAAGGATATAGATACTGACTGGTGACTTTGGGGGTTTTGACGGGGTTTTTCTTCTTCTTCTCCCTCACCGCCTGCGGATCAAGACGTCGCTGGATCCAGTGGGTGGTGATTATACCACTCTCACCTTTCCTTTTTTTTCTCTTGCTCTCCCTTACTCTTACCCTGTCTTTCTCTCCCCTATGCATTTGTTTTCCTCCTCCCCCGAAAGGTTATGACAGCACCCAAAATGTTAACATCCCTATTGATACAAAATTGTGAAAATAAATCTTGTCAATATATGTTTTCAGACACCGATTATTTAGTGTCGTTTTGCTTTAATCCACCCCAAAGGAATTATTGATAAAACCTGGGTTACCCCCCCTCTTTTCCTGAGGTGGGTTGTAACAGAGGGACCGCCAACCCAATGCACCCACACCTTGTTTTCCCTCCTAAACCAGGAAAAATTCATCCCTTTGGGAAGTCTGTCTCTAAACTCCATGGCATGAGCCTGTAAGTCTGATATATGTGTATTAGTTTGAGTTACTCTGGGCAGAAGGGAATGAGTTTATATAGAATAATTCCTTCCCAAAGCTTGGCCAGATGGAGGAGGAGGCTGCGAGGAAGAGGAAGATGCCCCAGGACCCCCAGGCAGGTGAGGAGGAAGTCAGTGCCCCTTTGCCCTGTCTTGTCCTGTATCTCCCAGCTGAGCATCGCCCCCGGCTGCAGGACAACCCCGCTGCCGCCACCGTCCTGCCGGGGCCGGAGTTGGGGGGATGTCCTTGGCCTTCCCTCTGGGCCGGAGGCAAATCCCCTCCCTGTCCTTCTTCCCTCCTGCCCCAGGTCCCGAGCTGAGGACGGAGAGCCCGGAGGACAAATCCCCCCGGCAGAGCCTGGTGGGAGAGGCAGTTTTGAAGGGCTCCACGGCGCAGGAAGGCAGCGGGGAGGGAAAGCCACGAAGGTACCCCAGGAGGAGGGTCTCCAAAGGCAGCCCAGAGTGCTCTGAGGAGGAAAGACCCACCCTGCGCCAGGAAGGCGACGAGGGCTTGAGCCAGAGCCCTGACCTGGATGTCCATGAGCAGCCTCACACCAGGAAAAAGCCCTCCAAGTGCTTGGACTGTTGGAAGAGCTTCAGCCAGAGCTCCCACCTGATCTGCCACCAGCGCACCCACACTGGGGAACAGCCCTACATGTGTGGGGAATGTGGGAAGAGCTTCATCTGCAGCTCCAACCTGATCTGCCACCAGCGCACCCACACTGGAGAACGGCCCTACAAGTGCTTGGAATGCAAGAAGAGGTTTCAGACCAGCGGGAATCTCCTCCTGCATGAAAGGACACACACAGGGGAGAGGCCCTTCCTCTGCACCCACTGTGGGAAGGGCTTCATCCAGAACTCCCACCTCGTCAGGCACCGGCACATCCACAGCGGGGAGAGGCCCTACAAGTGTGGGGAGTGTGGGAAGAGCTTCAGCCAGAGCTCTGCCTTGACCTCACACCAACGGACCCACCAGTAAGGGAAGCCCTAAAGGTGCCTTGACTGTGGGAAGAGCTTTGTCTGCTGCTCCAACTCCATCACCCACTGGAGGAGTGATGTCTTCCCACATTGGGAAGACACCTGGCTGGTGGTCTCCACATCCTCCTGGTTCCCCTCAGGCACCTGGGTGAACACAGTGGGAGAAACATCCATGGGGTCACAAACTGACCTGGGAAATTCAGTGGGAAGAGCTGATTTGTTGAATTTAAAACAAAGACATTCAACAAAGACATCTAAAGCCCCACCATTTTACTGGCATTTGGGGTCATTTGGAGATCCAGGGGAATATTTGGGAGGATTTGGAGTTTCTGGTGGGATGTGGGGGAGATTACCCCAAAAATGGGGGTTCCCAGGCCGGGCAAACAGGGCCACATTGTCGTAGTTGTGCCAGCAGTTCATGTCCCCTGATCCTGTCTGTTCTCCAGGAACTCCCCTTGGCTGTTCCAGGGCCTGGCCTGGGTCTCCCCACACGGGGTGTCCCCCTCAGGTGCCCAAATCTCTGCTGAAGTGCCTGAGCTGCTCCCAGTTGGAGATGTACCCGGGCAGGAACCTCTCCCGGTCGGGGCCGTTCACTCGGCTTTTCCCAGGACCTGGAACAGCCCTGGGTGTGCAGGGACACAGGTCAGGGGGTGCCCCCCCAGCAGCCCTCAGCCCCCCCAGCAGGTTGGGAGCTCAGGGGGCCACCCCGGAGCCCCCTTTCCCACCCCCCTCTGCCCCACAGCTGCTGCAGCACCAGTTACTGGGTGGGGGAGTCCCCCCATCAGCCCCCCAGGGACGGACAGGGGGGTTGGGCACCTGTGGGCAATCGTCACCAGAGCAAGCACACAAAGGGTTACAGATGCAGTGGACATTCCCAGGGCGGATCTGCCCCCTCCCAGAGCCCCAGGGAACCGCTCCAGGGCTCAAGTGATGGGGGGCAGGGGAGACCCATGTGGGAACCCCCTGCCCTCTGTCCCCCTGCCCACTGTCCAACACCCCTTTTCTCCCCTCTCTCACCCCTTTCCCACCATCCCCACCGTCCCCAGCTCCCCCCCAGCTCGGTTTGGGGGTGTTTCTTCCCCCTGCCCTGCTCGGTTTCACAGTCTCAGCCCCCTCCTCGCTCACTTTGAAGGTCCCAGCCCCCCTTTTCTCCCGTTCTCCCCCCTTTTTCCCATTGTCCCCTGAAAGGCAGCTGTTAAATATTGGGTGCTGAAAAAGCTGCTCCATCGTGTCCATTCCAAATTAAGCCTGCATTTATTAGGAGGGACTGGCATCCAAACGGCAGCAAGAAGGGTCTTCTAATTCTCTTCTGCTTAATCCTCTCTGCAGCCGCTGATTTTCCCTCAAACCAGGCGGGAAAACAGGACCAGCCCTGGTGTGGTCGGGGAGCAGCGCTGACCCCAAAGGGCTGCATTTCCCCTGCCGATCGTCCTGCTCTGCCCTCCCCCGGGGCTGGCTCTGCCTGGCGCTGGCCGGACGTGCCGGGGCTCCTCACTGAGCAAAGCCCTTGCCAAAGTTGAGGGGCAAGTGCCGAGCCCGGCTGGCCTGGGAGGAAGCGACAGCAGCGCGGGCCGAGCGGGCGGGATGGGGTCCGAGCAGCGGCGGGAAGTTGCAAACTTGGCAGCCAAGAAGTTGAACTAAAGTGAAGCAGCTCCAAAAGGCCGTGGTCTTGGCGTGGGGGCGGGAGGAAGGGGAGCTCCGTGACTGCGGCCGGGGCTGGTTGGGAGCGGAGCGGCCGGGGCTGCCCCCGGGGCTCGCGGGGGCCAACGGGGAACGGACAAACGGACCAACGGACCAACGGCCCCTGCGCTTCGGCAGCAGCAGCGGCAGCAGCAGCGACTGTAGTGACGCGCTCTCGCTCTGACTCTTGTTCGGGCTCTCCTTGCTCGAGCTCTTCGTCCTCCTCTCCCTCTCCCGGTGTCCCGCTGTCCCAGTGTCCCTGTGCCGGTGTCCCATTGCCGGTGTCCCTGTGCCAGTGTCCCACTCCCGCTGTCCCTGTCCCGTTCCCGGTCCCCCCTCCCCTTGCCGGCCCGGGCCATGGCCCCGGCCGTTCCCCTGTGCCGGGCGGGGCCGCCCCGTCCCCGGCCCTGGGCGGCCCGGCGCGGTCTCGCCCTCGCCCGGCTCCCGGCGCGCCGGTTGTGGCGCTGCTGGGCGCTCCTGTGGGGCTGGCTGTGGGACGGGCTCGGCCTCGCCGCCCCTTGGCTCCGCCTGGCTCGAGCCCGGCGCCTGCCGGGGCCGGCGGGGGCCGCGGGCGCCGCGGCCGCTGCCGCCTCCTCGGCGGCTTCCCCGGCCAGAGCTCCGCCGCTCGCCAGCCCGGCCGCCGGCAGCGAGCCGCCGCTGCCCGCTGCGGCTGGGGAAGCCCGGCCCGGGCCGCTTGAGGGGCGCTCGGGGGCCGTGCCGGGCCCCGGCCCCAACGCTGACGGCCACGTCTCGCCCGCACCGAAGGCCAAGGAGCCGCTGCACGAGCGCTACCGGCTGCATTCGCTGCTGGGCAGCGGCGGCTTCGGCCGCGTCTACGCGGGGTCCTGCCTGGCGGACGGAGCCCCGGTGAGTGCAGCAGGAGGAGGAGGAGGAGGAGGAGGAGGAGGAGGGCGGGACGGGCGGCGAGCTCAACCCGCCCTTCCCCTTGGCTTGCAGGTGGCCATCAAAGCCGTGTCCCGGGATGGCATCCGGCGCTGGGGCGAGCTGGTGAGCGAGCGGGGCCAGCGGCAGAAAGCGGGGCGGGACGGGCGGGGACGAGTCGAGGCCCGGCAGGGTGGAAGCCACCGGGACACCTGGAGGGAGAGTGGCCGTGGGCTCGGTGGGGGACGGGGAGCATCCAGGGCTGGCCGAGGGGGAGCAGGCAGACAGGCACGGCATCAGCCCCACTGACGACCCCGTGGTCCCCCCGCAGCCTGACGGCACCCGGGCCCCCCTGGAGATCGTGCTGCTGGACAAGGTGTCCAATGGCTTTCGTGGTGTCATCCAGCTCCTGGAGTGGTTCGAGCTCCCCAACGGGTTCCTGTTGGTGATGGAGCATCCGGAGCCGTCTCAGGACCTCTCTCGCTTACTGAGGGCGTGGGGGTTCCTGCCGGAGGAGATGGCGTGGGGGCTGTTCCGCCAGGTGCTGCAGGCCGTGCGGCACTGCACCAGCTGCGGCGTCCTGCACCGGGACATCAAGCCCCAGAACATCCTCCTCCACCTGGCCACCGGCGAGGCCAAGCTCCTCGACTTTGGATGTGGCACCTTCCTTAAGGACACGGTCTACACCCAGTTTGCAGGTGAGCCCACAGCCGGGGGATGCTCCTGGTGCCGGGCATCGCATGGCCATGCCCGGGTGTGGCAGTGGAGATTGCCCCTTTGGCTGAGGGGGAACAGGATTAGTTCTTCAGCCAAGTTGCTTTTGGATGGGGCTGGGGGTTACTGTGAGACAGGCCCCGGCCTTGCCGACAGCCTGTGCCACCCACCCTGTCCCGGGCTGGGTCTGGGGCAGGGGGGAGCCAGCCTGACCAAAACCCCCGTGAGGGTAGCAGAGAAGGGGGTCAGAACTGTGCACCAGCTGGCTTGGTGTGCAGGCGAGGAAGGGCTTGGGCTGCTCCGCTCGCCTTGTTTGCCTTGGCTTATGATGAATTGTTGGGGGCAGTGCAGTGGGGCGGGGAGAAGGCACGGCTTTTCCCCACCACTGGGTGGGTTTTTCCCTTGCATGAAATGGTTGGGCCTTGCCAGGGCTTCCGCTGCCCTCTTGGACACCAGCGGCTTCTTCTCCAACCCAGAGTTTGTAACCAAGAGTCAGGGGCCGGCGAGAAGGCAGTGGGTCACAGCGTGTGCCACTGGGGCAGGCCCCACATTGCCAGGGCTGCTGGGGTGAGGCTCTGGGAGCAGGCAGCATCCACCTGCTGAACTGCGTCTGTATTCCGTAGGAACACTGTCATACAGCCCGCCAGAGTGGATCTACCTCAAGCGCTACCACGGCGAGGAGGCGACCATCTGGTCCCTGGGCATCCTGCTCTACCAGATGGTCTGCGGGAAGCACCCTTTCCGCAAAGGCCCCAACACCATCTGGGCCCAGCTCCCGTTCCCAGCACGGGTCTCTCCAGGTGGATACCAATCTTTGTGGCACGGGGGGAATAACGGTGTTGGGAGAGGGCAGCGGGCTCACGAGGATGCCGCTCTTGAAGCTGTTTGTGTCCCATGGGTGGCTGGAGGAGGTGGCCTGTGTCCTGCCATCCTGCTCTCCTCCAAAAGGGAGAATCGATGGAGAAGTTTGGGCACAGCTCTGAGCACAGCCAGCACAGCCTGGGCACGTGGACAGTGGGACAGAGGGGACAGGATCCTTCTCCAACTGACCGGCCATTTTCCCCCCAGGCTGCCAGCACCTTATCAGGTGGTGTTTGTCCATCCGCCCCTCGGACAGGCCAGCACTGGAAGACCTGTTGTGCCATCCTTGGGTGCAGGACATTCCCCTGCCCTAGAAGACGGGAGAGATCCACGTGCTCCCTTTGATCCAGGGGCCTGGCAGGTAACACCTCCACACATCTCTTGGCAATAAGAACCAAAGGAAACCAGACTTTTTTGTCAGCCTGTAGCACTGGGGGGGGGTCATCCCACGGGAACACGCCCCTCTTTGTGCTGGAGCTGGGCTGCAGACCCGGTCTCCCAAGTGCTGGTGGCCACCATCCAACCTGGTTTTGCTCGTCCCGCTTCACAGACAGCTGGGCCCTCGGCAGAACGCTGACAGCCTGGTCTGGCCCCCAGGGAAGGAGAAGGGGCCTCTGCAGAAGCTGTGCCGGGTGGGCCTGCTGCTGGAGACATCGAGGACGACGTCAGGGATGACAAGCTCTCAGCTGACCTGGACGCCGGCGAGCTGAAGAGGATGGACTTTGATTCTGGCCCCTTCCTCCAAGCCGTGCTCCACACACCGTTTGCAGATGAGTCCACACCCAGGGGGTGCTCCCGGACACGGGCATTGCTCAGCCTGGCTGGGCACCGAAGGTTCCCCCTTTGCTGATGGGGAACCTGAGGAATTCTTCAGCCGGCTGCCAAGCTGCTTCTTGGCAGGAGGGCGGGCGGGTGCTCTGGGCTGGGTGTGAAATGGGAGCCCGGCTCTGCCCCCAGCCTCTGCCACTGCCCCTTTGCTGGGCGGGGCTGGGGCAGGGGCAGCCAGCCTGCCAAAAACAAACCCCCGTGGGGGGAGCAAAGGCGGGGCTGCAGAACACCAGCTGCTTTGGGCTGCAGGCCAGGAAAGGCTTGGGCTGCCTTGGCTTAGGAGCCTTTCTTTGGGCCAGTGCAGCAGGGCAGGGAGAAGGCCTGGGTTTTCCTCAGCTGGAGGAGGGGGGGTTTTCCTTTGGCCTGCAGGGCTTGGGCCTTCCTCAGAACCCTGACAGAAGGTTAACATTTTACCTTTTTTTCTTGTTTCCACTTTTGGTTTGTAATCTCTGTTCATGAATTTGTTGTTTGTTTTCCAGGGAAGAGTTGGAGCTGGTGCCCAGTCCGGGTTGGGAAGGGCTGGGACCATCCCTGGAGAGGATCTGACGTCCCCTCTGAGAAGGCTGAGGACATCCTTTGGGACACGCTCTTCTTGCGGCAGCAGATCTTGGGAGGTAGATGCTCATCTTGCCCATCTTGTCAGCAGCAGTGGGATAATGGCTTTGGGGAGAGGGCAGCAGGCACATGAACATCCCGCTCTTGCAGCTGCTGAGGAGGTTGATCTCCTGGGCTTGGCTGGAGGAGGTGGCACCTGTGTTGAGTAATTGCTGAAATCCAATCGATCTGGGATGACCCCAAATGACAGTTTAGTTTTCAGCTTGCTCGAGCTGTATCTCAGCAGCTTTTGGGTATCATTTTTGGCCCCCAGACAGGACACCTCTGCCTGATCTCCCGCGGATCCGAGGGATCTCTGGATCTTCACGCCAGCACCAGGACTTTGCTGCAGAAGAGCACAGATCCCCAGCCCAGTCTGGGACACAGGTAAGATCCCAGTGGATAACAAGGCATTCTTTTGGGGAATCCTGCCCATGTCAAACGTATGGATCTTTCAGTGCACTGGGGGTTCTTTGGTATTTTGGGAATCCTGCTCATCTGAGACCTGTGGATCTTCCAGCCCTTTGGGTGGGTTCTTTGGAATTCTGGAATTTGGTCTTTGGCTTTGTTTTATCAATCACTATTGTTCTGTACTTGTAAATTCTCCCAGGGAGAATTTAATGGAGTGTTGGAATCAATGGGTGGCTGTTCTGGAACACTGAATTAGAATCCATTGTTGCAGTTGATGCTGTTTGAGAAGGGGAACAGAAGTGGAAGGAGGTTATGTCTGGTGCTGTGTTTTTCCCTTTGCAGAACGTGTGAAAGGGCAGAAAGATTGTGGTGTGAATGCAGCGCCCTCAGAGCCCTTGGTGTGAGCCCGGAAAGGAAAATCAAGCTGAGGGACAAGATCAGTCTAATTTGGGGACATTGTTGGAGGTTGGAGTTGCAGTTCTGGAAGAAATCCCTGAGGAAATGGTGCCCCGGGGAGAGGAAGAGGATGAGAGCGTGGGCAGCCTGCTTCAAACATCCCCCCAGGAGACTTGGGATCAGTCCCTGTGCATCCTGTAAGAAAGATGGACACTGGAAATGGGATTGTCCGCAACTGAAACTTCAGAACCCTCCGAACCCTCTCGTGGCATCACTGAAGACGACTGAGGGGGCACCAGAGGATTCTTCCCCATCAGAACATCTGGTTCCAGCCAAGCTAAGCACAATTGTTTGTGGCTGTGGGAACTTGTTCCTCTGTGTTAAATCCAGGGAAATGAAACTCAAGGGACAATTCTAGAACAATTGTCTGGTGTGCCAGGGAATTGGGAAACTGGGCCATTTTTAATGCTGTGGCTTTGAAATTGGGAAAACAGTGGTTGGCTCCCCAGTTTTTGTATTTCCCCAATTCCCCAAAGCCTCTGCTTGGGAGAGATCTCTTGGCAAAATGAAATGCCACAATCCAATTGAAAAATGGTCCAATATAGCTTATTATTGCAGAGCCTAATTCTGTGGAAGTTTCTAGTTTTGCATGAGAGTCTCCCAAAGCAGAAGTAATCCATCTGCCACCATCACTTGGGGATGCAGTGGTTCCAACAGGATGGGCTGGAGAGGTGCCTCCATGATCCAAGAGAGCAGAACCCGTGAGAATTCCAGAGAAACCTGGAGTGGGGTTGGTGAGGCCAAAGCAATGTCCTTTGCAAATAGAAAGTTGTAAGGGATTCTCACCCTTTGTAGAACAATTGATGAAATTTTGCTTGTGAAAAGAAGGTGAATCTAAATGGAATGCTCCAGTTTTGCCAGTCAAGCAGGCAAATGGAAGGCTATGCCAGTTAGTCCAAGACCTTAGAGCTGTAAAGAACAGAGTAGAAGATATACAAGCAGTCATAGTGAATCCTTACACTTTGCTAACTCCCCTAAATGAGGGTTTAATATGTTTCACAGCATTAGGTTTGAAAACTGCCTTTTTGTGTCTCCCTTTGAGTTGGGAAAGTCAAGAGCTTTTTGCTTTCCAATGGGAAAATGCAAAGCTGGGGAGGAAAACCCATCTGACTTTGGTGGTCCTCTTGCAGGGGTTTAAAAATAGCCCCCCAATATCTGGAACTCAATTGGCAAAGGGACTGGAGGAATGGAGAAGTCCAAACCCACCCTCTTGGAGCCTTATTGCAGTGTGGGGATGATCTTTTGATGCCACTGATGCTGAGCAGCAACGTTGGGGTCAGACTGTGGCCCTGTGGAATTTCCTTGGGCTGAGTGGATATGGGGTATCCCAAACACAAAGTGCAAGTAGTCCAGAGCCCAGGAGCCTCCGTGGGCTTTGGAATTCTCCAAGGACAAGGGAGGCTGGGCCAGGAAGGAAAGAAGCAACCTGTCAACTGCCCCAGCCCCAGCAAAGGAAGCCCAGAGCGGGATTGCTTCCAGACTAGAGGAGAAGTGTATTGGCAGAGCTGACTTAGGAGACAGCCCCTTGGAAAGTCCTGGTTGGGAATTGTTTCCCAGTGGGGGCAGCTTTGTCCGGCATGGAAAACAATTCTCTGGATGCACAGAACTCCCCACCACCAGGTCAGAGATCCTGACAGAGATCCTTCTCCCAGTAGAAGAAAATGAGTCTAGTGCTAAGGATTGTCAACTCCTTGAAACCTTAGAGCAAACTTTGCTCCAGGAGGCTGGGCAGTTCCCCCAAGTGGGCAAATAATAGTCCCTGAGCCAATCTCCTGTGACCTGGTGGATGGGGAACATGAGGGGATTCCTTGGAGTGAAGCAAATTATTGAAACATTTGCCCAAGTGGGTTCTTGGTCCAAAACTGACCCCAGTTGTACAAGCAGTGAGTCAGCAGTGTGGTGTGTGGAAGAGAAATAATCCAAACCCTGCCACTGGAGTGGGAACAGGTGATGGAAAATGCAGAAATGCTGCAGGTGAATGTTGGCAGATGGATGTGACTGAATTGCCCAGACAAGGGGGGTGTAAAGATCTCCTGGTCTTGGGGGATACCTTCTCTGGGTGGCCAGAGGCTGTTCCTTGTTGCACTAAGCAGGTTGGGAAAGAGACTGCAATCCTGTTCAGTGCAATCCTCCCTGTATTTGGGATGCCTTTGGGAATGTCATCAGACAGAGGTTCCCACTTGACTGCAGAAACAAAATGCTTCACTCTTGTTTTGCTCTTCTGACAACAGTTCAAACACTGTTGACGTGGGAGGAAAATTTACATGTCTTTTTAGTGCCAAAGGTGATCCAAGTGTTGCCCACAAGTGTCTGTATTAAGTAAGCAAGACTCTGTAAGGAATCTGGAAACTGTGTGTGTAATGTAAAGCCCTGTGTGGCTGTCACTGAAGTGCTGAGGCTGAACAACAGCCCCTGAGCCAAAGCTGAGCTCTAGATGAACCTTCCAACCTAATGGGCTGTGTCTCCATGTATCTGCTCCTGAGCTAAAACTGGGTCTATTTGTTGGTACAAATGTGGTGGGATGGGACTCCACCTGTGTATCTGCTCCTGAACCAAACAGGTGTGCTTCTTAGGAAGATCTGTTAGTCTGGGCTCATCAGTGAATCCTGTTTGTATCTGTTCCTTAACAAAAGATGTCTGATTGTGAGCAAAATCTGATCTTTCTGTATCTGGAGAGTGGTGGAGGCCATGGCAGTCGATGTCTGGCCTTGTTTGGCAGTGGCTGGTGCAGGGGGAGCCTTGGTTTGGGAGAAGTAGAACATTGCTCCCAAGATTCTGCTCTGGCCAAATAAGGAACAACAGAATCTTAGAGAAGTCCTGGAGAATTGGATCAGGGCTGGAACTCAAGCAAACAGGATGTGAGCTGAGCTCTGGGGACCCAGAGAAGATCAAACCAAACATGACGGTCTCTGTGGGGAAAAGCAGTGATGCTGAGAACCGAGGTCAAGAAGCAGACACCTGAGCTTTGGGGGGCACCAGATGCCAAAAAACCCACCAGAGACCCCCAGAGAAGACCCCAAATGACCAAGTAGGGACTTGCAATAGGGGTGTGACTGTGTAAAGCACAGTAATGGACATGTGTTCAGTAAGGGGGAATATCCAATGCCTCTGGAATCAGTGTGTGTAATCCCAAGCCCTGCCTGTGTCCCTGAGCAGGCTGGATTAGAAGAACTCTCCTGCAGGCGTCCAGCACGCTGCCCTAAAGAATGCCTGCTTCTTAACACCTCCCAGCTGGGGTTAAGGACTTGCTTTCTGCTGCTTTTGGGCACCATTTCTGGCCCCAGATGGGACCCTCTGCCTGATCTCCCGTGGATCCGAGGGATCTCTGGATCTTCACGCCGGCCCCAGGACTTTCCTGGAGAAGACCACAGATCCCTGGACTGGTCTGGGATGGGGGAAGATCCCATTGGATAATAAGGCATTCTTTTGGGGAATCCTGTCCCTCTAAGACATGTGGATCTTCCAGCTCTTTGGGTGGGTTATTTGGTGTTCCCCCATTTGGTCTCTGGCTTTGTTTTCTCCACTGATCCTTGTTTTGTGTTTGTATTTGTTTCTGCACTGTAACATTTGTCCAAGTGGGTTCTTGGTCCAAAACTGACCCCAGCTGTACAAGCAGTGAGTCAGCAGTGTGGTGTGTGGAAGAGAAATAATCCAAACCCTGCCACTGGAGTGGGAACAGGTGATGGAAAATGTAGAAATGCTGCAGGTGAATGTTGGCAGATGGATGTGACTGAATTGCCCAGAAAATGGGGGTGTAAAGATCTCCTGGTCTTGGGGGATACCTTCTCTGGGTGGCCAGAGGCTGTTCCTTGTCACACCAACTGGGCTGGGGAAGTGAGTGGAATACTGTTGAATCCAAGAATCCCTGGATTCGAGGTACATTTGGGAATGTCATCAGACAGAGGAGCTCACTTGATTGTAGAAGTGGTACAGCAAGTCAAATCAGGGATGCATTATTGCAGAATTCCAAAGGCCAGAGCCCCTTGGGTAACTGAGAGGTTGTCTGAGAAGAAACCAAATGCTTAAGTCTGCTTTGGCTCTCCTGACAATAGTTAATTGGGTCTTGACTTGGGAGCAAAATTTACATCTCCTTTTAGTCTCAAACGTGACCCAAGTGTTGCCTCCAAGGGATTGCTGGGTGTGCACTCCTTTACCTGAAAAGACAAGGAAGCCATTCACCATTTCTGCCTTCCCTGTTCTGGCAGAAATGATTCCTGGTCACTGGGTGAGCACTTGTGTTCCCCAAAAAGTAGACCAGCAGTCAGTGTGCAAGTACCCCCCACCACCTCTGACAATCCTGCCTGTGTCCAAAGCTGTAACCCCCACTAAAGGAACAGGACAAGTGGATTGTGTTAATGAGAGTGGCCCGTTTGTGGGAAATCACCCCAATGTCCTCAAACCCTTCCTGCTGGGGAAATGACTGATCCTTGGCCGGTCCCCAAAGGAACGGGGTGGGATTGGTGTGTGGAAATAACACCTGGGAAGGGTTGCCCCAAAGCTGGAAGGGCATTTGTATTTCAGCTTGCATCAGGATTCAGTGCTGTAGCTGTTCTAATGCCTTGAGCTGTAAAATGAAATAAAGCTCCTAAGACACTCCATCCCTTCAGGAGCTTAGTCTGAAAAAAGGGGGATTTGATGTGGGATATAGAAGACTGCTCCCAACATTTCTCTATGGCCAAGGAAGGAGAACTGTAATCTTGGAGAGGTCCTGGAGAACTGGATCAGGGATGTAACTAAGCAAACAGGATGGAAGCTGAGCTCTGTGGGCCCAGAGAAGATCAAACCCAAACGTTCCAGTCTTTGTGGTGAAAGGTAATGACACTGTGTCTGCTCAGAACCGAGGTCAAGAAGTGGACACCTCAACTTTGGGGGGCACCAGATGCCAAAAAACCCACCAGAGAGCCCTGAAGGAGACCCCAAAGGACCAACTAAGGACTTGCAATAGGGGGGGTGATTGTGTAAAGCAAAGTAACATCTATGTCTTAAGTAAGGGAGAATATCTAATGAATCTGGAAACTGTGTGTGTCATGTAAAGCCCTGTGTGGCTGTCACTGAAGTGCTGAGGCTGAACAACAGGCCCTGAGCCAAAGCTGAGCTCTAGATGAACCTTCCAACCTAACAGTCTGTTTATCCCTGTATTTGCTCCTTAGCTAAAACTGTGTATGTTTGTTGGTCAAAGATGTAGTGTGGAAAGACTCCCCATGTACCTGCCCCTGAACAAAATAAATGTGCTTATTAGTGAGATCTGTGAGTCTCAGCTCATTAGTGAATGATATTTGTATGTGTTCCTTAATCAAATCTTATGTCTGATTGTGAGCAAAATGTGATCTTTATCTTCCTGTCTTTAGAGAGTGGTCAAGGCCCTGGCAGTGGATGTGTGGCCTTGTTTGGCAGCAGATGGGGCAGGTTGACTGCCTGGGTTTTCCCCTTAAGCCCTGGCCAGGCTGTGGGTGGAACCCAGGAGGAGAAGGGAGCCAGATGGTTTTGCACACTCGTAGCTCTGTGAGCTTGTTTCTGCAAGGCCAGAAAAGCTGGACCCCCTCCCAGCAGAGGTGGAGCCCTCCCCTATGAGTGGACGCCCTGGGTGGGATTTCCCGGGCCCGGGAGGGGTTCTCCAACCCTTGGCTGCGACCGGGGCTCCCCCGCTGCCGGGCGGGCCTGGCTGAGGGGAACAGATGAGGGCAACTGGGCAGGGAGCTTTTCTACTCACTCCAGGCACTCTTGGTAGGAACGATGAGGTGCGTTACTGAGCTCAGCCTTTTGTCATTCTTTGCTGCTCTGCACTGCAGGAAAATTACACACTTGTTCTCCAAAGTTGGTGTCGGTGTCTCTTGTGCTGACCCTCGTCGCAGGCAAAAGAGTTCCCTGGGGCCCTGCAGTGTCACAACGGTCCCCTAATTCCATGGGACAACATTCCTAATTCACCCCTGAGAACTTCTCCAAGGCTGCTGGGCTGGCACAGCCTGGACACACCTGACTGACAGTCCAGCACTTTATACGAGAAAAGCCCCACATTTTAAGGGCAGGGTCTTGTGACGTGTCCCATCAGACTCCCAGGGATGGACAGGGACACCCCCAGTGTGGATCCAACCCCCCCGAGCTCCAGGGAATCCCTCCAAGCCTCATGTGATGGGGGACACAAAGGGACCCCTCGACCTTCTGTCCCACCTCCCTCTTCCCCACTCTCCCTCCTCTTTCCCAACGTCCCCCCAGTTTCCAGACCCCCTCCGTGCTCAGCCAGGGGCTCCCAACCCCTCCCACTTAGGCTGGGGGTCGCAACCCCCCTCACACTCAGTTTTGGGGATCCCACCCCTTTTCCCTTCTCTCCCACCCCTTTCTGATCATCCCATCAAACCACAGCTTCCCCGTGCTCTGCTCTGGGGGTCCCACCCCCTCAACCGCTCAGCTGAAGGGGTCCCACCCCCTTTTCCCACCTTTTCTCCCCTTTCCCCTCCCTTTTCCCTGTCATCCCCTGTTGCCGGGGGGAGTGGAAGGCTTAGACAAAGTTCATTAAAGAAGTCCTGCCCTTGAGTCCCGAGGTGCAGAAAGGACTCCCTGGCTTTCTAAACTCCTGCTCAGAGAGGAGCCTGGGGGCGGCTGGATCCAATCTCAGTCCTGGATTATGCCAAGGGTTGGAATTTAAGGAATTACAGAGCTGTGATTGAACCACTTTTGTCCTGCAGGTTTTAATGATGGAAAATCAGATATATTGATATAAAATGAACTCATCATTATCACAGATGAACAGACAAAAAATTTTAATCAGAATTATTTACTACACAATATAAACACTAAAACTACCAGTAGTACAGGATAAGTACAATATAATTGAAGGAATTATACTAAAACTGGCAAAAAATAAATGATTATTAAGTAGACATGTGATGTAACTCCCCCAGACCAAGGCTCCTGGGGAGATCTCTTTTGCTCACCCTCGAGGACTGACCTTGAGGGGGGTTCCCCAGCCAAGGGGGGAATCTCCAACCATACACCCCAAGAAGGGTTATGTTGGAAGAACCTGCCCCTGGGAAAGGGGACTGGAACTTTATAGTATAAAGTGATGGACTGACAGCCCTTGGACTCCAGGGGTTGCCTCACCATCAGGATGTTAATTCAGGGTTGAACCCAGACTGGTTCCAACATCTCCTGGCCTGGCCTGGGCCCCTCTCAGCTCAGCACTGATACATTTGCAAATAGGGCATTGTCTTGGTCCCATTCCAGGGGGGAATGTCCTGCCACAGTGTCCCAGTGTGCCTGTAATTCCATCAGGCCCTGCAGTGTCACAATGGTCCCTTGATTCCACAACTTCCCAAATGTTTCCAGGTTCCTTTGGTTCCATGAGGCCCCCATGTCACAAAGGCCCCTGGATTCCAGGAGTTTCCACAGTGTCTCAGGGTCCCTTTTTTCCAGGAGGCCCTGCAGGCTCCCAATTGTCCCTTGATTGCAGGAGGTTCCCAAATGTCTCAGGGTTCTTTGGTTCCAGGAGGCCCTGCAGTGTCACCTTGGCCCCTTCATTCCATGCAGGCCCAGGCAGAGGAACCCCAGCACGGAGCCCCCGACCCCCGTCAGCATCTTGGGGGGCGGCGTCCGACGGCAGCTCGGGGTGGGGGGGCAGCTGGGGGCAACTGGGATATACTGGGAGAGACCAGGAGTGACTGGGGTCATCCTGGGACTGACTGGGATCATCCTGGGACTGACTGGGCCCTGTGGAACACCCTGAAAGTTCTGGAGGGGCTGTTTTAAGTGAGCTCTGGAAAACTGTCCTGGCTGTGCAGGGCAGGGAATGCTGATGTTCTGCAGGCCCCCAGCTCTGCTCTCTGGCTCCTGGTTTCCCTCGTGCTGGGCAGTTGGAGCCCAGGCAGGGGCAGCCCTACAGGAGGTTGTGGTGCTGCAGGGCCCAGGGGCTGCACCCCGAGGAGCTCCTGCCCCAGGGGCTCAGGGACCTGGCAGTCTGTGCTGCTGGGGGCAGGATCGTGCCCCGGGCTGTGGCTCCTGGGTGCAGAGGAGGAAGGAGAAGCACAGCTTTGGTCCCCACTCTTGTGGCCGGAGGTGCAATAGGCTGGGCTGGGGGTGGTGGCCTGGCTGGTCTCTCTTTGGCCTCAGTTGTGGGGTCTGCAGGGCCAAGTTTTGCCCTGCCCTGTTTGCAGCCTGGTGCTGACCCACTGCTGGGGCCCCCGGGCAGGTGGGTGTTTCTGCCCTGGGCTGTTCTCACTCACACCACATGTATGTGAGGGGGCACTAAGGTGTGTTCCTGCCCCAAATCCTGTGTCTTGGACCCTCTTGGTCCTTTCCTGGAGCATCTTCTCCCAAGCTGGGTCCTTGCCTGTTCCTCCCTGGAGCACAAACCAGGCCATTTGCAGTGGGACCTGCTGGGGGACCTGCCCTGGTCCCCGTGGCTCTGCTCTCTGGGGACAGGGAGAGTTTGGGGACTCCCTCACAAGCCACCCCCACTCATGTCCTGCTGGTCACCCAGGTGGCCCTGGCAGCGCTTGGGAACATGACTGGATGGGGGGTGTGCCCACCCGTGCCAGCAGGGAAGGGCACAAGTTCCAGGGGGGATGTCCAGGGAGACAGGACACTGCAGAGGAAGGGCCTGGGGGGTGCAGAGTGACAATAGAGAGGGGAGGGCGGATCTTTGGCATCCCCTCCTCTGCTTGTTTCAGGCTTCAAGAAGACACCACAGGAGAAATCACATGGAGAAATATTTATTGATCAAAGACTATTAAAAGCCTCAGAAACAGGGGGGAAAACGTCCTTCCTGGGGGACACCAGTCCAAGGAAACTCCTGGTTTCTGTCCAGGCAGGAGCAGGTGCCCGTGGGCTCCAGGGGGTCAATGCAGATAAAATCACTGTGGGGGCTCCTTCAGCAGCAGCATTTAATGCATTTGGACAAGCCAGGGACCATCTCCATGTCCTGCACAGAAGGGCTTCACCCTCCTCAGGATCCCTGAGTGACACAGTGACACCAAAACCCAGGAATGACAGAGCAGCTGCACCCACTAACTTGGATTTTCCCTTTTTCAAATGTCATTTAACTCACTAAATCCATCTCTTGCCTAGGAATGGTACAGCACAGTCAGGCACAGAAAGAATTTGAAGGGCCAACACCCATTTACCAATTCCAAATTTTAATGGTTGAAAGAAAGGCCCATTTTCCTTTTGCCCTGTGCCACCAACAACAGGAATCGTTTCTGACTAAATTGTCCTTTCCTCCTCTTTCAAACCCAACATGCCACTCCAGGATCTCCCAAGAAATCCATGTTCTCCCTCCCCAGTGTCCATGGAGCAGAGGTTCAGCTGGGGATGACACCTCTGGGCCCCCACACACCTTCCAAGGGCAGGAGCCTTCCTGCCTGGCCGGGAGCCCTGGGGGGAGTCCAGGCTGTGGCAGCTCCTGTTTGTCCCTTCCCCACGCACATTCCAAATCCCTGCTCTCACACTAAACCCTCCAAAGCTTTCCAAACCCAAATCCTTTCCTCTGCTCCTCTCTCACTGGGACCATTTCTGCCTCCTTCCCCTGCAGTTGGAGGAACCTCCCCAGCTGCTGCTGCTCCCTGGCATCAAACCACACCTTCCCAAACCCTGACTATTGCTCAGTTCAAAGAACAAATCTAGAGATTTCAGTTCACTTCTCTTTTCTCTGACAAAACAACAGCAACTGAAAAAACGTATTATAATCCACAAACTGAATCTCTAATTCACTAATCACTAATTGGATATCGGCACAATTAACACAAATCCAACCCCTGCAAACACTAAAGCTGACACTAAAGAATGCTCTGAACACACAATCCCAGCTTAACAGCTGCTGTGGCAATTTACCTTCCTTCAAATATTTAATGTGCACCAAATGCTTTAAAATGCACCCAAGAACAAACTACTGCATTTAACACTCTACAACAAGTGAATTTTTTCTTTTTTATATCTATTATGGGCATCCCCGAGTCAGACAGGATTCTAATACTATAACACACACTCCCAGTAACACACACTCCCCAAACACTTCACTTTCTCCAGCACTGACCATTGGCTTTGACAAACACAGTTCCCTGAGCAAAGCCCTCCCCAAAGCAGCTCTATGGGCAAGAGCTCTGTGTGTGACTGATCTGTGGGCAAAGCACACCTGGGGCCTGGAACCCACCCCCTGACCCACACCTGGGGCCTGGAACCCACCCCCTGAACCACACCTGGGGCCTGGAACCCACCCCCTGAACCACACCTGGGGCCTGGAACCCACCCCCTGAACCACACCTG
The DNA here is from genome assembly GCF_036250125.1 of Pseudopipra pipra. NCBI lineage: Eukaryota > Metazoa > Chordata > Aves > Passeriformes > Pipridae > Pseudopipra > Pseudopipra pipra. Next base: position 17,721,103 of record NC_087580.1, on the reverse strand, counting down.
GGGCCTGGAACCCACCCCCTGACCCACACCTGGGGCCTGGAACCCACCCCCTGAACCACACCTGGGGCCTGGAACCCACCCCCTGACCCACACCTGGGGCCTGGAACCCACCCCTTTCACTCAGTCAGTAGGGATTTCTTCTCATAAGCCAAATATCACACTCCTCCTTTTACAGTTCTAGCATCACTTTCACAACCCAATTCTATTCTATTCTGTTCTAGAGCTCCATTTCTAGGATGCTTAGGTATACCTTTTCTATGCTCAGCAATGCCTTAATAAAATTCCAGGGATCTTGCTTTGAACTCACCAGATCCAGGGACTGAGATCTCCCAGAAGAATATTTTCACTGCTCGCTGGAGTCCTCAGGGTCCTGGAATCCCTGGAGGGTCGACAGCATTGTCCCACCTGGCTCACCAAGAATTGTCCCTGAAAAGCGTTGGGAAGAAATGAAACCCTCCAACGCCCCTGGGAAGTGTTGGTGAGCCAGGCACTGCTTTGTTCTGGCTCCCAGAGACAGGGAGCCAATCATTCCAGCCCCACCTGTCCCTTTCCAGACTTTTCACACATTTCTACATTTGAACAAACAAACAAATTCATGTTCATTGCTTCTAATTTACCCCAATTAATGAACTAATGAATTCTCTTCATTAATTAAGACTCTAATTAGTAGTCTATCCTTAACTGGCTAATTTGGTCCACCTTCTTTGGTCCTCTTAGCACTCCTCCTCAGACACAGAGTCTCCAACTCTCAGGCTGCAATGTCTTTGTTAATCCCCTTTGGACCTTCTGGTTCCTCCAACAGGTCCTTGAAGGACCAGGAATTTAAGATCCCAGATGTCCAATCTTCAGCTCCCTCGGGCTTTGTTTATGGAAGCTCATCAGAGCCAGTGCAGAGAAACTCCAAGTTTGGGTGCTTTAAAGATCAAAGCGACAAGAGCCCGTGAAAAGAAACCCGGTCAGCTGCTGCCACTGACGAAAATTTTGGGCAAGTTGGATCATTTCCAACAAGACCAACCCCCACCGCGGGGGGGACCCCGCATCCCCCCGCCCACCGCCGGGGCTCTGCCGGGAACCGCCACCGGGACACCCCCAAAACCAAATCCCCTCCCACGGACCCCCCCCGATCCCCACCAGGGGCATTTGCGGCTCAGCTTTGGAGTCCTTCCAGCTCCAAATATCTTCCCCTGCAAAGAACCCCCTTTCCTGCAGCCCCACCCCCAAAGCAGTGCTCAGCCAATCCGAGCGCGCAGCGCTGATGACTCATCAGTTGCCAGCCAGACCCGCAGCGCCCAGCGCTCCCCCCGGACCCCCCCAGGGTCCCCCCTCGGCCCCAGCGCCCCCCGGGACGGGAATTTGGGCAAAGGGGAGGTGGGGGGTGCCCAGGCCGGGCCCCCCCGCGCCGTCCCGGCCGTGGCGGCTGCGGCGGGGGCCGAGTGCGGGCGGGAGCGGCCAAGAGCCCAGCGCTGCCCCATCCCGACCTGCCCCAGCTCCCACGGGAATGGGAGGAGTGGGAATAGGAGGGGAGGAGAAAGAGAAGGAGGGAGAGGAGGAGGGAGAGGGGGAGGAGGGGAAGGAGGAGGAGGAGAAAGAACGCACGTGGATGCACGGCCCGCTGTATCCGCAGCCCCCGCGTCCCGGGAGCATCGCCCCCCGCATCCCGCAGGTGACCGGGGAGGGGGAGCTCGCCCCAAATATCTTGAGGCACTCTGGCATTTTTTTTTGGGGGGGCGGGGGGATGTTTGGATCTTGCAGGACCCCAAAGCTGAGCCGCAAATGCCCCTTGGGGGGATATTGGGGATCCCCGGGAGGTGTTTTTTGGGGTCCCGGGGTGGGTTCCCGGCACAGCCCCGACGATGAGCAGGGGGATGTTGGGTCCCCGGAGCCACGTGGCGATCGCCGGATACCGGCGGGGAGTGGGGGGACACGGGACAAACACACCGGCTTTGGGGACCCCTGGGACAGGCGGGGGTTGGAATCTGAAACTGGGGCCCGGAGAGGGGGAGCTCCCGGCAGTCTGGAGAGGAGGGGGGAGCAGCGAGGGCTGTGGGGGGAGCCGGGACCCCCGGCAGCCTGGAGAGAGGGCTGGACACCTTGGGATCGCCAGCACCTCGAAGGCGAGAGTCAGGGGAGAAGGGACCCTGGGACCCCGAAACCCCCCGACCACCCTAAAAGGGACCCCGGAGAGGGGAGCCCCCGGGACCCCCGGGACCCCCAGCAGCCCAGAGAAGGGGGATCCCCAGAATGGCAAAGTGAGGAGCCCATAAAGGAAGGACCCCTGGGATTCCCGGGATCTCCGGCAGCCCAGAGAGGGTGGGAACCCTGGAGAGGGGGTTCCCCAATGCATGTGAGACCTCCAGCAGCCCACCCAGGAGGGACCCCAGAACCCCAAAGTGGATGGACCAGCGAGGGGGAACTCCACTGCTGAGAGGGTTGTTTTGGGCTGAATCTTGGTGGTTTGGAGGTTTTCTTGGCCAGAAGCCGCCCAGTAACATCTAGAGATGGCCTTGGGCAGGAGGAACCCCCAGCCAAAGCACTCATCCTTTGTTTTTCCCCACACAGCAGGATTTCTCCTTCCCAAAGCTTGGCCGAATAGAGGAGGAGGCTGCGAGGAAGAGGAAGATGCCCCAGGACCCCCAGGCAGGTGAGGAGGAAGTCAGTGCCCCTTTGCCCTGTCTTGTCCTGTATCTCCCAGCTGAGCATCGCCCCCGGCTGCAGGACAACCCCGCTGCCGCCACCGTCCTGCCGGGGCCGGAGTTGGGGGGATGTCCTTGGCCTTCCCTCTGGGCCGGAGGCAAATCCCCTCCCTGTCCTTCTTCCCTCCTGCCCCAGGCCCCGAGCTGAGGACGGAGAGCCCGGAGGACAAATCCCCCCGGCAGAGCCTGGTGGGAGAGGCAGTTTTGAAGGGCTCCACGGCGCAGGAAGGCAGCGGGGAGGGAAAGCCACGAAGGTACCCCAGGAGGAGGGTCTCCAAAGGCAGCCCAGGGTGCTCTGAGGAGGAAAGACCCACCCTATGCCAGGAAGGCAACGAGAGCTTGAGCCAGAGCCCTGACCTGGATGTCCATGAGCAGCCTCACACCAGGAAAAAGCCCTTCAAGTGCTTGGACTGTTGGAAGAGCTTCAGCCAGAGCTCCCACCTGATCTGCCACCAGCGCACCCACACCGGGGAACGGCCCTACATGTGTGGGGAATGTGGGAAGAGCTTCATCTGCAGCTCCAACCTGATCTGCCACCAGCGCACCCACACTGGAGAACGGCCCTACAAGTGCTTGGAATGCAAGAAGAGGTTTCAGACCAGCGGGAATCTCCTCCTGCATGAAAGGACACACACAGGGGAGAGGCCCTTCCTCTGCACCCACTGTGGGAAGGGCTTCATCCAGAACTCCCACCTCGTCACCCACTGGCACATCCACAGCGGGAACAGGCCCTACAAGTGTGGGGAGTGTGGGAAGAGCTTCAGCCAGAGCTCTGCCTTGACCTCACACCAACGGACCCACCAGTAAGGGAAGCCCTAAAGGTGCCTCCACTGTGGGAAGAGCTTTGTCTGCTGCTCCAACTCCATCACCCACTGGAGGAGTGATGTCTTCCCACATTGGGAAGACACCTGGCTGGTGGTCTCCACATCCTCCTGGTTCCCCACAGGCACCTGGGTGAACACAGTGGGAGAAACATCCATGGGGTCACAAACTGACCTGGGAAATTCAGTGGGAAGAGCTGATTTGTTGAATTTAAAACAAAGACATTCAACAAAGACATCTAAAGCCCCACCATTTTACTGGCATTTGGGGTCATTTGGAGATCCAGGGGAATATTTGGGAGGATTTGGAGTTTCTGGTGGGATGTGGGGGAGATTACCCCAAAAATGGGGGTTCCCAGGCCGGGCAAACAGGGCCACATTGTCGTAGTTGTGCCAGCAGTTCATGTCCCCTGATCCTGTCTGTTCTCCAGGAACTCCCCTTGGCTGTTCCAGGGCCTGGCCTGGGTCTCCCCACACGGGGTGTCCCCCCAGGTGCCCAAATCTCTGCTGAAGTGCCTGAGCTGCTCCCAGTTGGAGATGTACCCGGGCAGGAACCTCTCCCGGTCGGGGCCGTTCACTCGGCTTTTCCCAGGACCTGGAACAGCCCTGGGTGTGCAGGGACACAGGGCAGGGGGTGCCCCCCCAGCAGCCCTCAGCCCCCCCAGCAGGTTGGGAGCTCAGGGGGCCACCCCGGACCCCCCTTTCCCACCCCCCTCTGCCCCACAGCTGCTGCAGCACCAGTTACTGAGTGGGGGAGTCCCCCCATCAGCCCCCCAGGGACGGACAGGGGGCTTGGGCACCTGTGCACAATTGTCACCAGAGCAAGCACACAAAGGGTTACAGAAGCAGTGGACATTCCCAGGGTGGATCTGCCCCCTCCCAGAGCCCCAGGGAACCGCTCCAGGGCTCAAGTGATGGGGGGCAGGGGAGACCCATGTGGGAACTCCCTGCCCTCTGTCCCCCTGCCCACTGTCCAACACCCCTTTTCTCCCCTCTCCCACCGCTTTCCCATCATCCCCACCGTCCCCAGCTCCCCCCCAGCTCGGTTTGGGGGTGTTTCTTCCCCCTGCCCTGCTCAGTTTCACAGTCTCAGCCCCCTCCTCGCTCACTTTGGAGGTCCCAGCCCCCCTTTTCTCCCGTTCTCCCCCCTTTTCCCATTGTCCCCTGAAAGGCAGCTGTTAAATATTGGGTGCTGAAAAAGCTGCTCCATCGTGTCCATTCCAAATTAAGCCTGCATTTCTTAGGAGGGACTGGCATCCAAAGGGCAGCAAGAAGAGTCTTCTAATTCTCTTCTGCTTGATCCTCTCTGCAGCCGCCGATTTTCCCTCAAACCAGGCGGGAAAACAGGAAGAGCCCTGGTGTGGTCGGGGAGCAGCGCTGACCCCAAAGGGCTGCATTTCCCCTGCCGATCGTCCTGCTCTGCCCTCCCCCGGGGCTGGCTCTGCCTGGCGCTGGCCGGACGTGCCGGGGCTCCTCACTGAGCAAAGCCCTTGCCAAAGTTGAGGGGCAAGTGCCGAGCCCGGCTGGCCTGGGAGGAAGCGACAGCAGCGCGGGCCGAGCGGGCGGGATGGGGTCCGAGCAGCGGCGGGAAGTTGCAAACTTGGCAGCCAAGAAGTTGAACTAAAGTGAAGCAGCTCCAAAAGGCCGTGGTCTTGGCGTGGGGGCGGGAGGAAGGGGAGCTCCGTGACTGCGGCCGGGGCTGGTTGGGAGCGGAGCGGCCGGGGCTGCCCCCGGGGCTCGCGGGGGCCAACGGGGAACGGACAAACGGACCAACGGACCAACGGCCCCTGCGCTTCGGCAGCAGCAGCGACTGTAGCGACGCGCTCTCGCTCTGACTCTTGTTCGGGCTCTCCTTGCTCGAGCTCTTCGTCCTCCTCTCCCTCTCCCGGTGTCCCGCTGTCCCAGTGTCCCTGTGCCGGTGTCCCTGTGCCGGTGTCCCATTGCCAGTGTCCCTGTGCCAGTGTCCCACTCCCGCTGTCCCTGTCCCGTTCCCGGTGTCCCACTCCCGCTGTCCCTGTCCCGTTCCCGGTCCCCCCTCCCCTTGCCGGCCCGGGCCATGGCCCCGGCCGTTCCCCTGTGCCGGGCGGGGCCGCCCCGTCCCCGGCCCTGGGCGGCCCGGCGCGGTCTCGCCCTCGCCCGGCTCCCGGCGCGCCGGCTGTGGCGCTGCTGGGCGCTCCTGTGGGGCTGGCTGTGGGACGGGCTCGGCCTCGCCGCCCCTTGGCTCCGCCTGGCTCGAGCCCGGCGCCTGCCGGGGCCGGCGGGGGCCGCGGGCGCCGCGGCCGCTGCCGCCTCCTCGGCGGCTTCCCCGGCCAGAGCTCCGCCGCTCGCCAGCCCGGCCGCCGGCAGCGAGCCGCCGCTGCCCGCTGCGGCTGGGGAAGCCCGGCCCGGGCCGCTTGAGGGGCGCTCGGGGGCCGTGCCGGGCCCCGGCCCCAACGCTGACGGCCACGTCTCGCCCGCACCGAAGGCCAAGGAGCCGCTGCACGAGCGCTACCGGCTGCATTCGCTGCTGGGCAGCGGCGGCTTCGGCCGCGTCTACGCGGGGACCTGCCTGGCGGACGGAGCCCCGGTGAGTGCAGCAGGAGGAGGAGAAGGAGGAGGAGGAGGAGGGCGGGACGGGCGGCGAGCTCAACCCGCCCTTCCCCTTGGCTTGCAGGTGGCCATCAAAGCCGTGTCCCGGGATGGCATTTATTTTTTTAGAAAAATAAAAAAAAAAGGGGCAAAGGTGTGGGAACCCAAACCCAGCTTTCAGCAAAGGAAAACAAGGGCTGACAAAAACCTCGTGATCTGAAGGAGCTGGACCCTTCTCAGAAGACCTGTTAAAGTTCTACCTCATGGATCAAGCTTGGCTCCAGCAGAAATCAGAAAGGACGTTTCAGATGATTGTATCAAACCATGTCTAAACCCCTGTAATCCCTCTGTCCCCCATGTAATCCTACTAGAAGAAAAATTAACTGTTTGGAAATTGCAGTAAAAATTTGTGTAACTCCCCAATTAACATAGGTTGTCCCCTTCATTAACATACAGCCCCAGATGCCTTTACAATAGTGTTCTCGTGTTCAATAAACTATTCCAGTTCCCCATACTGGGATTGTGTCTAGCTTTTATTTTTCAGACCGCCACTCAAAGGGGCTAAAAGGGGGCTGCGACCTGCACTGAGCTGAGCCACCTCACTGCGGTTTGTCCAGTGAAGTCTCCCTTTTATTGCAATAAAAGTTTATTTTTTTTCGTCGGCTCCTCGATCTCCTGGCTATTTCTGTGTTTCCCACTGGCTGGAATTTCAGACGACCACAATCCCATGGTCTCTACAGCCCCGGCTGTCCCGCACCTTCCCATCTCCAACAAGGTCTTTGCTGTGTGTTAGGAAGAGGTGGAGCAGCACAGCGTTCCTTTGGCTTGTCAGAGGCTCCAGCCCCCTGGACCAGGAAGTTGTCGTCACCGCTTTCCGGGAACCTGCTGGACTCTTGGTGCTTGGCTGTGTGGCTTCTCCAGATGCCGCCAGGGCAGTTGAAGTCTCCACGAGAAGCAGGGACTGTGACCTGGAGGCTGCTTCAAGCTGCCTGTAGAGGTCTCCTCCCCATCTTGCTCCTGCTCAGGAGGCCTGGAGCAAACCCCCACAGCAGTGTGCCCATTCCCAGCCTGCCCGCCCTTTGATCCTGACCCATCAACTCCTGAGTGGCTCGCCATCCCCCCCAAGACAGAGGTCGAGACCTTCCGAGTGTCACCTCCCCGAGATCTACGGATGTCGTCTCCCTGGGCTCCTGTGAGACCCCGCATGTGGTTGCCAGCACATTCTTCCCTCTCCCTTATGGGCCCTGTCCAATGCAGCCCCAGGGCAGCCCGGAGGAGCCCTGTCTGGGGCTGCGCTGGGGTGACCGGGGACACGGTGGGCTCACTGGGAGCAGCCTTCCAAAGCCCCAGAGCGGCAGGATGGTGCCCAGGCTCTGCTCAGGGCTGCTTTGGGCGTGGGGCCGTCTGCGCGAGTCCTGCACGGGACCCATGTGTCCTGGCTGCCACGCCAAAGGGCTGCTTCCCCAGGCGAAGGGGACAGGGGAGTGACCCTGCGTGAGAGCCTGCACCTCTGGCAGTGACTCAGGCCCGGGGTGCCCTTTGGGTGCCCTTGGTGCCCTTTGGGCCTTGCTGGATCTGCTTGCTGCCATTTGCTGGGGCCACCCTGCACTCCCTCCCCATTGCAGGCAGACACAGGCAGGTGTTGGAATAAAATCTTTTCTTCCGTAACCAGAAGAAAACTGTTAACTATATCTATGGAACGGCGGAGGGGGTCAGACAGAAATGCACACAAATCAGCAGGATTGGCAAAAATGTCCGCTTTATTAGAGGACAGACAGCTCATATGCTGCCTGCGACACACAGACATGTGGTTCTTCCCCAGGTTACATTGGATACATAAGGCAAACATACTGTGGTGTACAGTACTAATTGGATATCAGCAGGTGTCCATAAGCCTTGTTTTCCTGCCAGAACAACTCCTCCTTCACCTTGGCACAAGGCCTGCGCCATAGAAGTGGCGCAGTATTTTTTACTCTCTGCACCCAGCCATGCCAAGGGGAAGGTCTCAGAAATGCAACTGAAATTGTTCACACAATTTCTGTCCACCGACATCTACGTCTACATCTATCTCTACATCTTCCCTACATCTCTATCTACATCTTCCCCACATAAACACCCTCCCTCCCTCCCGCTGGGATAGATCCCCAAACGATCTATCCCTCCAACTGGCATAGATCCCCAAACGATCTATGCCTCAACCTGGGATAGGTCCCCAAACGACCTATCCCTCAAACAGGGATAGGTCCCCAAACGACCTATCCCTTTAATAGGCCTAAGCCAATCTTCCTGCCCCAGCCCCGGCTGCGGGAGCCTTGATCTTGATGGCAGGCCCTGGCTCAGAGCCCCCCTTCCTCTTCGCCCCGCGCCTTTCCAGCTTGGTGTCTCCGCGGTCCGTGGGCGCGGGGACGCTGCTGCCACCATCCTGGCTGGTCCCTGCAGCCCCCGGGGAGGAAGCCAAGTGCCCCTGAGTCCCCTGCGGCAGGACTTTCCCACTCAGCAGAGCGCGGCTGGTTGGAGTCACCCCAGGCTCCCTGGTGGCTTGGAGCTGGGGTGCGGCTGAGTGGCTGGCGGTGGTGTGCCTGGGCGGGGAGGTGTCCTCCTCCATGGCGACATCGCTGGCCAGCGAGAGGTCGCAGCCGCGGGCGGTGTCCTCCTCCATGGGGACGTCGCTGGCCAGCGAGAGGTCGCAGCCGCGGGCGGTGTCCTCCTCCATGGGGACGTCGGTGGCCAGTGAGAGGTCGCAGCCGCGGGGGGCGTCCTCCTCCATGGAGACGTCACTGGCCAGGCTGATGTTAAGTGCCGGGGTGACGTCCACATCCATGGGGGTGCTCCCGTCTGGGGGGCTGCCACTGCCCAGGGGTGTCCCGGAGGGGTTGGCTGAGCTGGCAGGGCTGCGCTGGCTGTGCCGCGCTGCTGGGACCGGGGCCACTGCTCTCCCCTGATGGTGGTAGGGCTGCAGTTGACCCTGGGGGGCACGTTGGTCTGCCCCAGCCAGGGGCTTCCCACTGCCCTGGGGCCCCCCCCGGGCAGTGTTGGATGTTACAGCAACGCCAGGGCTGCTTGCCAGTGGGGCTGGTGGAGGCAGGTTGGCTGAGCCTGTGAGAAAGAGCAAAGCCTGGAAGTCACATCCCGAGCTGGGGCCGTCAGGCGCTTGGAGGACTGAGGAGGAGGAGGAGGAGGAGGGCGAGGTGCAGGGGAGGAAGGGCTGTGAATGTCCCCACCGTGCACTGCGGGGCTTTCGGGGTCAGGCTCTGTCCTCACCTTTGGTGCCGGAGCTTTGGGGGGAGCGGAAGAGCTGCACGAGCCGGGTCAGGGCTGATCTCCAGCTCACAGAGCGGCGCCACAGAGCTGACAGGGCCATGGTCCGTCACGCTCGGTGGCCGGTCGCTTCTGTTGACTGGACACAGGTCTGGATGCTCCTCTTGGAGCGTCTCCAGGGATGGAATGTCGGGCCTCCCATTGTGTCATAGAGACAGCAGTAATGCTGGGGCTTCCCTGAGGTGCTGTTCAAGGCACGAACCCCACTCTGACACGAACAAGTGCCAGAGCAGAATTACCGTTTATTCAAACTGCCCAGGTTTAAATACCACACCTGAACATGTCACGTGACCCTCTAACCAATGACAATCAAATATTGTCTGAGAACCCGGGAGACCACAACTCCCATGGTTCATTGCTACATTCTTCCTGCCACATCTCCCTCCTCTTTTTATTAACAAGTTGAGAAACACTATGTTTTTAACATTCTTATTAGAACCAATCTTATTTCAACTAATTATAAAAAACAGGGCCTATCGTCACAAGGCCTTTATTGAACTGTTGACAACTTTATTGGTTCGTGCAATATTCAAGCAATCTCAAATTACCCAGGGTTTGTAGGTGTGGATAACCTTTTATCTGAGGGTGACTTTGTGTAATGGCATCATCTTTATTTAAAAGGGAAATGTGTTGGGTTGTAGATGTTGTGTCTGAGGTGGTGTTGTCTGAAGTAGTGTTTAAGATGTCTTGCTATAAAGTGTACTTGCTTTCACACACACATACATGCGTCCACTCAACTTTCTCATTCATACTCTGGTGGCCACCGTTTCATTCTCTCCTTACACATGCACTCTTAAACCCTTTATTGTGTTTGACTCATGGAGTTTTGGTTCTGTATTGGTTACTGTTTATGTGTTTCTTTTGGTTCTGCCTTGGTTACTGTTTATATGTTTCTTTTGGTTCTGTTGTATCATTTACTGCTTCTTTGTGATTCTCCCTGTTTTAAGGAAATGTTAATGTAGATTTACACACATAGGGAACAGACCCATATCTCTTTTCCCCCTTTTTTTTTTTTTTTTCTCCCCACTGTGTGATGTGTTTACTACTGTTGGTCGTGTTTCTTCTAATCCAAATCCTTCACTTATTTCTTCTGGTGGTTGCTCCTGTTGTGGTGGAGGGCTAATATAAGGCCTGACACATCTAGAAGGGACCCATTGTAATTTGGTACCCTTGGATACACAGGCATATCCCCTTCCCCATGTTATGAGATCTACTGGTCCTGACCATTGCCCAGATATTAGATCTTTGATCATAACTGGTGGTTTGGAAGATGAAAGTATTTGAGTTTTATCTTGGCGTTCATACTTGCTATGGTCTGTATCATCACAGTTTAAGAAATTTAGAACATATGACGCTTTCCGTAAGCGTTCCTGGGGGCTATATACCGACTCCCCTCTTTTTTGTCTTTGAAGCATTTCTTTTAGTGTACGGTGAGCTCTTTCTACAATCGCTTGTCCTGTGGGTGAATGCGGTATACCTATGGAATGGAGCATTCCCCAATCTGTGAGAAATGTTTTGATTTTTTCAGAACAATAAGCAGGGCCATTGTCGGTTTTTATGGTTTTTGGAATTCCTAGGATTGCGAAACAACTGAGCCAGTGTCTGATAACGTCTTTGGCTTTTTCTCCCGTGTGTGCTGTTGCATTAATGTATCTGGAATACATGTCTACTGTAACATGGACATATTTTAGTTTACCGAATTCAGCTATATGTGTAAGGTCTGTCTGCCAGATTTCATTGGCTGTTATGCCCCTGGGATTAACCCCTTCCTTAGCTGGCATGGGGGTAATTCGCTGGCAGTCAGAGCATGACATAATTATGTCTCTGGTCTGGTTTATTGTAATTTGGAATTGTCTCTTTAATGAACGTGCATTTTGGTGGAAGAACTGGTGTGAGACTTTAGCCTGTTCCAGAATTTTGGGAACTGTAGTTGCCATAGCAGTTGCATCAGCTTTTTGATTGCCCTCTGCTATGGGTCCTGGAAGTTCTGTGTGTGACCGAGTGTGCATTATGTAAAAATCAAATTTTCTGTGGTTGATAAGAAACCATATGGTACGAATTTCTGTAAATAAGTGAGGATTAGTGACATCTCGAAGGAAGGAGGCTTCGAGACGTGAGACCAACCCTGCTGCATAGTGAGAATCTGTGACAACATTCATAGGTTGATCATGGAACAATTCAAATGCCATGCGGATAGCTGCTAGTTCTAAAACCTGTACAGAACCTTGGTCCAAGGTTTGTACCTTATTGTCCCATTGTCCTGTGGCAGGGTTCTTCCATGTCACGATGGCTTTTTTCGATCGTCCAGATGCATCAGTGAAGACTGTGACTCCATTTACTGGTCGTAGTTTGCAGCGACGCGTGGCCATCAGGGGTAGATTTCCTATTTCCGCCCAGAGTTTATGTTTCGGGAAGTGAATGGAAATATTACCGTGGAAGTCCGCTAATGCAGTCTGAAACCCAGCGTCCTCTGCAAGAAGCCAGTCTAAGTTGTCTTTTGTGGCTGGAATGTAGATCGTCTCAGGATCCCTTCCATCCATCTCCTGCAGATGTCCTCTACCTTTCATAATGAGCTTAGCAAGCATGTCATTAACGGTCCAAACAGTCTTAGGTGGAGAGTGGGGAAGAAATAACCATTCTAGAATTCTCAAAGGGTCAGATTCTGCCTGATCCCATTGGAAAAGGACAGCAAAAGGTTGGAACTTGCTGGATATGATGGCGAGGCGAATGTGCAGGTCAGGGGGTTGTCGTCTGCTTTGCCTGTTTTCGACAGCTTGGGAGCATACTTCCAGAGCTTGTTTTGCTTCTGGGGTTAGGGATCGAATAGATGTGAGAGTTGGGTCGCCTTTAAGTAGCTCGAAGAGGGGGTGCAATTCCTCTGTTGTGATGCCCAAGACAGGCCTCAGCCAGTTAATGGCTCCTAAAAGCCCTTGCAAATCATTCAGGGTCATAGTGTCCGTTACTTTGAAAGTCACTGGTTGTGGCATGATTTCCTGTTGAGTGATCCTCCATCCGAGGTAGGTCCAAGGTTGGGTGCGTTGAATTTTTTCTGGGGCAAGCTGCAGACCTGCTTTTTGGATGGCGTCAGTTAAGGCAGTCAAGGTGGATTGTAGTTCAGTCCCGTGTTTTGCTGCTATCAGGATGTTTGATATTCCTGTCTTTGCCTCCCATTCTAATTGTTCAATTTGGGTATAGGTCAATTTATGCATGTTTGTGTTTTGAGTAGATCTAGAGGTGTGTATTGCTGTATGTTGCAACTTTGTGGAGCATCTTTGGGCTTGTGTTGTATGAAGGTTTTGTTTGTTTTGCTTTCTCAAGGCTCTTGCAGTGACTGTGTATAAAGAGTTATGTGTTTCTGCAGTTGAAATTGTAACTGGTTGTTTGTTTGCTACTTGTTTAAGTTTGGCTTTCCATGTTGTGTATGGCATATTGTCTAACAGCATTTTAAAATAGTGAGAAGTAAATACTTGATTTGGGGCCCCTCTTATTATTATTCTTACCCTCTGTAACACAAAAGAACTTTTTATAATAGCAGATCATCTGTCAATTAGTAAAGTTGTCCTTCTGTGACTTAGAAAATTAAACATGGTAGTTGATAGCTGTATGTCTGCTGTGTTTTGCAATGCTACCTCTAGGTTGTTGGTTCTGTCAGGAGGTGGATGGTGTTGTCCCAGCTGAAATTCTCGCAGTACAAAACCAACCACTGTCATTGCCAGCAACGCCGTCAGTACACGTGCTGTCCACTTCAACGTTGGTAGCTTTGACTTTGCTGATGGTCTGGGCTTGGGTAGGCAGATGTTCTGTGTGCTTTCCCAGTCTACATCTTCTTCCTCGAGCTGAAGTAGTAGCTGTAGCCATGTTTGCTGTTCTTCCTCTTTTGCAGGATTCAAAACTGCTTGTCCTTTTTCTGGTTCTCTTGTCTCACTGAGTTCAGTTTGCCACAGCTCAGCTAAGCTTTCTAGGGAGTCAATATCTCTTCTTCCTCCTCCATCAGGCCATCTTCGGCATAGAAGCTGTTCTGAGGCTGGTGAGGGCTGTGGGTTGGTTTCTGGGTAGGAGAGCCACAGTGATGCTTTAACTGTTGTGCATTTGTTGTGAGTTGGTTGAACTGGTGGTGACGGAAGAGGCACTTTCACTTCCGCCTCACGGCCGGAGTAAGCTTGCTGCATCCATGTTGCTGCGTGGTTGTTCTGCAGCGGTCTCATGGCCGCTGCGCAGCCAAAGGGTGTTAGTGGAGCGCCCTGGCTAAAGGGAGCTAGCAGATTCTCTTCTGTGTCCTCTATAGACTCGCTGTCTATTTGTCCGTCACAGTCATCCTCCCCCCTTCCCGGCGAAATGCCTGAACCTGGGGGTGGCGGCTTCACTTCCGGCACACGGCAGGGGCAACATGGCAGTGCCTCCGGTGCCACTCTCCTTCTGCACGTTGACTGTGCAACCACCGTGTCACGGTCGCCCCGTAACGGTCCAGGGGTCGGCGCTGCTCTGTAATGGTCCTCGGCTCCAGCAGCACTGCTTGCTGCTCTGTATGGCATGGTCTCAGCTGCAGCCATGGGCGCTGGCATAAAGCCAGCATCCCCCCCGGCTGCCATGCTCATGCTGCCAGCCCCCAAGCCATGCTCCTTCACACCACACGCTGCCACTGCACTGTTCCCCCCAAGGGCTCCCCCTCCCCCTCATCCCCCCTGACCAACGTGCATTCCCCCCCTGCCCCACTCGGTCGGTGGGGGGGCTGGGGTTGAAGGGGGGGGGGTTGAGGGGAAAGGAGTGAAGGGGGGGGAAGTCCACTCTCCCGGGTGCATTTGCCTTTCTGTAGTGCTTATTCAAGGCTATCATAATGTCTTTCCATGTAGCCAAATTCTTGAGGGCGTCTGTTTTTCCCTCACTGGCTTTTTCAATAATTTTGTTCCCTATTTTCCTCCAAGATGACACTTGACAAGGTCCAGTCAGAGGGAATGCAGGTTCAGGCAACGAAATCCAATATAACAAGTCCCATAACTTACTTTCTTCTATGGTTGTTCTTGTAAAAGTTGAGAGACAGCTTCTGCTGTTTGTTTGATTTTTGGAGTAATTCCCTCCTGACGGGTAAACCACCCTCCCATATTCACCAATTTTTGGTTACCTCTGTGCGGAAGCTCTGTTGTCCTTTCTTCTGGTCCTTTTTTCTTCCTTTTTTGTTCCTTTTTGCAGAGGTAACCCAGCGCGCTGAATTCTTTCTTTTCTTCCTTTTGGTTTTGGCGATATGGACACCCCCGGACAGGTTCCCCAGAGCTTCTGCTCCTGGTTGCCGGTAACCTGCTGAAGACCCTGTTCGGGCTCCATTTGAGGTGCTGTTCAAGGCACGAACCCCACTCTGACACGAACAAGAGCCAGAGCAGAAATACCATTTATTCAAACTGCCTAGGTTTAAATACCACGCCTGAACATGTCACGTGACCCTCTAACCAAAGACAATCAAATATTGTCTGAGAACCCGGGAGACCACAACTCCCATGGTTCATTGCTACATTCTTCCTGCCACACTTCCCTTCTTCTGCCCCACCCCCAACAGCTTTGCCAGCTCTTCCTGGCCAGAGGAAGGCTTAACCAAAGAGCTCGAATCACATAACATCCTGCCTTGGAAGGGACCCACAAGGGTCGCCCAGTCAAACTCCTGGCCCTGTGCAGGACAGCACAGCCATCCCACCGTGTGCCTGAGAGCGTTGTCCAAACGCTCCTTGAGCTCTGGCAGCCTTGGGGCCGTGACCACTGCCCTGGGCAGCCCGTTCCAGTGCCCGACCACCCTCCGGGGAAAGCACCAGGGCAGTTGAAGTCTCCACGAGAAGCAGGGACTGTGACCTGGAGGCTGCTTCAAGCTGCCTGTAGAGGTCTCCTCCCCATCTTGCTCCTGCTCAGGAGGCCTGGAGCAAACCCCCACAGCAGTGTGCCCATTCCCAGCCTGCCCGCCCTTTGATCCTGACCCATCAACTCCTGAGTGGCTCGCCATCCCCCCCAAGACAGAGGTCGAGACCTTCCGAGTGTCACCTCCCTGAGATCTACGGATGTCGTCTCCCTGGGCTCCTGTGAGGCCCCGCATGTGGTTGCCAGCGCATTCTTCCCTCTCCCTTATGGGCCCTGTCCAATGCAGCCCCAGGGCAGCCCGGAGGAACCCTGTCTGGGGCTGCGCTGGGGTGACCGGGGACACGGTGGGCTCACTGGGAGCAGCCTTCCAAAGCCCCAGAGCGGCAGGATGGTGCCCAGGCTCTGCTCAGGGCTACTTTGGGCGTGGGGCCGTCTGCGCGAGTCCTGCACGGGACCCATGTGTCCTGGCTGCCACGCCAAAGGGCTGCTTCCCCAGGCGAAGGGGACAGGGGAGTGACCCTGCGTGAGAGCCTGCACCTCTGGCAGTGACTCAGGCCCGGGGTGCCCTTTGGGTGCCCTTGGTGCCCTTTGGGCCTTGCTGGATCTGCTTGCTGCCATTTGCTGGGGCCACCCTGCACTCCCTCCCCATTGCAGGCAGACACAGGCAGGTGTTGGAATAAAATCTTTTCTTCCGTAACCAGAAGAAAACTGTTAACTATATCTATGGAACGGCGGAGGGGGTCAGACAGAAATGCACACAAATCAGCAGGATTGGCAAAAATGTCCGCTTTATTAGAGGACAGACAGCTCATATGCTGCCTGCGACACACAGACATGTGGTTCTTCCCCAGGTTACATTGGATACATAAGGCAAACATACTGTGGTGTACAGTACTAATTGGATATCAGCAGGTGTCCATAAGCCTTGTTTTCCTGCCAGAACAACTCCTCCTTCACCTTGGCACAAGGCCTGCGCCATAGAAGTGGCGCAGTATTTTTTACTCTCTGCACCCAGCCATGCCAAGGGGAAGGTCTCAGAAATGCAACTGAAATTGTTCACACAATTTCTGTCCACCGACATCTACGTCTACATCTATCTCTACATCTTCCCTACATCTCTATCTACATCTTCCCCACATAAACACCCTCCCTCCCTCCCGCTGGGATAGATCCCCAAACGATCTATCCCTCCAACTGGCATAGATCCCCAAACGATCTATGCCTCAACCTGGGATAGGTCCCCAAACGACCTATCCCTCAAACAGGGATAGGTCCCCAAACGACCTATCCCTTTAACAGGCCTAAGCCAATCTTCCTGCCCCAGCCCCGGCTGCGGGAGCCTTGATCTTGATGGCAGGCCCTGGCTCAGAGCCCCCCTTCCTCTTCGCCCCGCGCCTTTCCAGCTTGGTGTCTCCGCGGTCCGTGGGCGCGGGGACGCTGCTGCCACCATCCTGGCTGGTCCCTGCAGCCCCCGGGGAGGAAGCCAAGTGCCCCTGAGTCCCCTGCGGCAGGACCTTCCCACTCAGCAGAGCGCGGCTGGTTGGAGTCACCCCAGGCTCCCTGGTGGCTTGGAGCTGGGGTGCGGCTGAGGGGCTGGCGGTGGTGTGCCTGGGCGGGGAGGTGTCCTCCTCCATGGCGACATCGCTGGCCAGCGAGAGGTCGCAGCCTCTGGGGGCGTCCTCCTCCATGGGGACGTCGCTGGCCAGCGAGAGGTCGCAGCCGCGGGCGGTGTCCTCCTCCATGGGGACGTCGGTGGCCAGCGAGAGGTCGCAGCCGCGGGGGGCGTCCTCCTCCATGGAGACGTCACTGGCCAGGCTGATGTTAAGTGCCGGGGTGACGTCCACATCCATGGGGGTGCTCCCGTCTGGGGGGCTGCCACTGCCCAGGGGTGTCCCGGAGGGGTTGGCTGAGCTGGCAGGGCTGCGCTGGCTGTGCCGCGCTGCTGGGACCGGGGCCACTGCTCTCCCCTGATGGTGGTAGGGCTGCAGTTGACCCTGGGGGGCACGTTGGTCTGCCCCAGCCAGGGGCTTCCCACTGCCCTGGGGCCCCCCCCGGGCAGTGTTGGATGGAACAGCAACGCCAGGGCTGCTTGCCAGTGGGGCTGGTGGAGGCAGGTTGGCTGAGCCTGTGAGAAAGAGCAAAGCCTGGAAGTCACATCCCGAGCTGGGGCCATCAGGCGCTGAGAGGACTGAGGAGGAGGAGGAGGAGGGCGAGGTGCAGGGGAGGAAGGGCTGTGAATGTCCCCACCGTGCACTGCGGGGCTTTCGGGGTCAGGCTCTGTCCTCACCTTTGGTGCCGGAGCTTTGGGGGGAGCGGAAGAGCTGCACGAGCCGGGTCAGGGCTGATCTCCAGCTCACAGAGCGGCGCCACAGAGCTGACAGGGCCATGGTCCGTCACGCTCGGTGGCCGGTCGCTTCTGTTGACTGGACACAGGTCTGGATGCTCCTCTTGGAGCGTCTCCAGGGATGGAATGTCGGGCCTCCCATTGTGTCATAGAGACAGCAGTAATGCTGGGGCTTCCCTGAGGTGCTGTTCAAGGCACGAACCCCACTCTGACACGAACAAGTGCCAGAGCAGAATTACCGTTTATTCAAACTGCCCAGGTTTAAATACCACACCTGAACATGTCACGTGACCCTCTAACCAATGACAATCAAATATTGTCTGAGAACCCGGGAGACCACAACTCCCATGGTTCATTGCTACATTCTTCCTGCCACACTTCCCTTCTTCTGCCCCACCCCCAACAGCTTTGCCAGCTCTTCCTGGCCAGAGGAAGGCTTAACCAAAGAGCTCGAATCACATAACATCCTGCCTTGGAAGGGACCCACAAGGGTCGCCCAGTCAAACTCCTGGCCCTGTGCAGGACAGCACAGCCATCCCACTGTGTGCCTGAGAGCGTTGTCCAAACGCTCCTTGAGCTCTGGCAGCCTTGGGGCCGTGACCACTGCCCTGGGCAGCCCGTTCCAGTGCCCGACCACCCTCCGGGGAAAGCACCAGGGCAGTTGAAGTCTCCACGAGAAGCAGGGACTGTGACCTGGAGGCTGCTTCAAGCTGCCTGTAGAGGTCTCCTCCCCATCTTGCTCCTGCTCAGGAGGCCTGGAGCAAACCCCCACAGCAGTGTGCCCATTCCCAGCCTGCCCGCCCTTTGATCCTGACCCATCAACTCCTGAGTGGCTCGCCATCCCCCCCAAGACAGAGGTCGAGACCTTCCGAGTGTCACCTCCCTGAGATCTACGGATGTCGTCTCCCTGGGCTCCTGCGAGGCCCCGCATGTGGTTGCCAGCGCATTCTTCCCTCTCCCTTATGGGCCCTGTCCAATGCAGCCCCAGGGCAGCCCGGAGGAACCCTGTCTGGGGCTGCGCTGGGGTGACCGGGGACACGGTGGGCTCACTGGGAGCAGCCTTCCAAAGCCCCAGAGCGGCAGGATGGTGCCCAGGCTCTGCTCAGGGCTGCTTTGGGCGTGGGGCCGTCTGCGCGAGTCCTGCACGGGACCCATGTGTCCTGGCTGCCACGCCAAAGGGCTGCTTCCCCAGGCGAAGGGGACAGGGGAGTGACCCTGCGTGAGAGCCTGCACCTCTGGCAGTGACTCAGGCCCGGGGTGCCCTTTGGGTGCCCTTGGTGCCCTTTGGGCCTTGCTGGATCTGCTTGCTGCCATTTGCTGGGGCCACCCTGCACTCCCTCCCCATTGCAGGCAGACACAGGCAGGTGTTGGAATAAAATCTTTTCTTCCGTAACCAGAAGAAAACTGTTAACTATATCTATGGAACGGCGGAGGGGGTCAGACAGAAATGCACACAAATCAGCAGGATTGGCAAAAATGTCCGCTTTATTAGAGGACAGACAGCTCATATGCTGCCTGCGACACACAGACATGTGGTTCTTCCCCAGGTTACATTGGATACATAAGGCAAACATACTGTGGTGTACAGTACTAATTGGATATCAGCAGGTGTCCATAAGCCTTGTTTTCCTGCCAGAACAACTCCTCCTTCACCTTGGCACAAGGCCTGCGCCATAGAAGTGGCGCAGTATTTTTTACTCTCTGCACCCAGCCATGCCAAGGGGAAGGTCTCAGAAATGCAACTGAAATTGTTCACACAATTTCTGTCCACCGACATCTACGTCTACATCTATCTCTACATCTTCCCTACATCTCTATCTACATCTTCCCCACATAAACACCCTCCCTCCCTCCCGCTGGGATAGATCCCCAAACGATCTATCCCTCCAACTGGCATAGATCCCCAAACGATCTATGCCTCAACCTGGGATAGGTCCCCAAACGACCTATCCCTCAAACAGGGATAGGTCCCCAAACGACCTATCCCTTTAACAGGCCTAAGCCAATCTTCCTGCCCCAGCCCCGGCTGCGGGAGCCTTGATCTTGATGGCAGGCCCTGGCTCAGAGCCCCCCTTCCTCTTCGCCCCGCGCCTTTCCAGCTTGGTGTCTCCGCGGTCCGTGGGCGCGGGGACGCTGCTGCCACCATCCTGGCTGGTCCCTGCAGCCCCCGGGGAGGAAGCCAAGTGCCCCTGAGTCCCCTGCGGCAGGACCTTCCCACTCAGCAGAGCGCGGCTGGTTGGAGTCACCCCAGGCTCCCTGGTGGCTTGGAGCTGGGGTGCGGCTGAGGGGCTGGCGGTGGTGTGCCTGGGCGGGGAGGTGTCCTCCTCCATGGCGACATCGCTGGCCAGCGAGAGGTCGCAGCCTCTGGGGGCGTCCTCCTCCATGGGGACGTCGCTGGCCAGCGAGAGGTCGCAGCCGCGGGCGGTGTCCTCCTCCATGGGGACGTCGGTGGCCAGCGAGAGGTCGCAGCCGCGGGGGGCGTCCTCCTCCATGGAGACGTCACTGGCCAGGCTGATGTTAAGTGCCGGGGTGACGTCCACATCCATGGGGGTGCTCCCGTCTGGGGGGCTGCCACTGCCCAGGGGTGTCCCGGAGGGGTTGGCTGAGCTGGCAGGGCTGCGCTGGCTGTGCCGCGCTGCTGGGACCGGGGCCACTGCTCTCCCCTGATGGTGGTAGGGCTGCAGTTGACCCTGGGGGGCACGTTGGTCTGCCCCAGCCAGGGGCTTCCCACTGCCCTGGGGCCCCCCCCGGGCAGTGTTGGATGGAACAGCAACGCCAGGGCTGCTTGCCAGTGGGGCTGGTGGAGGCAGGTTGGCTGAGCCTGTGAGAAAGAGCAAAGCCTGGAAGTCACATCCCGAGCTGGGGCCATCAGGCGCTGAGAGGACTGAGGAGGAGGAGGAGGAGGGCGAGGTGCAGGGGAGGAAGGGCTGTGAATGTCCCCACCGTGCACTGCGGGGCTTTCGGGGTCAGGCTCTGTCCTCACCTTTGGTGCCGGAGCTTTGGGGGGAGCGGAAGAGCTGCACGAGCCGGGTCAGGGCTGATCTCCAGCTCACAGAGCGGCGCCACAGAGCTGACAGGGCCATGGTCAGTCACGCTCGGTGGCCGGTCGCTTCTGTTGACTGGACACAGGTCTGGATGCTCCTCTTGGAGCGTCTCCAGGGATGGAATGTCGGGCCTCCCATTGTGTCATAGAGACAGCAGTAATGCTGGGGCTTCCCTGAGGTGCTGTTCAAGGCACGAACCCCACTCTGACACGAACAAGTGCCAGAGCAGAATTACCGTTTATTCAAACTGCCCAGGTTTAAATACCACACCTGAACATGTCACGTGACCCTCTAACCAATGACAATCAAATATTGTCTGAGAACCCGGGAGACCACAACTCCCATGGTTCATTGCTACATTCTTCCTGCCACATCTCCCTCCTCTTTTTATTAACAAGTTGAGAAACACTATGTTTTTAACATTCTTATTAGAACCAATCTTATTTCAACTAATTATAAAAAACAGGGCCTATCGTCACAAGGCCTTTATTGAACTGTTGACAACTTTATTGGTTCGTGCAATATTCAAGCAATCTCAAATTACCCAGGGTTTGTAGGTGTGGATAACCTTTTATCTGAGGGTGACTTTGTGTAATGGCATCATCTTTATTTAAAAGGGAAATGTGTTGGGTTGTAGATGTTGTGTCTGAGGTGGTGTTGTCTGAAGTAGTGTTTAAGATGTCTTGCTATAAAGTGTACTTGCTTTCACACACACATACATGCGTCCACTCAACTTTCTCATTCATACTCTGGTGGCCACCGTTTCATTCTCTCCTTACACATGCACTCTTAAACCCTTTATTGTGTTTGACTCATGGAGTTTTGGTTCTGTATTGGTTACTGTTTATGTGTTTCTTTTGGTTCTGCCTTGGTTACTGTTTATATGTTTCTTTTGGTTCTGTTGTATCATTTACTGCTTCTTTGTGATTCTCCCTGTTTTAAGGAAATGTTAATGTAGATTTACACACATAGGGAACAGACCCATATCTCTTTTCCCCCTTTTTTTTTTTTTTTCTCCCCACTGTGTGATGTGTTTACTATTGTTGGTCGTGTTTCTTCTAATCCAAATCCTTCACTTATTTCTTCTGGTGGTTGCTCCTGTTGTGGTGGAGGGCTAATATAAGGCCTGACACATCTAGAAGGGACCCATTGTAATTTGGTACCCTTGGATACACAGGCATATCCCCTTCCCCATGTTATGAGATCTACTGGTCCTGACCATTGCCCAGATATTAGATCTTTGATCATAACTGGTGGTTTGGAAGATGAAAGTATTTGAGTTTTCTGTTGGCGTTCATACCTGCTATGGTCTGTATCATCACAGTTTAAGAAATTTAGAACATATGACGCTTTCCGTAAGCGTTCCTGGGGGCTATATACCGACTCCCCTCTTTTTTGTCTTTGAAGCATTTCTTTTAGTGTACGGTGAGCTCTTTCTACAATCGCTTGTCCTGTGGGTGAATGCGGTATACCTATGGAATGGAGCATTCCCCAATCTGTGAGAAATGTTTTGATTTTTTCAGAACAATAAGCAGGGCCATTGTCGGTTTTTATGGTTTTTGGAATTCCTAGGATTGCGAAACAACTGAGCCAGTGTCTGATAACGTCTTTGGCTTTTTCTCCTGTGTGTGCTGTTGCATTAATGTATCTGGAATACATGTCTACTGTAACATGGACATATTTTAGTTTACCGAATTCAGCTATATGTGTAAGGTCTGTCTGCCAGATTTCATTGGCTGTTATGCCCCTGGGATTAACCCCTTCCTTAGCTGGCATGGGGGTAATTCGCTGGCAGTCAGAGCATGACATAATTATGTCTCTGGTCTGGTTTATTGTAATTTGGAATTGTCTCTTTAATGAACGTGCATTTTGGTGGAAGAACTGGTGTGAGACTTTAGCCTGTTCCAGAATTTTGGGAACTGTAGTTGCCATAGCAGTTGCATCAGCTTTTTGATTGCCCTCTGCTATGGGTCCTGGAAGTTCTGTGTGTGACCGAGTGTGCATTATGTAAAAATCAAATTTTCTGTGGTTGATAAGAAACCATATGGTACGAATTTCTGTAAATAAGTGAGGATTAGTGACATCTCGAAGGAAGGAGGCTTCGAGACGTGAGACCAACCCTGCTGCATAGTGAGAATCTGTGACAACATTCATAGGTTGATCATGGAACAATTCAAATGCCATGCGGATAGCTGCTAGTTCTAAAACCTGTACAGAACCTTGGTCCAAGGTTTGTACCTTATTGTCCCATTGTCCTGTGGCAGGGTTCTTCCATGTCACGATGGCTTTTTTCGATCGTCCAGATGCATCAGTGAAGACTGTGACTCCATTTACTGGTCGTAGTTTGCAGCGACGCGTGGCCATCAGGGGTAGATTTCCTATTTCCGCCCAGAGTTTATGTTTCGGGAAGTGAATGGAAATATTACCGTGGAAGTCCGCTAATGCAGTCTGAAACCCAGCGTCCTCTGCAAGAAGCCAGTCTAAGTTGTCTTTTGTGGCTGGAATGTAGATCGTCTCAGGATCCCTTCCATCCATCTCCTGCAGATGTCCTCTACCTTTCATAATGAGCTTAGCAAGCATGTCATTAACGGTCCAAACAGTCTTAGGTGGAGAGTGGGGAAGAAATAACCATTCTAGAATTCTCAAAGGGTCAGATTCTGCCTGATCCCATTGGAAAAGGACAGCAAAAGGTTGGAACTTGCTGGATATGATGGCGAGGCGAATGTGCAGGTCAGGGGGTTGTCGTCTGCTTTGCCTGTTTTCGACAGCTTGGGAGCATACTTCCAGAGCTTGTTTTGCTTCTGGGGTTAGGGATCGAATAGATGTGAGAGTTGGGTCGCCTTTAAGTAGCTCGAAGAGGGGGTGCAATTCCTCTGTTGTGATGCCCAAGACAGGCCTCAGCCAGTTAATGGCTCCTAAAAGCCCTTGCAAATCATTCAGGGTCATAGTGTCCGTTACTTTGAAAGTCACTGGTTGTGGCATGATTTCCTGTTGAGTGATCCTCCATCCGAGGTAGGTCCAAGGTTGGGTGCGTTGAATTTTTTCTGGGGCAAGCTGCAGACCTGCTTTTTGGATGGCGTCAGTTAAGGCAGTCAAGGTGGATTGTAGTTCAGTCCCGTGTTTTGCTGCTATCAGGATGTTTGATATTCCTGTCTTTGCCTCCCATTCTAATTGTTCAATTTGGGTATAGGTCAATTTATGCATGTTTGTGTTTTGAGTAGATCTAGAGGTGTGTATTGCTGTATGTTGCAACTTTGTGGAGCATCTTTGGGCTTGTGTTGTATGAAGGTTTTGTTTGTTTTGCTTTCTCAAGGCTCTTGCAGTGACTGTGTATAAAGAGTTATGTGTTTCTGCAGTTGAAATTGTAACTGGTTGTTTGTTTGCTACTTGTTTAAGTTTGGCTTTCCATGTTGTGTATGGCATATTGTCTAACAGCATTTTAAAATAGTGAGAAGTAAATACTTGATTTGGGGCCCCTCTTATTATTATTCTTACCCTCTGTAACACAAAAGAACTTTTTATAATAGCAGATCATCTGTCAATTAGTAAAGTTGTCCTTCTGTGACTTAGAAAATTAAACATGGTAGTTGATAGCTGTATGTCTGCTGTGTTTTGCAATGCTACCTCTAGGTTGTTGGTTCTGTCAGGAGGTGGATGGTGTTGTCCCAGCTGAAATTCTCGCAGTACAAAACCAACCACTGTCATTGCCAGCAACGCCGTCAGTACACGTGCTGTCCACTTCAACGTTGGTAGCTTTGACTTTGCTGATGGTCTGGGCTTGGGTAGGCAGATGTTCTGTGTGCTTTCCCAGTCTACATCTTCTTCCTCGAGCTGAAGTAGTAGCTGTAGCCATGTTTGCTGTTCTTCCTCTTTTGCAGGATTCAAAACTGCTTGTCCTTTTTCTGGTTCTCTTGTCTCACTGAGTTCAGTTTGCCACAGCTCAGCTAAGCTTTCTAGGGAGTCAATATCTCTTCTTCCTCCTCCATCAGGCCATCTTCGGCATAGAAGCTGTTCTGAGGCTGGTGAGGGCTGTGGGTTGGTTTCTGGGTAGGAGAGCCACAGTGATGCTTTAACTGTTGTGCATTTGTTGTGAGTTGGTTGAACTGGTGGTGACGGAAGAGGCACTTTCACTTCCGCCTCACGGCCGGAGTAAGCTTGCTGCGTCCATGTTGCTGCGTGGTTGTTCTGCAGCGGTCTCATGGCCGCTGCGCAGCCAAAGGGTGTTAGTGGAGCGCCCTGGCTAAAGGGAGCTAGCAGATTCTCTTCTGTGTCCTCTATAGACTCGCTGTCTATTTGTCCGTCACAGTCATCCTCCCCCCTTCCCGGCGAAATGCCTGAACCTGGGGGTGGCGGCTTCACTTCCGGCACACGGCAGGGGCAACATGGCAGTGCCTCCGGTGCCACTCTCCTTCTGCACGTTGACTGTGCAACCACCGTGTCACGGTCGCCCCGTAACGGTCCAGGGGTCGGCGCTGCTCTGTAATGGTCCTCGGCTCCAGCAGCACTGCTTGCTGCTCTGTATGGCATGGTCTCAGCTGCAGCCATGGGCGCTGGCATAAAGCCAGCATCCCCCCCGGCTGCCATGCTCATGCTGCCAGCCCCCAAGCCATGCTCCTTCACACCACACGCTGCCACTGCACTGTTCCCCCCAAGGGCTCCCCCTCCCCCTCATCCCCCCTGACCAACGTGCATTCCCCCCCTGCCCCACTCGGTCGGTGGGGGGGCTGGGGTTGAAGGGGGGGGAGTTGAGGGGAAAGGAGTGAAGGGGGGGGAAGTCCACTCTCCCGGGTGCATTTGCCTTTCTGTAGTGCTTATTCAAGGCTATCATAATGTCTTTCCATGTAGCCAAATTCTTGAGGGCGTCTGTTTTTCCCTCACTGGCTTTTTCAATAATTTTGTTCCCTATTTTCCTCCAAGATGACACTTGACAAGGTCCAGTCAGAGGGAATGCAGGTTCAGGCAACGAAATCCAATATAACAAGTCCCATAACTTACTTTCTTCTATGGTTGTTCTTGTAAAAGTTGAGAGACAGCTTCTGCTGTTTGTTTGATTTTTGGAGTAATTCCCTCCTGACGGGTAAACCACCCTCCCATATTCACCAATTTTTGGTTACCTCTGTGCGGAAGCTCTGTTGTCCTTTCTTCTGGTCCTTTTTTCTTCCTTTTTTGTTCCTTTTTGCAGAGGTAACCCAGCGCGCTGAATTCTTTCTTTTCTTCCTTTTGGTTTTGGCGATATGGACACCCCCGGACAGGTTCCCCAGAGCTTCTGCTCCTGGTTGCCGGTAACCTGCTGAAGACCCTGTTCGGGCTCCATTTGAGGTGCTGTTCAAGGCACGAACCCCACTCTGACACGAACAAGAGCCAGAGCAGAAATACCATTTATTCAAACTGCCTAGGTTTAAATACCACGCCTGAACATGTCACGTGACCCTCTAACCAATGACAATCAAATATTGTCTGAGAACCCGGGAGACCACAACTCCCATGGTTCATTGCTACATTCTTCCTGCCACACTTCCCTTCTTCTGCCCCACCCCCAACAGCTTTGCCAGCTCTTCCTGGCCAGAGGAAGGCTTAACCAAAGAGCTCGAATCACATAACATCCTGCCTTGGAAGGGACCCACAAGGGTCGCCCAGTCCAACTCCTGGCCCTGTGCAGGACAGCACAGCCATCCCACCGTGTGCCTGAGAGCGTTGTCCAAACGCTCCTTGAGCTCTGGCAGCCTTGGGGCCGTGACCACTGCCCTGGGCAGCCCGTTCCAGTGCCCGACCACCCTCCGGGGAAAGCACCAGGGCAGTTGAAGTCTCCACGAGAAGCAGGGACTGTGACCTGGAGGCTGCTTCAAGCTGCCTGTAGAGGTCTCCTCCCCATCTTGCTCCTGCTCAGGAGGCCTGGAGCAAACCCCCACAGCAGTGTGCCCATTCCCAGCCTGCCCGCCCTTTGATCCTGACCCATCAACTCCTGAGTGGCTCGCCATCCCCCCCAAGACAGAGGTCGAGACCTTCCGAGTGTCACCTCCCTGAGATCTACGGATGTCGTCTTCCTGGGCTCCTGCGAGGCCCCGCATGTGGTTGCCAGCGCATTCTTCCCTCTCCCTTATGGGCCCTGTCCAATGCAGCCCCAGGGCAGCCCGGAGGAGCCCTGTCTGGGGCTGCGCTGGGGTGACCGGGGACACGGTGGGCTCACTGGGAGCAGCCTTCCAAAGCCCCAGAGCGGCAGGATGGTGCCCAGGCTCTGCTCAGGGCTACTTTGGGCGTGGGGCCGTCTGCGCGAGTCCTGCACGGGACCCATGTGTCCTGGCTGCCACGCCAAAGGGCTGCTTCCCCAGGCGAAGGGGACAGGGGAGTGACCCTGCGTGAGAGCCTGCACCTCTGGCAGTGACTCAGGCCCGGGGTGCCCTTTGGGTGCCCTTGGTGCCCTTTGGGCCTTGCTGGATCTGCTTGCTGCCATTTGCTGGGGCCACCCTGCACTCCCTCCCTATTGCAGGCAGACACAGGCAGGTGTTGGAATAAAATCTTTTCTTCCGTAACCAGAAGAAAACTGTTAACTATATCTATGGAACGGCGGAGGGGGTCAGACAGAAATGCACACAAATCAGCAGGATTGGCAAAAATGTCCGCTTTATTAGAGGACAGACAGCTCATATGCTGCCTGCGACACACAGACATGTGGTTCTTCCCCAGGTTACATTGGATACATAAGGCAAACATACTGTGGTGTACAGTACTAATTGGATATCAGCAGGTGTCCATAAGCCTTGTTTTCCTGCCAGAACAACTCCTCCTTCACCTTGGCACAAGGCCTGCGCCATAGAAGTGGCGCAGTATTTTTTACTCTCTGCACCCAGCCATGCCAAGGGGAAGGTCTCAGAAATGCAACTGAAATTGTTCACACAATTTCTGTCCACCGACATCTACGTCTACATCTATCTCTACATCTTCCCTACATCTCTATCTACATCTTCCCCACATAAACACCCTCCCTCCCTCCCGCTGGGATAGATCCCCAAACGATCTATCCCTCCAACTGGCATAGATCCCCAAACGATCTATGCCTCAACCTGGGATAGGTCCCCAAACGACCTATCCCTCAAACAGGGATAGGTCCCCAAACGACCTATCCCTTTAACAGGCCTAAGCCAATCTTCCTGCCCCAGCCCCGGCTGCGGGAGCCTTGATCTTGATGGCAGGCCCTGGCTCAGAGCCCCCCTTCCTCTTCGCCCCGCGCCTTTCCAGCTTGGTGTCTCCGCGGTCCGTGGGCGCGGGGACGCTGCTGCCACCATCCTGGCTGGTCCCTGCAGCCCCCGGGGAGGAAGCCAAGTGCCCCTGAGTCCCCTGCGGCAGGACCTTCCCACTCAGCAGAGCGCGGCTGGTTGGAGTCACCCCAGGCTCCCTGGTGGCTTGGAGCTGGGGTGCGGCTGAGTGGCTGGCGGTGGTGTGCCTGGGCGGGGAGGTGTCCTCCTCCATGGCGACATCGCTGGCCAGCGAGAGGTCGCAGCCTCTGGGGGCGTCCTCCTCCATGGGGACGTCGCTGGCCAGCGAGAGGTCGCAGCCGCGGGCGGTGTCCTCCTCCATGGGGACGTCGGTGGCCAGCGAGAGGTCGCAGCCGCGGGGGGCGTCCTCCTCCATGGAGACGTCACTGGCCAGGCTGATGTTAAGTGCCGGGGTGACGTCCACATCCATGGGGGTGCTCCCGTCTGGGGGGCTGCCACTGCCCAGGGGTGTCCCGGAGGGGTTGGCTGAGCTGGCAGGGCTGCGCTGGCTGTGCCGCGCTGCTGGGACCGGGGCCACTGCTCTCCCCTGATGGTGGTAGGGCTGCAGTTGACCCTGGGGGCACGTTGGTCTGCCCCAGCCAGGGGCTTCCCACTGCCCTGGGGCCCCCCCCGGGCAGTGTTGGATGTTACAGCAACGCCAGGGCTGCTTGCCAGTGGGGCTGGTGGAGGCAGGTTGGCTGAGCCTGTGAGAAAGAGCAAAGCCTGGAAGTCACATCCCGAGCTGGGGCCGTCAGGCGCTTGGAGGACTGAGGAGGAGGAGGAGGAGGAGGGCGAGGTGCAGGGGAGGAAGGGCTGTGAATGTCCCCACCGTGCACTGCGGGGCTTTCGGGGTCAGGCTCTGTCCTCACCTTTGGTGCCGGAGCTTTGGGGGGAGCGGAAGAGCTGCACGAGCCGGGTCAGGGCTGATCTCCAGCTCACAGAGCGGCGCCACAGAGCTGACAGGGCCATGGTCAGTCACGCTCGGTGGCCAGTCGCTTCTGTTGACTGGACACAGGTCTGGATGCTCCTCTTGGAGCGTCTCCAGGGATGGAATGTTGGGCCTCCCATTGTGCCATAGAGACAGCAGTAATGCTGGGGCTTCCCTGAGGTGCTGTTCAAGGCACGAACCCCACTCTGACACGAACAAGTGCCAGAGCAGAATTACCGTTTATTCAAACGCTCCTTGAGCTCTGGCAGCCTTGGGGCCGTGACCACTGCCCTGGGCAGCCCGTTCCAGTGCCCGACCACCCTCCGGCGAAAGCACCAGGGCAGTTGAAGTCTCCACGAGAAGCAGGGACTGTGACCTGGAGGCTGCTTCAAGCTGCCTGTAGAGGTCTCCTCCCCATCTTGCTCCTGCTCAGGAGGCCTGGAGCAAACCCCCACAGCAGTGTGCCCATTCCCAGCCTGCCCGCCCTTTGATCCTGACCCATCAACTCCTGAGTGGCTCGCCATCCCCCCCAAGACAGAGGTCGAGACCTTCCGAGTGTCACCTCCCCGAGATCTACGGATGTCGTCTCCCTGGGCTCCTGTGAGGCCCCGCATGTGGTTGCCAGCGCATTCTTCCCTCTCCCTTATGGGCCCTGTCCAATGCAGCCCCAGGGCAGCCCGGAGGAGCCCTGTCTGGGGCTGCGCTGGGGTGACCGGGGACACGGTGGGCTCACTGGGAGCAGCCTTCCAAAGCCCCAGAGCGGCAGGATGGTGCCCAGGCTCTGCTCAGGGCTGCTTTGGGCGTGGGGCCGTCTGCGCGAGTCCTGCACGGGACCCATGTGTCCTGG
This sequence comes from Pseudopipra pipra, assembly GCF_036250125.1. NCBI lineage: Eukaryota > Metazoa > Chordata > Aves > Passeriformes > Pipridae > Pseudopipra > Pseudopipra pipra. Next base: position 17,691,449 of record NC_087580.1, on the reverse strand, counting down.
CTGCCACGCCAAAGGGCTGCTTCCCCAGGCGAAGGGGACAGGGGAGTGACCCTGCGTGAGAGCCTGCACCTCTGGCAGTGACTCAGGCCCGGGGTGCCCTTTGGGTGCCCTTGGTGCCCTTTGGGCCTTGCTGGATTTGCTTGCTGCCATTTGCTGGGGCCACCCTGCACTCCCTCCCCATTGCAGGCAGACACAGGCAGGTGTTGGAATAAAATCTTTTCTTCCGTAACCAGAAGAAAACTGTTAACTATATCTATGGAACGGCGGAGGGGGTCAGACAGAAATGCACACAAATCAACAGGATTGGCAAAAATGTCCGCTTTATTAGAGGACAGACAGCTCATATGCTGCCTGCGACACACAGACATGTGGTTCTTCCCCAGGTTACATTGGATACATAACGCAAACATACTGTGGTGTACAGTACTAATTGGATATCAGCAGGTGTCCATAAGCCTTGTTTTCCTGCCAGAACAACTCCTCCTTCACCTTGGCACAAGGCCTGCGCCATAGAAGTGGCGCAGTATTTTTTACTCTCTGCACCCAGCCATGCCAAGGGGAAGGTCTCAGAAATGCAACTGAAATTGTTCACACAATTTCTGTCCACCGACATCTACGTCTACATCTATCTCTACATCTTCCCTACATCTCTATCTACATCTTCCCCACATAAACACCCTCCCTCCCTCCCGCTGGGATAGATCCCCAAACGATCTATCCCTCCAACTGGCATAGATCCCCAAACGATCTATGCCTCAACCTGGGATAGGTCCCCAAACGACCTATCCCTCAAACAGGGATAGGTCCCCAAACGACCTATCCCTTTAACAGGCCTAAGCCAATCCTCCTGCCCCAGCCCCGGCTGCGGGAGCCTTGATCTTGATGGCAGGCCCTGGCTCAGAGCCCCCCTTCCTCTTCGCCCCGCGCCTTTCCAGCTTGGTGTCTCCGCGGTCCGTGGGCGCGGGGACGCTGCTGCCACCATCCTGGCTGGTCCCTGCAGCCCCCGGGGAGGAAGCCAAGTGCCCCTGAGTCCCCTGCGGCAGGACCTTCCCACTCAGCAGAGCGCGGCTGGTTGGAGTCACCCCAGGCTCCCTGGTGGCTTGGAGCTGGGGTGCGGCTGAGTGGCTGGCGGTGGTGTGCCTGGGCGGGGAGGTGTCCTCCTCCATGGCGACATCGCTGGCCAGCGAGAGGTCGCAGCCTCGGGGGGCGTCCTCCTCCATGGGGACGTCGCTGGCCAGCGAGAGGTCGCAGCCGCGGGCGGTGTCCTCCTCCATGGGGACGTCGGTGGCCAGTGAGAGGTCGCAGCCGCGGGGGGCGTCCTCCTCCATGGAGACGTCACTGGCCAGGCTGATGTTAAGTGCCGGGGTGACGTCCACATCCATCGGGGTGCTCCCGTCTGGGGGGCTGCCACTGCCCAGGGGTGTCCCGGAGGGGTTGGCTGAGCTGGCAGGGCTGCGCTGGCTGTGCCGCGCTGCTGGGACCGGGGCCACTGCTCTCCCCTGATGGTGGTAGGGCTGCAGTTGACCCTGGGGGGCACGTTGGTCTGCCCCAGTCAGGGGCTTCCCACTGCCCTGGGGCCCCCCCCGGGCAGTGTTGGATGGAACAGCAACGCCAGGGCTGCTTGCCAGTGGGGCTGGTGGAGGCAGGTTGGCTGAGCCTGTGAGAAAGAGCAAAGCCTGGAAGTCACATCCCGAGCTGGGGCCGTCAGGCGCTTGGAGGACTGAGGAGGAGGAGGAGGAGGAGGGCGAGGTGCAGGGGAGGAAGGGCTGTGAATGTCCCCACCGTGCACTGCGGGGCTTTCGGGGTCAGGCTCTGTCCTCACCTTTGGTGCCGGAGCTTTGGGGGGAGCGGAAGAGCTGCACGAGCCGGGTCAGGGCTGATCTCCAGCTCACAGAGCGGCGCCACAGAGCTGACAGGGCCATGGTCAGTCACGCTCGGTGGCCGGTCGCTTCTGTTGACTGGACACAGGTCTGGATGCTCCTCTTGGAGCGTCTCCAGGGATGGAATGTTGGGCCTCCCATTGTGCCATAGAGACAGCAGTAATGCTGGGGCTTCCCTGAGGTGCTGTTCAAGGCACGAACCCCACTCTGACACGAACAAGTGCCAGAGCAGAATTACCGTTTATTCAAACTGCCCAGGTTTAAATACCACACCTGAACATGTCACGTGACCCTCTAACCAATGACAATCAAATATTGTCTGAGAACCCGGGAGACCACAACTCCCATGGTTCATTGCTACATTCTTCCTGCCACATCTCCCTCCTCTTTTTATTAACAAGTTGAGAAACACTATGTTTTTAACATTCTTATTAGAACCAATCTTATTTCAACTAATTATAAAAAACAGGGCCTATCGTCACAAGGCCTTTATTGAACTGTTGACAACTTTATTGGTTCGTGCAATATTCAAGCAATCTCAAATTACCCAGGGTTTGTAGGTGTGGATAACCTTTTATCTGAGGGTGACTTTGTGTAATGGCATCATCTTTATTTAAAAGGGAAATGTGTTGGGTTGTAGATGTTGTGTCTGAGGTGGTGTTGTCTGAAGTAGTGTTTAAGATGTCTTGCTATAAAGTGTACTTGCTTTCACACACATATACATGCTTCCACTCAACTTTCTCATTCATACTCCGGTGGCCACCGTTTCATTCTCTCCTTACAATGCACTCTTAAACCCTTTATTGTGTTTGACTCATGGAGTTTTGGTTCTGTATTGGTTACTGTTTATGTGTTTCTTTTGGTTCTGCCTTGGTTACTGTTTATATGTTTCTTTTGGTTCTGTTGTATCATTTACTGCTTCTTTGTGATTATCCCTGTTTTAAGGAAATGTTAATGTAGATTTACACACATAGGGAACAGACCCATATCTCTTTTCCCCTTTTTTTTTTTTTTTTTTTTCTCCCCACTGTGTGATGTGTTTACTATTGTTGGTCGTGTTTCTTCTAATCCAAATCCTTCACTTATTTCTTCTGGTGGTTGCTCCTGTTGTGGTGGAGGGCTAATATAAGGCCTGACACATCTAGAAGGGACCCATTGTAATTTGGTACCCTTGGATACACAGGCATATCCCCTTCCCCATGTTATGAGATCTACTGGTCCTGACCATTGCCCAGATATTAGATCTTTGATCATAACTGGTGGTTTGGAAGATGAAAGTATTTGAGTTTTCTGTTGGCGTTCATACCTGCTATGGTCTGTATCATCACAGTTTAAGAAATTTAGAACATATGACGCTTTCCGTAAGCGTTCCTGGGGGCTATATACCGACTCCCCTCTTTTTTGTCTTTGAAGCATTTCTTTTAGTGTACGGTGAGCTCTTTCTACAATCGCTTGTCCTGTGGGTGAATGCGGTATACCTATGGAATGGAGTATTCCCCAATCTGTGAGAAATGTTTTGATTTTTTCAGAACAATAAGCAGGGCCATTGTCGGTTTTTATGGTTTTTGGAATTCCTAGGATTGCGAAACAACTGAGCCAGTGTCTGATAACGTCTTTGGCTTTTTCTCCCGTGTGTGCTGTTGCATTAATGTATCTGGAATACATGTCTACTGTAACATGGACATATTTTAGTTTACCGAATTCAGCTATATGTGTAAGGTCTGTCTGCCAGATTTCATTGGCTGTTATGCCCCTGGGATTAACCCCTTCCTTAGCTGGCATGGGGGTAATTCGCTGGCAGTCAGAGCATGACATAATTATGTCTCTGGTCTGGTTTATTGTAATTTGGAATTGTCTCTTTAATGAACGTGCATTTTGGTGGAAGAACTGGTGTGAGACTTTAGCCTGTTCCAGAATTTTGGGAACTGTAGTTGCCATAGCAGTTGCATCAGCTTTTTGATTGCCCTCTGCTATGGGTCCTGGAAGTTCTGTGTGTGACCGAGTGTGCATTATGTAAAAATCAAATTTTCTGTGGTTGATAAGAAACCATATGGTACGAATTTCTGTAAATAAGTGAGGATTAGTGACATCTCGAAGGAAGGAGGCTTCGAGACGTGAGACCAACCCTGCTGCATAGTGAGAATCTGTGACAACATTCATAGGTTGATCATGGAACAATTCAAATGCCATGCGGATAGCTGCTAGTTCTAAAACCTGTACAGAACCTTGGTCCAAGGTTTGTACCTTATTGTCCCATTGTCCTGTGGCAGGGTTCTTCCATGTCACGATGGCTTTTTTCGATCGTCCAGATGCATCAGTGAAGACTGTGACTCCATTTACTGGTCGTAGTTTGCAGCGACGCGTGGCCATCAGGGGTAGATTTCCTATTTCCGCCCAGAGTTTATGTTTCGGGAAGTGAATGGAAATATTACCGTGGAAGTCCGCTAATGCAGTCTGAAACCCAGCGTCCTCTGCAAGAAGCCAGTCTAAGTTGTCTTTTGTGGCTGGAATGTAGATCGTCTCAGGATCCCTTCCATCCATCTCCTGCAGATGTCCTCTACCTTTCATAATGAGCTTAGCAAGCATGTCATTAACGGTCCAAACAGTCTTAGGTGGAGAGTGGGGAAGAAATAACCATTCTAGAATTCTCAAAGGGTCAGATTCTGCCTGATCCCATTGGAAAAGGACAGCAAAAGGTTGGAACTTGCTGGATATGATGGCGAGGCGAATGTGCAGGTCAGGGGGTTGTCGTCTGCTTTGCCTGTTTTCGACAGCTTGGGAGCATACTTCCAGAGCTTGTTTTGCTTCTGGGGTTAGGGATCGAATAGATGTGAGAGTTGGGTCGCCTTTAAGTAGCTCGAAGAGGGGGTGCAATTCCTCTGTTGTGATGCCCAAGACAGGCCTCAGCCAGTTAATGGCTCCTAAAAGCCCTTGCAAATCATTCAGGGTCATAGTGTCCGTTACTTTGAAAGTCACTGGTTGTGGCATGATTTCCTGTTGAGTGATCCTCCATCCGAGGTAGGTCCAAGGTTGGGTGCGTTGAATTTTTTCTGGGGCAAGCTGCAGACCTGCTTTTTGGATGGCGTCAGTTAAGGCAGTCAAGGTGGATTGTAGTTCAGTCCCGTGTTTTGCTGCTATCAGGATGTTTGATATTCCTGTCTTTGCCTCCCATTCTAATTGTTCAATTTGGGTATAGGTCAATTTATGCATGTTTGTGTTTTGAGTAGATCTAGAGGTGTGTATTGCTGTATGTTGCAACTTTGTGGAGCATCTTTGGGCTTGTGTTGTATGAAGGTTTTGTTTGTTTTGCTTTCTCAAGGCTCTTGCAGTGACTGTGTATAAAGAGTTATGTGTTTCTGCAGTTGAAATTGTAACTGGTTGTTTGTTTGCTACTTGTTTAAGTTTGGCTTTCCATGTTGTGTATGGCATATTGTCTAACAGCATTTTAAAATAGTGAGAAGTAAATACTTGATTTGGGGCCCCTCTTATTATTATTCTTACCCTCTGTAACACAAAAGAACTTTTTATAATAGCAGATCATCTGTCAATTAGTAAAGTTGTCCTTCTGTGACTTAGAAAATTAAACATGGTAGTTGATAGCTGTATGTCTGCTGTGTTTTGCAATGCTACCTCTAGGTTGTTGGTTCTGTCAGGAGGTGGATGGTGTTGTCCCAGCTGAAATTCTCGCAGTAGAAAAACCAACCACTGTCATTGCCAGCAACGCCGTCAGTACACGTGCTGTCCACTTCAACGTTGGTAGCTTTGACTTTGCTGATGGTCTGGGCTTGGGTAGGCAGATGTTCTGTGTGCTTTCCCAGTCTACATCTTCTTCCTCGAGCTGAAGTAGTAGCTGTAGCCATGTTTGCTGTTCTTCCTCTTTTGCAGGATTCAAAACTGCTTGTCCTTTTTCTGGTTCTCTTGTCTCACTGAATTCAGTTTGCCACAGCTCAGCTAAGCTTTCTAGGGAGTCAATATCTCTTCTTCCTCCTCCATCAGGCCATCTTCGGCATAGAAGCTGTTCTGAGGCTGGTGAGGGCTGTGGGTTGGTTTCTGGGTAGGAGAGCCACAGTGATGCTTTAACTGTTGTGCATTTGTTGTGAGTTGGTTGAACTGGTGGTGACGGAAGAGGCACTTTCACTTCCGCCTCACGGCCGGAGTAAGCTTGCTGCGTCCATGTTGCTGCGTGGTTGTTCTGCAGCGGTCTCATGGCCGCTGCGCAGCCAAAGGGTGTTAGTGGAGCGCCCTGGCTAAAGGGAGCTAGCAGATTCTCTTCTGTGTCCTCTATAGACTCGCTGTCTATTTGTCCGTCACAGTCATCCTCCCCCCTTCCCGGCGAAATGCCTGAACCTGGGGGTGGCGGTTTCACTTCCGGCACACGGCAGGGGCAACATGGCGGTGCCTCCGGTGCCACTCTCCTTCTGCACGTTGACTGTGCAACCACCGTGTAGCGGTCGCCCCGTAACGGTCCAGGGGTCGGCGCTGCTCTGTAATGGTCCTCGGCTCCAGCAGCACTGCTTGCTGCTCTGTATGGCATGGTCTCAGCTGCAGCCATGGGCGCTGGCATAAAGCCAGCATCCCCCCCGGCTGCCATGCTCATGCTGCCAGCCCCCAAGCCATGCTCCTTCACACCACACGCTGCCACTGCACTGTTCCCCCCAAGGGCTCCCCCTCCCCCTCATCCCCCCTGACCAACGTGCATTCCCCCCCTGCCCCACTCGGTCGGTGGGGGGGCTGGGGTTGAAGGGGGGGGAGTTGAGGGGAAAGGAGTGAAGGGGGGGGAAGTCCACTCTCCCGGGTGCATTTGCCTTTCTGTAGTGCTTATTCAAGGCTATCATAATGTCTTTCCATGTAGCCAAATTCTTGAGGGCGTCTGTTTTTCCCTCACTGGCTTTTTCAATAATTTTGTTCCCTATTTTCCTCCAAGATGACACTTGACAAGGTCCAGTCAGAGGGAATGCAGGTTCAGGCAACGAAATCCAATATAACAAGTCCCATAACTTACTTTCTTCTATGGTTGTTCTTGTAAAAGTTGAGAGACAGCTTCTGCTGTTTGTTTGATTTTTGGAGTAATTCCCTCCTGACGGGTAAACCACCCTCCCATATTCACCAATTTTTGGTTACCTCTGTGCGGAAGCTCTGTTGTCCTTTCTTCTGGTCCTTTTTTCTTCCTTTTTTGTTCCTTTTTGCAGAGGTAACCCAGCGCGCTGAATTCTTTCTTTTCTTCCTTTTGGTTTTGGCGATATGGACACCCCCGGACAGGTTCCCCAGAGCTTCTGCTCCTGGTTGCCGGTAACCTGCTGAAGACCCTGTTCGGGCTCCATTTGAGGTGCTGTTCAAGGCACGAACCCCACTCTGACACGAACAAGAGCCAGAGCAGAAATACCATTTATTCAAACTGCCTAGGTTTAAATACCACGCCTGAACATGTCACGTGACCCTCTAACCAATGACAATCAAATATTGTCTGAGAACCCGGGAGACCACAACTCCCATGGTTCATTGCTACATTCTTCCTGCCACACTTCCCTTCTTCTGCCCCACCCCCAACAGCTTTGCCAGCTCTTCCTGGCCAGAGGAAGGCTTAACCAAAGAGCTCGAATCACATAACATCCTGCCTTGGAAGGGACCCACAAGGGTCGCCCAGTCCAACTCCTGGCCCTGTGCAGGACAGCACAGCCATCCCACCGTGTGCCTGAGAGCGTTGTCCAAACGCTCCTTGAGCTCTGGCAGCCTTGGGGCCGTGACCACTGCCCTGGGCAGCCCGTTCCAGTGCCCGACCACCCTCCGGGGAAAGCACCAGGGCAGTTGAAGTCTCCACGAGAAGCAGGGACTGTGACCTGGAGGCTGCTTCAAGCTGCCTGTAGAGGTCTCCTCCCCATCTTGCTCCTGCTCAGGAGGCCTGGAGCAAACCCCCACAGCAGTGTGCCCATTCCCAGCCTGCCCGCCCTTTGATCCTGACCCATCAACTCCTGAGTGGCTCGCCATCCCCCCCAAGACAGAGGTCGAGACCTTCCGAGTGTCACCTCCCTGAGATCTACGGATGTCGTCTTCCTGGGCTCCTGCGAGGCCCCGCATGTGGTTGCCAGCGCATTCTTCCCTCTCCCTTATGGGCCCTGTCCAATGCAGCCCCAGGGCAGCCCGGAGGAGCCCTGTCTGGGGCTGCGCTGGGGTGACCGGGGACACGGTGGGCTCACTGGGAGCAGCCTTCCAAAGCCCCAGAGCGGCAGGATGGTGCCCAGGCTCTGCTCAGGGCTACTTTGGGCGTGGGGCCGTCTGCGCGAGTCCTGCACGGGACCCATGTGTCCTGGCTGCCACGCCAAAGGGCTGCTTCCCCAGGCGAAGGGGACAGGGGAGTGACCCTGCGTGAGAGCCTGCACCTCTGGCAGTGACTCAGGCCCGGGGTGCCCTTTGGGTGCCCTTGGTGCCCTTTGGGCCTTGCTGGATCTGCTTGCTGCCATTTGCTGGGGCCACCCTGCACTCCCTCCCCATTGCAGGCAGACACAGGCAGGTGTTGGAATAAAATCTTTTCTTCCGTAACCAGAAGAAAACTGTTAACTATATCTATGGAACGGCGGAGGGGGTCAGACAGAAATGCACACAAATCAGCAGGATTGGCAAAAATGTCCGCTTTATTAGAGGACAGACAGCTCATATGCTGCCTGCGACACACAGACATGTGGTTCTTCCCCAGGTTACATTGGATACATAAGGCAAACATACTGTGGTGTACAGTACTAATTGGATATCAGCAGGTGTCCATAAGCCTTGTTTTCCTGCCAGAACAACTCCTCCTTCACCTTGGCACAAGGCCTGCGCCATAGAAGTGGCGCAGTATTTTTTACTCTCTGCACCCAGCCATGCCAAGGGGAAGGTCTCAGAAATGCAACTGAAATTGTTCACACAATTTCTGTCCACCGACATCTACGTCTACATCTATCTCTACATCTTCCCTACATCTCTATCTACATCTTCCCCACATAAACACCCTCCCTCCCTCCCGCTGGGATAGATCCCCAAACGATCTATCCCTCCAACTGGCATAGATCCCCAAACGATCTATGCCTCAACCTGGGATAGGTCCCCAAACGACCTATCCCTCAAACAGGGATAGGTCCCCAAACGACCTATCCCTTTAACAGGCCTAAGCCAATCTTCCTGCCCCAGCCCCGGCTGCGGGAGCCTTGATCTTGATGGCAGGCCCTGGCTCAGAGCCCCCCTTCCTCTTCGCCCCGCGCCTTTCCAGCTTGGTGTCTCCGCGGTCCGTGGGCGCGGGGACGCTGCTGCCACCATCCTGGCTGGTCCCTGCAGCCCCCGGGGAGGAAGCCAAGTGCCCCTGAGTCCCCTGCGGCAGGACCTTCCCACTCAGCAGAGCGCGGCTGGTTGGAGTCACCCCAGGCTCCCTGGTGGCTTGGAGCTGGGGTGCGGCTGAGTGGCTGGCGGTGGTGTGCCTGGGCGGGGAGGTGTCCTCCTCCATGGCGACATCGCTGGCCAGCGAGAGGTCGCAGCCTCTGGGGGCGTCCTCCTCCATGGGGACGTCGCTGGCCAGCGAGAGGTCGCAGCCTCGGGCGGTGTCCTCCTCCATGGGGACGTCGGTGGCCAGTGAGAGGTCGCAGCCGCGGGGGGCGTCCTCCTCCATGGAGACGTCACTGGCCAGGCTGATGTTAAGTGCCGGGGTGACGTCCACATCCATGGGGGTGCTCCCGTCTGGGGGGCTGCCACTGCCCAGGGGTGTCCCGGAGGGGTTGGCTGAGCTGGCAGGGCTGCGCTGGCTGTGCCGCGCTGCTGGGACCGGGGCCACTGCTCTCCCCTGATGGTGGTAGGGCTGCAGTTGACCCTGGGGGGCACGTTGGTCTGCCCCAGCCAGGGGCTTCCCACTGCCCTGGGGCCCCCCCCGGGCAGTGTTGGATGTTACAGCAACGCCAGGGCTGCTTGCCAGTGGGGCTGGTGGAGGCAGGTTGGCTGAGCCTGTGAGAAAGAGCAAAGCCTGGAAGTCACATCCCGAGCTGGGGCCGTCAGGCGCTTGGAGGACTGAGGAGGAGGAGGAGGAGGAGGGCGAGGTGCAGGGGAGGAAGGGCTGTGAATGTCCCCACCGTGCACTGCGGGGCTTTCGGGGTCAGGCTCTGTCCTCACCTTTGGTGCCGGAGCTTTGGGGGGAGCGGAAGAGCTGCACGAGCCGGGTCAGGGCTGATCTCCAGCTCACAGAGCGGCGCCACAGAGCTGACAGGGCCATGGTCAGTCACGCTCGGTGGCCAGTCGCTTCTGTTGACTGGACACAGGTCTGGATGCTCCTCTTGGAGCGTCTCCAGGGATGGAATGTTGGGCCTCCCATTGTGCCATAGAGACAGCAGTAATGCTGGGGCTTCCCTGAGGTGCTGTTCAAGGCACGAACCCCACTCTGACACGAACAAGTGCCAGAGCAGAATTACCGTTTATTCAAACGCTCCTTGAGCTCTGGCAGCCTTGGGGCCGTGACCACTGCCCTGGGCAGCCCGTTCCAGTGCCCGACCACCCTCCGGCGAAAGCACCAGGGCAGTTGAAGTCTCCACGAGAAGCAGGGACTGTGACCTGGAGGCTGCTTCAAGCTGCCTGTAGAGGTCTCCTCCCCATCTTGCTCCTGCTCAGGAGGCCTGGAGCAAACCCCCACAGCAGTGTGCCCATTCCCAGCCTGCCCGCCCTTTGATCCTGACCCATCAACTCCTGAGTGGCTCGCCATCCCCCCCAAGACAGAGGTCGAGACCTTCCGAGTGTCACCTCCCCGAGATCTACGGATGTCGTCTCCCTGGGCTCCTGTGAGGCCCCGCATGTGGTTGCCAGCGCATTCTTCCCTCTCTCTTATGGGCCCTGTCCAATGCAGCCCCAGGGCAGCCCGGAGGAGCCCTGTCTGGGGCTGCGCTGGGGTGACCGGGGACACGGTGGGCTCACTGGGAGCAGCCTTCCAAAGCCCCAGAGCGGCAGGATGGTGCCCAGGCTCTGCTCAGGGCTGCTTTGGGCGTGGGGCCGTCTGCGCGAGTCCTGCACGGGACCCATGTGTCCTGGCTGCCACGCCAAAGGGCTGCTTCCCCAGGCGAAGGGGACAGGGGAGTGACCCTGCGTGAGAGCCTGCACCTCTGGCAGTGACTCAGGCCCGGGGTGCCCTTTGGGTGCCCTTGGTGCCCTTTGGGCCTTGCTGGATTTGCTTGCTGCCATTTGCTGGGGCCACCCTGCACTCCCTCCCCATTGCAGGCAGACACAGGCAGGTGTTGGAATAAAATCTTTTCTTCCGTAACCAGAAGAAAACTGTTAACTATATCTATGGAACGGCGGAGGGGGTCAGACAGAAATGCACACAAATCAACAGGATTGGCAAAAATGTCCGCTTTATTAGAGGACAGACAGCTCATATGCTGCCTGCGACACACAGACATGTGGTTCTTCCCCAGGTTACATTGGATACATAAGGCAAACATACTGTGGTGTACAGTACTAATTGGATATCAGCAGGTGTCCATAAGCCTTGTTTTCCTGCCAGAACAACTCCTCCTTCACCTTGGCACAAGGCCTGCGCCATAGAAGTGGCGCAGTATTTTTTACTCTCTGCACCCAGCCATGCCAAGGGGAAGGTCTCAGAAATGCAACTGAAATTGTTCACACAATTTCTGTCCACCGACATCTACGTCTACATCTATCTCTACATCTTCCCTACATCTCTATCTACATCTTCCCCACATAAACACCCTCCCTCCCTCCCGCTGGGATAGATCCCCAAACGATCTATCCCTCCAACTGGCATAGATCCCCAAACGATCTATGCCTCAACCTGGGATAGGTCCCCAAACGACCTATCCCTCAAACAGGGATAGGTCCCCAAACGACCTATCCCTTTAACAGGCCTAAGCCAATCCTCCTGCCCCAGCCCCGGCTGCGGGAGCCTTGATCTTGATGGCAGGCCCTGGCTCAGAGCCCCCCTTCCTCTTCGCCCCGCGCCTTTCCAGCTTGGTGTCTCCGCGGTCCGTGGGCGCGGGGACGCTGCTGCCACCATCCTGGCTGGTCCCTGCAGCCCCCGGGGAGGAAGCCAAGTGCCCCTGAGTCCCCTGCGGCAGGACCTTCCCACTCAGCAGAGCGCGGCTGGTTGGAGTCACCCCAGGCTCCCTGGTGGCTTGGAGCTGGGGTGCGGCTGAGTGGCTGGCGGTGGTGTGCCTGGGCGGGGAGGTGTCCTCCTCCATGGCGACATCGCTGGCCAGCGAGAGGTCGCAGCCTCGGGGGGCGTCCTCCTCCATGGGGACGTCGCTGGCCAGCGAGAGGTCGCAGCCGCGGGCGGTGTCCTCCTCCATGGGGACGTCGGTGGCCAGTGAGAGGTCGCAGCCGCGGGGGGCGTCCTCCTCCATGGAGACGTCACTGGCCAGGCTGATGTTAAGTGCCGGGGTGACGTCCACATCCATCGGGGTGCTCCCGTCTGGGGGGCTGCCACTGCCCAGGGGTGTCCCGGAGGGGTTGGCTGAGCTGGCAGGGCTGCGCTGGCTGTGCCGCGCTGCTGGGACCGGGGCCACTGCTCTCCCCTGATGGTGGTAGGGCTGCAGTTGACCCTGGGGGGCACGTTGGTCTGCCCCAGTCAGGGGCTTCCCACTGCCCTGGGGCCCCCCCCGGGCAGTGTTGGATGGAACAGCAACGCCAGGGCTGCTTGCCAGTGGGGCTGGTGGAGGCAGGTTGGCTGAGCCTGTGAGAAAGAGCAAAGCCTGGAAGTCACATCCCGAGCTGGGGCCGTCAGGCGCTTGGAGGACTGAGGAGGAGGAGGAGGAGGAGGGCGAGGTGCAGGGGAGGAAGGGCTGTGAATGTCCCCACCGTGCACTGCGGGGCTTTCGGGGTCAGGCTCTGTCCTCACCTTTGGTGCCGGAGCTTTGGGGGGAGCGGAAGAGCTGCACGAGCCGGGTCAGGGCTGATCTCCAGCTCACAGAGCGGCGCCACAGAGCTGACAGGGCCATGGTCAGTCACGCTCGGTGGCCGGTCGCTTCTGTTGACTGGACACAGGTCTGGATGCTCCTCTTGGAGCGTCTCCAGGGATGGAATGTTGGGCCTCCCATTGTGCCATAGAGACAGCAGTAATGCTGGGGCTTCCCTGAGGTGCTGTTCAAGGCACGAACCCCACTCTGACACGAACAAGTGCCAGAGCAGAATTACCGTTTATTCAAACTGCCCAGGTTTAAATACCACACCTGAACATGTCACGTGACCCTCTAACCAATGACAATCAAATATTGTCTGAGAACCCGGGAGACCACAACTCCCATGGTTCATTGCTACATTCTTCCTGCCACATCTCCCTCCTCTTTTTATTAACAAGTTGAGAAACACTATGTTTTTAACATTCTTATTAGAACCAATCTTATTTCAACTAATTATAAAAAACAGGGCCTATCGTCACAAGGCCTTTATTGAACTGTTGACAACTTTATTGGTTCGTGCAATATTCAAGCAATCTCAAATTACCCAGGGTTTGTAGGTGTGGATAACCTTTTATCTGAGGGTGACTTTGTGTAATGGCATCATCTTTATTTAAAAGGGAAATGTGTTGGGTTGTAGATGTTGTGTCTGAGGTGGTGTTGTCTGAAGTAGTGTTTAAGATGTCTTGCTATAAAGTGTACTTGCTTTCACACACATATACATGCTTCCACTCAACTTTCTCATTCATACTCCGGTGGCCACCGTTTCATTCTCTCCTTACAATGCACTCTTAAACCCTTTATTGTGTTTGACTCATGGAGTTTTGGTTCTGTATTGGTTACTGTTTATGTGTTTCTTTTGGTTCTGCCTTGGTTACTGTTTATATGTTTCTTTTGGTTCTGTTGTATCATTTACTGCTTCTTTGTGATTCTCCCTGTTTTAAGGAAATGTTAATGTAGATTTACACACATAGGGAACAGACCCATATCTCTTTTCCCTTTTTTTTTTTTTTTTTTTTCTCCCCACTGTGTGATGTGTTTACTATTGTTGGTCGTGTTTCTTCTAATCCAAATCCTTCACTTATTTCTTCTGGTGGTTGCTCCTGTTGTGGTGGAGGGCTAATATAAGGCCTGACACATCTAGAAGGGACCCATTGTAATTTGGTACCCTTGGATACACAGGCATATCCCCTTCCCCATGTTATGAGATCTACTGGTCCTGACCATTGCCCAGATATTAGATCTTTGATCATAACTGGTGGTTTGGAAGATGAAAGTATTTGAGTTTTCTGTTGGCGTTCATACCTGCTATGGTCTGTATCATCACAGTTTAAGAAATTTAGAACATATGACGCTTTCCGTAAGCGTTCCTGGGGGCTATATACCGACTCCCCTCTTTTTTGTCTTTGAAGCATTTCTTTTAGTGTACGGTGAGCTCTTTCTACAATCGCTTGTCCTGTGGGTGAATGCGGTATACCTATGGAATGGAGTATTCCCCAATCTGTGAGAAATGTTTTGATTTTTTCAGAACAATAAGCAGGGCCATTGTCGGTTTTTATGGTTTTTGGAATTCCTAGGATTGCGAAACAACTGAGCCAGTGTCTGATAACGTCTTTGGCTTTTTCTCCCGTGTGTGCTGTTGCATTAATGTATCTGGAATACATGTCTACTGTAACATGGACATATTTTAGTTTACCGAATTCAGCTATATGTGTAAGGTCTGTCTGCCAGATTTCATTGGCTGTTATGCCCCTGGGATTAACCCCTTCCTTAGCTGGCATGGGGGTAATTCGCTGGCAGTCAGAGCATGACATAATTATGTCTCTGGTCTGGTTTATTGTAATTTGGAATTGTCTCTTTAATGAACGTGCATTTTGGTGGAAGAACTGGTGTGAGACTTTAGCCTGTTCCAGAATTTTGGGAACTGTAGTTGCCATAGCAGTTGCATCAGCTTTTTGATTGCCCTCTGCTATGGGTCCTGGAAGTTCTGTGTGTGACCGAGTGTGCATTATGTAAAAATCAAATTTTCTGTGGTTGATAAGAAACCATATGGTACGAATTTCTGTAAATAAGTGAGGATTAGTGACATCTCGAAGGAAGGAGGCTTCGAGACGTGAGACCAACCCTGCTGCATAGTGAGAATCTGTGACAACATTCATAGGTTGATCATGGAACAATTCAAATGCCATGCGGATAGCTGCTAGTTCTAAAACCTGTACAGAACCTTGGTCCAAGGTTTGTACCTTATTGTCCCATTGTCCTGTGGCAGGGTTCTTCCATGTCACGATGGCTTTTTTCGATCGTCCAGATGCATCAGTGAAGACTGTGACTCCATTTACTGGTCGTAGTTTGCAGCGACGCGTGGCCATCAGGGGTAGATTTCCTATTTCCGCCCAGAGTTTATGTTTCGGGAAGTGAATGGAAATATTACCGTGGAAGTCCGCTAATGCAGTCTGAAACCCAGCGTCCTCTGCAAGAAGCCAGTCTAAGTTGTCTTTTGTGGCTGGAATGTAGATCGTCTCAGGATCCCTTCCATCCATCTCCTGCAGATGTCCTCTACCTTTCATAATGAGCTTAGCAAGCATGTCATTAACGGTCCAAACAGTCTTAGGTGGAGAGTGGGGAAGAAATAACCATTCTAGAATTCTCAAAGGGTCAGATTCTGCCTGATCCCATTGGAAAAGGACAGCAAAAGGTTGGAACTTGCTGGATATGATGGCGAGGCGAATGTGCAGGTCAGGGGGTTGTCGTCTGCTTTGCCTGTTTTCGACAGCTTGGGAGCATACTTCCAGAGCTTGTTTTGCTTCTGGGGTTAGGGATCGAATAGATGTGAGAGTTGGGTCGCCTTTAAGTAGCTCGAAGAGGGGGTGCAATTCCTCTGTTGTGATGCCCAAGACAGGCCTCAGCCAGTTAATGGCTCCTAAAAGCCCTTGCAAATCATTCAGGGTCATAGTGTCCGTTACTTTGAAAGTCACTGGTTGTGGCATGATTTCCTGTTGAGTGATCCTCCATCCGAGGTAGGTCCAAGGTTGGGTGCGTTGAATTTTTTCTGGGGCAAGCTGCAGACCTGCTTTTTGGATGGCGTCAGTTAAGGCAGTCAAGGTGGATTGTAGTTCAGTCCCGTGTTTTGCTGCTATCAGGATGTTTGATATTCCTGTCTTTGCCTCCCATTCTAATTGTTCAATTTGGGTATAGGTCAATTTATGCATGTTTGTGTTTTGAGTAGATCTAGAGGTGTGTATTGCTGTATGTTGCAACTTTGTGGAGCATCTTTGGGCTTGTGTTGTATGAAGGTTTTGTTTGTTTTGCTTTCTCAAGGCTCTTGCAGTGACTGTGTATAAAGAGTTATGTGTTTCTGCAGTTGAAATTGTAACTGGTTGTTTGTTTGCTACTTGTTTAAGTTTGGCTTTCCATGTTGTGTATGGCATCTTGTCTAACAGCATTTTAAAATAGTGAGAAGTAAATACTTGATTTGGGGCCCCTCTTATTATTATTCTTACCCTCTGTAACACAAAAGAACTTTTTATAATAGCAGATCATCTGTCAATTAGTAAAGTTGTCCTTCTGTGACTTAGAAAATTAAACATGGTAGTTGATAGCTGTATGTCTGCTGTGTTTTGCAATGCTACCTCTAGGTTGTTGGTTCTGTCAGGAGGTGGATGGTGTTGTCCCAGCTGAAATTCTCGCAGTACAAAACCAACCACTGTCATTGCCAGCAACGCCGTCAGTACACGTGCTGTCCACTTCAACGTTGGTAGCTTTGACTTTGCTGATGGTCTGGGCTTGGGTAGGCAGATGTTCTGTGTGCTTTCCCAGTCTACATCTTCTTCCTCGAGCTGAAGTAGTAGCTGTAGCCATGTTTGCTGTTCTTCCTCTTTTGCAGGATTCAAAACTGCTTGTCCTTTTTCTGGTTCTCTTGTCTCACTGAATTCAGTTTGCCACAGCTCAGCTAAGCTTTCTAGGGAGTCAATATCTCTTCTTCCTCCTCCATCAGGCCATCTTCGGCATAGAAGCTGTTCTGAGGCTGGTGAGGGCTGTGGGTTGGTTTCTGGGTAGGAGAGCCACAGTGATGCTTTAACTGTTGTGCATTTGTTGTGAGTTGGTTGAACTGGTGGTGACGGAAGAGGCACTTTCACTTCCGCCTCACGGCCGGAGTAAGCTTGCTGCGTCCATGTTGCTGCGTGGTTGTTCTGCAGCGGTCTCATGGCCGCTGCGCAGCCAAAGGGTGTTAGTGGAGCGCCCTGGCTAAAGGGAGCTAGCAGATTCTCTTCTGTGTCCTCTATAGACTCGCTGTCTATTTGTCCGTCACAGTCATCCTCCCCCCTTCCGGCGAAATGCCTGAACCTGGGGGTGGCGGCTTCACTTCCGGCACACGGCAGGGGCAACATGGCAGTGCCTCCGGTGCCACTCTCCTTCTGCACGTTGACTGTGCAACCACCGTGTCACGGTCGCCCCGTAACGGTCCAGGGGTCGGCGCTGCTCTGTAATGGTCCTCGGCTCCAGCAGCACTGCTTGCTGCTCTGTATGGCATGGTCTCAGCTGCAGCCATGGGCGCTGGCATAAAGCCAGCATCCCCCCCGGCTGCCATGCTCATGCTGCCAGCCCCCAAGCCATGCTCCTTCACACCACACGCTGCCACTGCACTGTTCCCCCCAAGGGCTCCCCCTCCCCCTCATCCCCCCTGACCAACGTGCATTCCCCCCCTGCCCCACTCGGTCGGTGGGGGGGCTGGGGTTGAAGGGGGGGGAGTTGAGGGGAAAGGAGTGAAGGGGGGGGAAGTCCACTCTCCCGGGTGCATTTGCCTTTCTGTAGTGCTTATTCAAGGCTATCATAATGTCTTTCCATGTAGCCAAATTCTTGAGGGCGTCTGTTTTTCCCTCACTGGCTTTTCAATAATTTTGTTCCCTATTTTCCTCCAAGATGACACTTGACAAGGTCCAGTCAGAGGGAATGCAGGTTCAGGCAACGAAATCCAATATAACAAGTCCCATAACTTACTTTCTTCTATGGTTGTTCTTGTAAAAGTTGAGAGACAGCTTCTGCTGTTTGTTTGATTTTTGGAGTAATTCCCTCCTGACGGGTAAACCACCCTCCCATATTCACCAATTTTTGGTTACCTCTGTGCGGAAGCTCTGTTGTCCTTTCTTCTGGTCCTTTTTTCTTCCTTTTTTGTTCCTTTTTGCAGAGGTAACCCAGCGCGCTGAATTCTTTCTTTTCTTCCTTTTGGTTTTGGCGATATGGACACCCCCGGACAGGTTCCCCAGAGCTTCTGCTCCTGGTTGCCGGTAACCTGCTGAAGACCCTGTTCGGGCTCCATTTGAGGTGCTGTTCAAGGCACGAACCCCACTCTGACACGAACAAGAGCCAGAGCAGAAATACCATTTATTCAAACTGCCTAGGTTTAAATACCACGCCTGAACATGTCACGTGACCCTCTAACCAATGACAATCAAATATTGTCTGAGAACCCGGGAGACCACAACTCCCATGGTTCATTGCTACATTCTTCCTGCCACACTTCCCTTCTTCTGCCCCACCCCCAACAGCTTTGCCAGCTCTTCCTGGCCAGAGGAAGGCTTAACCAAAGAGCTCGAATCACATAACATCCTGCCTTGGAAGGGACCCACAAGGGTCGCCCAGTCCAACTCCTGGCCCTGTGCAGGACAGCACAGCCATCCCACCGTGTGCCTGAGAGCGTTGTCCAAACGCTCCTTGAGCTCTGGCAGCCTTGGGGCCGTGACCACTGCCCTGGGCAGCCCGTTCCAGTGCCCGACCACCCTCCGGGGAAAGCACCAGGGCAGTTGAAGTCTCCACGAGAAGCAGGGACTGTGACCTGGAGGCTGCTTCAAGCTGCCTGTAGAGGTCTCCTCCCCATCTTGCTCCTGCTCAGGAGGCCTGGAGCAAACCCCCACAGCAGTGTGCCCATTCCCAGCCTGCCCGCCCTTTGATCCTGACCCATCAACTCCTGAGTGGCTCGCCATCCCCCCCAAGACAGAGGTCGAGACCTTCCGAGTGTCACCTCCCTGAGATCTACGGATGTCGTCTTCCTGGGCTCCTGCGAGGCCCCGCATGTGGTTGCCAGCGCATTCTTCCCTCTCCCTTATGGGCCCTGTCCAATGCAGCCCCAGGGCAGCCCGGAGGAGCCCTGTCTGGGGCTGCGCTGGGGTGACCGGGGACACGGTGGGCTCACTGGGAGCAGCCTTCCAAAGCCCCAGAGCGGCAGGATGGTGCCCAGGCTCTGCTCAGGGCTACTTTGGGCGTGGGGCCGTCTGCGCGAGTCCTGCACGGGACCCATGTGTCCTGGCTGCCACGCCAAAGGGCTGCTTCCCCAGGCGAAGGGGACAGGGGAGTGACCCTGCGTGAGAGCCTGCACCTCTGGCAGTGACTCAGGCCCGGGGTGCCCTTTGGGTGCCCTTGGTGCCCTTTGGGCCTTGCTGGATCTGCTTGCTGCCATTTGCTGGGGCCACCCTGCACTCCCTCCCCATTGCAGGCAGACACAGGCAGGTGTTGGAATAAAATCTTTTCTTCCGTAACCAGAAGAAAACTGTTAACTATATCTATGGAACGGCGGAGGGGGTCAGACAGAAATGCACACAAATCAGCAGGATTGGCAAAAATGTCCGCTTTATTAGAGGACAGACAGCTCATATGCTGCCTGCGACACACAGACATGTGGTTCTTCCCCAGGTTACATTGGATACATAAGGCAAACATACTGTGGTGTACAGTACTAATTGGATATCAGCAGGTGTCCATAAGCCTTGTTTTCCTGCCAGAACAACTCCTCCTTCACCTTGGCACAAGGCCTGCGCCATAGAAGTGGCGCAGTATTTTTTACTCTCTGCACCCAGCCATGCCAAGGGGAAGGTCTCAGAAATGCAACTGAAATTGTTCACACAATTTCTGTCCACCGACATCTACGTCTACATCTATCTCTACATCTTCCCTACATCTCTATCTACATCTTCCCCACATAAACACCCTCCCTCCCTCCCGCTGGGATAGATCCCCAAACGATCTATCCCTCCAACTGGCATAGATCCCCAAACGATCTATGCCTCAACCTGGGATAGGTCCCCAAACGACCTATCCCTCAAACAGGGATAGGTCCCCAAACGACCTATCCCTTTAACAGGCCTAAGCCAATCTTCCTGCCCCAGCCCCGCTGCGGGAGCCTTGATCTTGATGGCAGGCCCTGGCTCAGAGCCCCCCTTCCTCTTCGCCCCGCGCCTTTCCAGCTTGGTGTCTCCGCGGTCCGTGGGCGCGGGGACGCTGCTGCCACCATCCTGGCTGGTCCCTGCAGCCCCCGGGGAGGAAGCCAAGTGCCCCTGAGTCCCCTGCGGCAGGACCTTCCCACTCAGCAGAGCGCGGCTGGTTGGAGTCACCCCAGGCTCCCTGGTGGCTTGGAGCTGGGGTGCGGCTGAGTGGCTGGCGGTGGTGTGCCTGGGCGGGGAGGTGTCCTCCTCCATGGCGACATCGCTGGCCAGCGAGAGGTCGCAGCCTCTGGGGGCGTCCTCCTCCATGGGGACGTCGCTGGCCAGCGAGAGGTCGCAGCCTCGGGCGGTGTCCTCCTCCATGGGGACGTCGGTGGCCAGTGAGAGGTCGCAGCCGCGGGGGGCGTCCTCCTCCATGGAGACGTCACTGGCCAGGCTGATGTTAAGTGCCGGGGTGACGTCCACATCCATGGGGGTGCTCCCGTCTGGGGGGCTGCCACTGCCCAGGGGTGTCCCGGAGGGGTTGGCTGAGCTGGCAGGGCTGCGCTGGCTGTGCCGCGCTGCTGGGACCGGGGCCACTGCTCTCCCCTGATGGTGGTAGGGCTGCAGTTGACCCTGGGGGGCACGTTGGTCTGCCCCAGCCAGGGGCTTCCCACTGCCCTGGGGCCCCCCCCGGGCAGTGTTGGATGTTACAGCAACGCCAGGGCTGCTTGCCAGTGGGGCTGGTGGAGGCAGGTTGGCTGAGCCTGTGAGAAAGAGCAAAGCCTGGAAGTCACATCCCGAGCTGGGGCCGTCAGGCGCTTGGAGGACTGAGGAGGAGGAGGAGGAGGAGGGCGAGGTGCAGGGGAGGAAGGGCTGTGAATGTCCCCACCGTGCACTGCGGGGCTTTCGGGGTCAGGCTCTGTCCTCACCTTTGGTGCCGGAGCTTTGGGGGAGCGGAAGAGCTGCACGAGCCGGGTCAGGGCTGATCTCCAGCTCACAGAGCGGCGCCACAGAGCTGACAGGGCCATGGTCAGTCACGCTCGGTGGCCGGTCGCTTCTGTTGACTGGACACAGGTCTGGATGCTCCTCTTGGAGCGTCTCCAGGGATGGAATGTTGGGCCTCCCATTGTGCCATAGAGACAGCAGTAATGCTGGGGCTTCCCTGAGGTGCTGTTCAAGGCACGAACCCCACTCTGACACGAACAAGTGCCAGAGCAGAATTACCGTTTATTCAAACGCTCCTTGAGCTCTGGCAGCCTTGGGGCCGTGACCACTGCCCTGGGCAGCCCGTTCCAGTGCCCGACCACCCTCCGGCGAAAGCACCAGGGCAGTTGAAGTCTCCACGAGAAGCAGGGACTGTGACCTGGAGGCTGCTTCAAGCTGCCTGTAGAGGTCTCCTCCCCATCTTGCTCCTGCTCAGGAGGCCTGGAGCAAACCCCCACAGCAGTGTGCCCATTCCCAGCCTGCCCGCCCTTTGATCCTGACCCATCAACTCCTGAGTGGCTCGCCATCCCCCCCAAGACAGAGGTCGAGACCTTCCGAGTGTCACCTCCCCGAGATCTACGGATGTCGTCTCCCTGGGCTCCTGTGAGGCCCCGCATGTGGTTGCCAGCGCATTCTTCCCTCTCCCTTATGGGCCCTGTCCAATGCAGCCCCAGGGCAGCCCGGAGGAGCCCTGTCTGGGGCTGCGCTGGGGTGACCGGGGACACGGTGGGCTCACTGGGAGCAGCCTTCCAAAGCCCCAGAGCGGCAGGATGGTGCCCAGGCTCTGCTCAGGGCTGCTTTGGGCGTGGGGCCGTCTGCGCGAGTCCTGCACGGGACCCATGTGTCCTGGCTGCCACGCCAAAGGGCTGCTTCCCCAGGCGAAGGGGACAGGGGAGTGACCCTGCGTGAGAGCCTGCACCTCTGGCAGTGACTCAGGCCCGGGGTGCCCTTTGGGTGCCCTTGGTGCCCTTTGGG